>NC_045439.1:89118547-89201682 GCF_002776525.5 Piliocolobus tephrosceles | reverse complement strand
AGGAGTCATATCCCATCCACCCGCCCACCAGATTCAAGGTGGCATCATACCCCATCCACCCGCCCACCAAATTCGAGGGGGGGAGCCCCCAGAGAGGCAGCTGAGAATCCAGGAGGTGTTCGTCGTGGGCCTAACTCAAAACCTTGCTCCCCTAACTCAAAACCAGGCTGAAGGCGTGAAGGCTGAGCCCTTTGAAAACCACTCAGCCCTAGAGATTGCGGAGCAGCTGACCCTGCTAGACCACCTCGTCTTCAAGAAGATTCCTTATGAGTAAGTGTTGCAGGCAGCACCTGCCTCCCCCCGCTTCCTCAGGCACTGTCTTGGACAGCACCCCAGAAGCAAATGCAGTGAACTTCCAGAGCTGTGCGGACCCTCCACAGCTTAAAACAATAGTGCCTGGGTCCGCAGAATGAGGGAGAAGCCTATTTCCGTTCCTGCCCACCAAGTTCTCTCCTTACCTATCAGCTGCACATACACACCTTTCTGGAATCATCTCTAACTCAGAGCTCCTAGAAAGACAGTATCTAGAAAAGAGCATGTGTTCATGTGTGTGTGCACATGTACCTGTGAGAAACTGTGAACACAGGTATGAGCGTGGGCGCGTGTGTGGGTCCAGTGATCTCCAGGAGCTGATTTAGGGCACAGGTGTGGACTTTGAAGAAGCCCCAAGGCCTGCTGTTACCTGCTGTGGCCTCCCTGGTATTCATTGCAGTTATTCTACTTATATAATTTTGTATCCTTCTTCCTTCATCTGACGCTATGCCAAAATGGCATTTGTAAACATTATTTTTAATGAGTACACAACATTCTCTAACAGTGTGTTACTAAGCCACGAGGGTGTTTTCAGTCTCCACTTTTATTATTTATCGCTGCAGTAAACATCCTTGTAACAAATATGTCTCAATTCCTAATAATGGTCCCAGAATGGTTTCCCAAAATTGAGCTCACCGGATTTGAATGATTGAGGGGCTTTTGGCCTCAGCTCCACCTGGCACTCTCGCAGCCCTCCCCAGCGTGGGTGCTGCCTCGTGTAAATAGAGAGCGTCGGCACTTTGGAAACCTGTCACATCTCCTGGACATAGAAGCAGCTGATATTCCTGATATGTCCCTGTAGGAGGAGAAGTGGGTTATGTTTTCAAACACAGATCACCTCCCCTGGCCCCTTCTGCCCACAGGACTCTGCCAAGGTCCCCTCTCCCTGTCACTTTATGATGTCAGGAGCCTGTGGCTTGGCTTGCAGGCGTTTTAAGCCTTTTATCTGCCCCCTTTTAGGGTCTTCTATTCCCTCATCCTACAGACCAGCTGCTGCAATGACTAAAATGTGAATTCTCCCTGTCAGAAAACAAGATTCATAACAAATTATTTCCACTGTACCTCTCAATAAGGTGTGCGCCTTCCCATACCTTATTTCAGCCTCCCAGTAATCCCGTGAGGAAAGGATCATCTTTATTCCCATTTTACAGAGGAGGAAACTGAAGCCCTGCTCTGTAAAGGGTTTGTCTGAGGCCACACAACTGCAACAAGGCAGAGCTGGACTTCAGCCCAGGGTTCCTTCCTTCCAGGGTTCTGCAGAAAGTCGTTCCCCCAAAATGACAGCCTCAAAAAGCCAAAAAATAAAAATAAAACAAAAAGCATGGAGCAATGAAATCAGCAAGGCAAACCTCACCCCCTCCACCTGGGTCTCCCCTTACTTCCCACAGGGAGTTCTTCGGACAAGGATGGATGAAACTGGAAAAGAATGAAAGGACTCCTTATATCATGAAAACCACCAAGCACTTCAATGATGTGAGTATGGATGGGAGCGCTTCTCTCGCTGAGGTTTTTCTTTGGCAAGATGCTCAAGAGGCTGGGTAGAGAACAGGCTATACACCTGGCTGGAACCAGACTGCTGGGTCCTCTCCAGCCCTGCCACCCCTTGCCATGTGGCCTTTGGCTGGTTGCCTCACCTCGGTCTCAGTCTCTTTTCCTATTAAGTGGGGCTGACCATAGAATGGTCGTAGGATGATTAACTGGGCAGTCATCTAAAGACATTCAGCCCAGCATTGGCTCGCCACGAGCCCTCACCCAGGCCTTGTGATTCCTAAGAGGGGTCACTCCTCGGAGCAGGGCGTTTGGGGAGTCTGCGGCAAAGAGAACAGAAAGGAATGAAGGATTAGAAGGAATGAAGATCTTGCTATGCTTCCTATTTTTTAACCTCATCAAATGGCAGACAGCTTCCCTCTAATTCATACATTATCCAGAACCCTCAGAATCTCCTAATGTTTTGGCTGTTTCGGCTACCCTGAAAGTGATGTCCCACTCGCTGCCCTTCTTCTTGCCTTTCTTGTGGTAAGATAGTCTTTTGCGATAACATTAAAGAGAATGTTTAATTCTTTTCAATGTTAGGAGGCCACAGTGCTGAGCAAGACTAAGGCTCCTGAATGCCCCCAGCTAGGATCAAGATGGTCCAATATCCAGCTCCTCCAGCCCCCTCCTCTAGACCTCCCAGCCCCAGCTTTCCTGGGGAAGAACTGTTGAGATGGGACCAAGCACTGGGCCTGCAAACTGGCCTGGCATAAGCGACTCAAAGCGTCTGGACTGACTGATTAGCACACTAAGTTCAGATGGGTGCATCACACACCCCCAGCTCCCAGAATCCCTTCTCAGAGAAACATGGGAGCAGCAGAGAACTGGGGGCCAGACAGGTCCCAGAGCCTTCTGAGGCTCAATTCATGTCCACAGGGAGCATTTGCAATGTTCTTTAATAAGAATATCCACTGCCCCCTAACCGGGTGCCTACCTTGTGCCTAGCACTGAGCTTTTTGTGCATAGTAATCTCATTGAAAGCTCACATCAACTAAAAGATGGGGGGCTGTCCTCACATTTTTAGATACAAAGAAACCAAGGCTCTGGAGGGGCAAATGCTGAGGTCTCCTAACCGGTGTGTGGTAGCTCATGACTTTCATTGCTGCACAGTGCAAATCAGCTGTGAGGAAAAAAAAGAAATAAAAAAATCCCTCCCAGCAACTTCCCCACATTTGCGCAAGTTCCAGCCCCTGAACCACAGAGATGGGTCACTCCCAGCCTTGTAACAGCCCTGAGAACAGCTGCACTCAGCATCCTCATTCTTCTGAGTTTAATCATCAACACGAGGAAAGAGCCTTTGAGGGCCGGTGGTGGGAGCACATGATTCCACTTGCCCTGACCACCTTGGCCAGGGCCATGTCCCACCAGCCCCAGCCCCCGGCGCACATATCCTGGGAGGATCCTCAGCAGCCTGGAAGAAACAAGAAAGACCCAGGGATTGCAGCCCAGGGGAGGAGCCCTTTGGGGCCTCCTAGGCCCGGGCACCCAGTGGCTCCTGCAGTAAGCACAGCAGCAGAAAGGAGACTCGTGTGCCTCTCAGGAGAGAAAGAGGGACAGAGACCAAGCCTCAGGAAACATCCTGACAGAGGCCTGATCTGACCACCTGTTACAGCACCAGGCAACAAATCATCGTCCCCTCCCTTCCCCTGTCCCACTGTGTGCCCAGGAGTTGAGCAAGTGAAAGACAAGAATATGAAGTGAGCATTCATTGAGTGTTCACCGCATGCTAGACGCTGTGCTTCTAAAGCATCATCTCATTTAATCCTGCCATTCCCACTTTGTGGATGAAGAAACTGAGGCTCGAGGAGGGGAAATTTCATCCCCAACATTACACAGCAGAGTACAATTTTGAACGCACACGGTCTACCTGAGAAGCTGCCCTTGTAACAACCTGGCATTTGGCCATCTCTGTTTAAATCCACCATTTGGTTCTGATACACAGAACATGTGCTGGCACAATAGCGATTTACCTCGTCTCTCCCTGGCACAGTTCTGTTTGCTGTTTTCTGGTCCTTTTGCCTTTAATGTCTTTGTCCTCTTAGCTGGTACTGGCCAGGATCTTCAGGACCATGGCCATACTGGGGTACTGGGATAAGAGAAGCCAGGTCCCCAGAGAGCAAAATCTAAGCAGCTACTTGCCCTTCTGCTCTTGTACCCCATACCTCGCCTGCCTCACCCTAGTCCCATCTCTCTCCAGGACAGCGTGGAATGGACATGGTGATCATGTGTCTCCTTCTTGGGTTTTTTGTGGGGTTTTGGGGGGGTTTTTTGGTTTTTTTTGGGGGGGGTGGTTTTGACAGAGTCTCACTCTGCTGCCCAGGCTGGAGTGCAGTGGTATAATCTCGGCTCACTGCAACTTCCACCTCCCAGGTTCAAGCAATTATCATGCCTTAGCCTCCCAAGTAGCTGGGATTACAGGTGCACGCCCCTGCACCCAAGTAATCTTTGTGTTTTTAGTAGAGACAGGGTTTCACCATGTTGCACAGGCTGGTCTTGAACTCCTGACCTCAGGTAATCCACCCGCCTCGGCCTCCCAAAGTGCTGGGATTGCAGGTGTGAGCCACTGCACTTGGCCACCTTCTTGGTTTTAAAGGAGATGCTTCTAATATTTCCCCCATGTGGAATGATGTTTGTTTCTTTACCAGGTTTTTTTAAAATTATCTTTGGTTCCTTGGGTGCTAATGGATTTAACCATGAACAAATACAGAATTTTATCAAATATTTCTTTCTGCATCTGTGGAGATGGTCATATGGTTTTTTTCCCTTAATCTGTTGATATAGTAAATGACAGTTATACTTTTTTTCTAATATTCAATCATCCTTGCATTCCAGGGATAAACCCAATGTGGTCATGGTATATTAAACAAAAGGGTGTGTAGCTTTCCTTTATTTTGTTATCCATTTCTGGTCTCAGTATCAAGGTAATACTGGCTTCATAGAATGAACTGGCAGATATTCCTTTTATCCTTCTTCTCTGGAAGATTTGGCTGATCTATTTATTTCAAAAATTAGTATAACTTTTATATAAAACTGTTTTTTTATTTAAAACTGTTTTTAAGTTCCATGTTCTCTTGATGGAAAAAAATTTAACTACAACTTCAATTTAATTAAGCGATATAATACATGTACTACTGTGCGTTATTATCCTTCCTGATAATAAGTAGTAGTTCTTAAGTAGTATTTCCATTCTTAAGTAGTTTTACAATTCATTCTTCTTGATGAGCATCCTTTAGAAATTATTTTTGAGGTTTCTTAGCAATAAAGCCCTATAATATTTAATTCATCTGTAAATGTCCTTTTATTGCCTTTTTTAAAAGTAGTAGTCTTTTTTTTATTTTTTAATTTTAAAATAATTAAACAGTCACAAAGACCAGGTGCAGTGGCTCACACCTGTAATCCCAACACTTTGGGAGGCCGAGGCGGGCAGATCACTTGAGGTCAGGAGTTCGAGACCAGACTGGCCAACATAGTAAAACCCCATCTCTACTAAAAATACAAAAATTAGTCAGGCATGGTGGTGTGTGCCTGTAATCCCAGCTACTTGGGAGGTTGTGGTAGGAGAGTCGCTTGAACCCAGGAAGCGGAGGTTGAAGTGAGCCGAGATGACACCACTGCACTCAACCTGGGTGACAGAACAAGACTCTGTCTCAAAAAACTAAATAAAACAAAAAAAGTCTTAGAAAGTGGCAAAAGAATGTACCAGAAAGCCCACTGCTTCCTGCTGTTCCAGCTTCTTGCAATTCTAATTCCCTGATGTTCTAGCGCCAGCTTCCCACCCCCCCCCCCCGCTGCTCCAGGTCCAACCTGCCCTTGATTTGTTCATGTGCATGTCATGTTTGGAGATGGAGCCCTAAAAGATATCTTCTACTGTGTATGTGAGACCAGCAGTGCTTCAAAGTGTGTCCTGTCCAAGCTCTAGTTGTGTGATGGGGGATTCCCTCAGAATTTGGCCCCTTTTAACTATTTGTTCTTCCAGATGAACTTTAGAATTACTTTGTCTATAATTACTTTTCTAGAGAAAGCTCTCGTTGGTATTTGGTTTTTTGTTTGTTTTCAGGGTTTTTGTTTTGTTTTGTTTTTTGTTTTTTGTTTTTTTTTTCTTTTTGAGATGGAGTCTCGCTCTGTCGCCCAGGCTGGAGTGCAGTGGTGCGATCTCAGCTCACTGAAACATCCACCTCCTGGGTTCGAGTAATTCTCCTGCCCCAGCTTTTTGAGTAGCTGGGATTATAGACATGCACCATCACACCCATCTAATTTTTGTGTGTGTATGTATTTTTTGTAGAGACAGGGTCTCACCATGTTGGTCAGGCTGGTCTCGATCTCCTAACCTCAAATGATTCGCCCATCTCGGCCTCCCAAAGTGCTGGGATTACAGGTGTGAGCCACTGCACCAGGCCTGAGTGTTTTATTGGATTACATTAAACACATGTATCAGTTTTCAGAAAAATGACATATTTACATTCCCATTTGGGAATCTGATCTCTTTCTCTGTTATTCAAGCCTTTTATATCCTTTGGTGACCTGTTTTTTCCATCCTACATAGTTCTCATTAAGTTCCTAGGTATTTACAAATTCCCATTGTTATTTGGAAGGTTGCATTTTTGTTGTATTTTCTAACTGATTATTGCTAATGTATATATAAACTTTCCATTTTTCTATATTGAACCTTTAGCCAGCAACCTTAGCAAGCTCTGTTAGTTGTTCTCACAGTTTTCCAATTCCTTCTTGTATTTTCAAACAGGCAATTATATCTGCAAATAGTGATTATTTATCATCTTTGCAATACTTATTCCTCTTTTTCCCTGTCTTATTGCATTGGCTTAAAGATCAGTAACTTGATTGCTTCAGAAATCATCCGCAATGAGGACATCAATGCCAGGGTGAGCGCCATCGAGAAGTGGGTGGCCGTGGCTGACATCTGCCGCTGCCTCCACAACTACAATGCTGTGCTGGAGATCACCTCATCCATGAACCGCAGTGCAATCTTCCGGCTCAAAAAGACGTGGCTCAAAGTCTCTAAGCAGGTGCGGGCAGGAGGCTGGCACCACTGCCTCCCTGGGGCTGGATTGGGGATGGGGCAGGAAGACCAGTGGGCTGGCCACTGGGCATCTACAAGTGGGCAAAGGACTGGGCTGAGGTCTAACACTCCCAGGTAAAACAGAGAATCACTTCCCGTGTATCACCTGGGACCAGATAGCCGGCCCACAGATATGGCAGTGAGACTGTGGGACTGTAATTCCCACTTGAGTAATTAAAACCTCAAAGTGGAAAGAATATGTTGGTGATTATTGGTCCCAACACTTTTCTTCTGGAGTTGGGGCGAGAGTGGTGGCTTTATGGAGATCTGCAGGGCAGCTGAGACCGTGGTCAGGTGAGCCTTCCATCGGAGGACCCTTCCGTCAGATGATCCTGCAAGCCCTTCCCAGGATTCTGATTTCACCTGCCCTTCTGGCCACAGAGAATTAGCTGCTCCCTGGAACCTGTCGGCTAGTTGATCACCTTAAATGTGGGCCCGATCCCTCTTCACTCAGAACATGAATCTGAAAAGCCATAAACATAAAACATGAACATAAAACCATAGGATAGATTCTTCCTCAGGAATAAAGTTGCAGGCATTGGGGTCAGGAGGGACCAGTGCTCCTTGTAGGAGAGCACAATGAGGCACTTGGACCACTTCCTTAGTCTGGTGGACGCCCCCACCCCAGCCTGCATGTGTGCAGGAGGCCGGACAAGCACCCCCAGTAGACAGGGCAAGCCCCCAAGCACAATCCCTTGGCAGCAGTGTCTGTCATCCTACCGCTGGGTGGGTTGTGCGGGATCCACTGGCTCCAAGGGCCCTGTCTCATCTGGGCCACGCTGGACTTGCATACTGTGTCACCCTCATTGTTCTCTTTATCACCTGCTCCTCGCTACCCTCCTCATGTCAATGGCAGGTCTTGATTCCACCCACCAAGCAGGCGGCATGTCCATAATCCTCCCTACTTAGCAGCCAAACTCAGGAAAGTCCTGGGACATCTCTGCTACCCTTCCCCCACCTTCTGATCACTCCAGCCCCTGATGACAGCAGGACTACAGAACATGCAGGGACACCCCATTACAACCCAGTGGGATTGGGCCTTTTGCTTCTTGGCACACAGAGATGCCAGGCTTGGAGTCAAGGACCGTGAAAGATGCTACTCTTGTTTGCGGGCTCCAGGAAAGGGCAGAGCTCAGGAGCACAGGAGCTCAGAGCTGTAGGCACATCCAGCCAAACATGGCACATACTGTCATGAACTCCTAGAGGCAGGTGTTGAGCAAGGCTCTGCAGAACCTCCAAGTCACCCAACCTCGTTTGGCTTGTCAAGGTTCAGGCACGGCCCTTGCCACAGTCTGGGGGCCCATTCCAGGTAAATCTCTCTCTCCTTCTCCCCTGTACTATGGGAATGACATCATCTTTTCCAGAGGCCTTGCAGACCAGGCTTCAGTTTCCCACCCCACGTAGGCTTCCTGGAACCCACACTCCTTGCATTTCTTGTTCTCGATCTCCAGCATCACCCTCCTCATGGATTTGGGAGGGAATGAGCTTGGCCATCCTGAAATCTTCTGTTCTCTGCAGAGAGTGCAAATCAAGGACACTCGGTGGTCAGGGCATGTGATTCAGCCTGTGTTCTAGGATATCCTTCTGGACTTAGGGTCAGCTGACCTGGTTCAAAAATCAAAAATGCCTTTGGCACTGCATGAGGTCTCCACCCTCTATGGCAATCTGGACCCAGATGTCTTCTGCAGCCCCCAGCCGTGTAAGAGTTGTGTGTCTGCACAGCACCTGGTCCCAGGAGCTTCTGGGAGTTCCTGGTCATGGCCTGCTCAGCATCTGCCAGGGGCAGTTCATTATCTCTCTACAGGTGTCCCATGGACATTGGAGACCCTCCGAAATGGCCATGTTTCTTAGATGGCCTGAACTGTAACCTCAGCAGCCAGTTCTTATTGCTCGCTTAAATGTGTTCACCATAGCAGAAAAGCATTATGTCCAAGTCTGGTTCAGCCCCTGGCAAGAGTCAGGCAGCTGGGTTTCATTTGGGACTTTTCATTTCCCCTTTCTTCTTTTAACCCCTCTCCCCATCCTCTTTGAAAAAACAAAACAAAACAAAAAAACAAACCTCGAGAGGATCTGATGATGATGCTCTTCCATAGGACAGTACAATGACTAACATGGATTTGTGTGTCGCCTCTCCTGGAGACAAAAGCCTCGCCTTGGCTAACAATAGATTTTGGCCTCTCTGGGAGGGAACATTCTTGGCCAGCCAGAAGTCCTCCGCTTGGTGAACAGGAAGTGATGGAATTTTGGAGACCACAAAATCATCTTTCTTCCTGACATTGACTCCAAGGCTCCTTGCTTGGTCCCTGCTCTCAATCACATATTCCAAGGGCCCCTCATTTCTGCCTGCTGGTGTCCACACTCTAACAGAGACACCCAAGATCCCAGAGGTTTGGTATCCCATGGAGCATCAAAGGATAGAAGCTCCTGGCCCAGCTAGAAGATAGATACTTGAACTGCTTCAACCTGGAACATACGTTTTAAGCAGCAGCTGAGAAAATTCTGTGGCTTCCCAGGCCATAGAGCTCCTTCCTGGAGAGAGCATGACAACCCAAAGAGGAGCAGCCATACACAGCAAGCATGGGGATGTGGAGGAAGTTAAAAATGTGCCCAGT
Source organism: Piliocolobus tephrosceles (assembly GCF_002776525.5). Classification (NCBI taxonomy): domain Eukaryota; kingdom Metazoa; phylum Chordata; class Mammalia; order Primates; family Cercopithecidae; genus Piliocolobus; species Piliocolobus tephrosceles. The sequence goes on along the minus strand of NC_045439.1, from coordinate 89,192,148 downwards.
TCAGAGCCACAAATTGGTCCCGGAATATCTTCTGCACATTTTCACAGCCTCAGAGCACGGTGACACTTCATCTAGAACTACCTGGCCACCGGTACCTCCTGATCAAGCTTCTGTGTCTCCCACAATTCTAGAATATTTGAGCTAGTATTGCCCTAGGGAATACCTGGATTTACCCTCCCATTTTCCATATGGGGACCCTGAGGGCCAAACAGGCAAGAGGAGTGGTGATTTGCCAGTCGGCATGCCAAGGGTAGGTGACAGAGGCTGGGGAGGCCCTAGGTTTCCTGACTCAGCCCCCGCCTCTGACCTCAAGCCATATCAGGTCATTCCTTTGCAGGTGGATGGAGAGGAAGAGGAAGGAGGGTGCGGCTCTGGAAAGGGGCAAGTGCAGGAGGGAAGCTGAGATCTAGAACAGAGGTGGGCCGGGGCATCCAGCCTTCGCCAGTCATTGGAGAGCAGACATCTCAAGTGAAAGCAGAATCATCTGCCTTGACTTTGTGTGCTGTGTGCTATTCTGTTGCGTGTCAGATCCAGAACACAGTTGTGCTCTGAACAGGATTAGTCCACACCAGGTGGCTAGGCTTTTTCTGCTCGTTGATAAGGCACGGAACTGAATGGTACGCTCAGCCCTTCTTTCCCCTTGAAGAGCACACACAGATCTCCTCCTGTCAGAATGGAGACTTAGATTATCCTTTTCAGTAGACAAGTTTCTCAGCAGAAATCTGACCCCAAGATTGGCCATGTGCTTGGCCTCCAGGGCCTGTGTCCCCTTCAGGCTGACTAGGGCTCTGGTGGCGCGACGTACCACCGTGCTCCGGTGGTTTCTCAGCCACATTCTGAATCTTGAGGAACAGAGCTGCAAAGGAAGTCTGTAACCTATCTCTCCATTTTATCAATGAGGGAGCTGAGGACCCCTGAGGGAAAGGACCTTCCCTCAGGCTCCACAGCGCACAAAGCCAGGCTTGACCCAGGGCGCTCCATGGGTCAGACAGACTCCAGCCACTGAAACTCGGCTCCAGCCTGATGTGTGTGCTGGGCCTGGCGGGGTCGCCTGGCAAAGCCCTTTGCTCTGGGGCTTCCTCTCTCCAGCCAGGCCTTTTCTTTTCTGATGATCAGTTTGTCTCCCATCTTTTTTCTTGATCCTTAAATTTGGGTGGTGTTTCTGGTGTGAAAAAGGGAACGTGCGAGATGAGGGTCACATCCTTTGGGTGTAGTTCATGAGAAAGATCAGGAAAATCAAAAATCTGCCATTTCCTGCTCTCAGCGTAGGCTCCTGAGAGTCACCCACCAAGTCCTAAACTGCCCAGGTCTCGGGCTCCTGCAACATTTCCCAGGGCCAAATCCACACTCAGGTCCCTCACATCCACTTCCTTGCTTCTGAGAGATGTGTGAGCCCAGGCACACTCAACAGGGACCCATGCCCAACTCCTGAGGAGTTCAGGGGTAAGCCCCCCAAACACAGGAGGCCCCCAGATCCCAAGGGAATGCAATTCTGGAACCCTGGCGGGCAGCATGCTGGAGTGTGGGCCTGAGGTCCCGGGCCTTGGTGTGTGCTGTGTGTTAGTAAATGCTTCTGATTCCTTCTAGACTAAAGCTTTGATTGATAAGCTCCAAAAGCTTGTGTCATCTGAGGGCAGATTTAAGAATCTCAGAGAAGCTCTGAAAAAGTAAGTGTCTGTCGTTTTGTCACTGTTATTTTTAAAATCATAGACCCGCATTGCAGAGGCATTCACGTGCCACCCCCAGCCAGAGCAGGAGGTCTATCTGTCTGTCTGTTCATCTGTCTACCCGCAAGACCCCTAGATTTCCTGAACCCCAATGGTGGAGTCCTCCATGGTCTGCCAGTGAAACTCCAGAGTTTGCTGGCATTTCCTGGGGGAAGCACAGGAATCACGCTGGGATCCCTGAAAGCATAGTAGCTGTGATGATAATAATAGTGGTGCCAGATGTCTCGATTCTAAAATGCACGTTTTCTTTTTACATTTTAATAATTCTGAAATCAGGAGATGTCTTAAAGTCAGTGTTGTTTATTTAACATGATTGTGTTTCCTTTTACACTTGAGAATTCATCATCAAAATATGCTTTCATTTTATAGACAGTGGCATCTTGGAATCAAAAAAATACTGTTTTACAATAATCATACTTAAAGTTTGTAAAGGACTTGCCTAGACATTGTGTGTTTAACGCTATCAACATTGTCCATAAGGCGGGGTCCTCAGCCTCAGCACCCTTGCTATTTTGACTACGATGATCCTTTGTTGAGGGGGACTGTCTTGTGCACTGTGGAATCTTTAGCAGCATCTCTGGCCTCTACCTGTGAGATGCTAATGGCACCCCCTTCAGTTGTGACGACCAAAACTGTCTCCAGACAATACCAAATGTCCTTGAGAACCACCAGGATAAGGCTGCTTCCCACATCCTGTTCTTGCAGACAAAGAAACTGAAGAGCTAGTGACTGGTCCAAGGCCATGTGGCCATGGCCTAGCACCAGGACTGGCCCAGGCTCGCCTCCAGAGCTTGGCAAAGTTTGCCCTGGGCTCCAGACAAGCTCTCCCAGGGAAGCGCTGATTCAGCCCATCTGCACACTGGCCACACACTCACACGAAATGGGGGGTTTGCTTCTGTCACTCTCATTAGTTGCTTACTCAGGCTTCTGCACTAGTCTTAATCCTCCTTTCATTGAGTGAGTGTCCTCCTTGCCTGACTGGCTACTTGCCACACTTTGGAGAGACCCGGGGAGACCCCTGAGGTCCTGGTTCCCTGTACAGCTTAGGAAGCCTCTCCTCCCTTCCTGGTGTTCCCATGATCATGGCTGATGCAGGGACCACCAGAGTTTACTACCCCCAGACCCTGAGGATGGGGCCAGCCAAAACCTCCAGCCCTTGACAGTGGCTTTGACGGACTGCTCACCCCCTCTGCCAGCCTCGTCTGCCTCCTCGTTTTCTTCCTGCCGTACTTGGTCTGTCCTTCACCAGCTCTGTGTGCCATCGCCTTGACCATCTCCACTTTATTTGTGTTCTCAGACAGATGTTGCACCCATCTGTGCTGTCCGGCCGTCTCTCTTCTGCCTGGGCTCCCCAGAGCCCCTGTGGACTGTGCTTGTGGGGAGCTGCCCCTCCGTGCATTCACCAACTTGTCCGTCCGCCCCCGGGGCACCACTCCATCCACCTCCTCACATGGCTGGCTTCCTGGTCTGCTGCCGCCACCACTGCTGCCTCCACTGCCTCTGGGGCCCCCCATTCTGTCTGAGTCCCCATCCTGACCGTCTTCCCTCTTTCAGGTGGCCTGCGGGCCCGTGTAAGTGTCTCTCCCACATTCTCCTAGTCCCTGCAGCACAGGGCAGAGGTGGCCTGCGGGCCTCTGGGAGCTAAGAGCTTTATGCAAACCAGGTTCTGGACTTACAGAGACATAGGCAAGGCACGCAGAGGAGGGAGGGACTGGGGAAACCTGGGGAAAATGCTTCCCGCACCCCCTCTCCTGAGGCTGTAAGGTTTTGACAAAGAGCAATGTTGCATGAATATTGAGCGTCTGTTTCACCAGGCAGGGGACAGGGGCAAGAGTAGCAAGGTGGTAGTCCATGGGCATAGCCAATGACCTCCCCAGACAAGCAGCCATGCTATAGGCCTCACCAAGTTGGTCTGCAACCCATTCATATGTCCCAGGCATCTTTTTCAGCTTTTCATTAAAATATCCAATATCAGGCTAGGCACAGTGGCTCATGCACTTTAGGAGGCCGAGGCGGGCAGATCACTTAAGGTCAGGAGCTAGAAACCAACCTGGCCAACATGGCAAAACGCTGTCTCTACTAAAACTACAAAAATTAGCCAGGCGTGGTGGCGCATGCCTATAATCCCAGCTACTTGGGAGGCTGAGGCAGAGAATCGCTTGAGCCCGGGAGGCATAAGTTGCAGTGAGCTGAGATCGCGCCACTGCACTCCAGCCTGGGTGACACAGCAAGACTCTGTCTCAAAAAAAAAAAAAAAAAAAGAAAGAAAAAGAAAAAGGAAAAAAGAAAAAATATCCAATTTCTACCAGCATCCAGGCTGGAAAATGGCCTTATTGCCTTTCCCAGCCAAGACTTCACCACCAAACCCTAAATCAACACCCCGCCAGCCATTCTCTTAAATGTCCCTTGCCGCACCTACAACAGCCCTGTGTGTGCCCCTTCAGTCCCTGCCGGGTGCCCTGAGAGTGGCCTCATCTCCCCTTTTCATTCCCCGAGCCTACATCCTGGCGAAGTCCCATGACTGTTCCCTCCTCCCAACCTCCCAGCCATCAGAACCTTTCCACAGCTCCAGGCAACAAGAATTTGGTTGAGAACTGAATTTAGCAGTAAAATGTGGTCACCAGCTCTTTGGGGGCCAATTCCAGTTTTGACTACCCTGTCTAATCTCAACTGAGCACACCCTTGCATATCTGCACATTTTGTGTTTAATTTGAATAGGAAGTCCTTGATTTAGAGGAACATGTGGCACAGACTGTTATTGCAGGCTGCTGCAGTGACAGTTTTTCCCCTTTGTTCCCCTGAATTAAGGATGGGAACAGCCATGGAGGAGTGTGTCAGCTAGCTGACTGCCAGGTCATCCCCTATGCCCTTTAATCAGGGTGAGAATCAATTTATCTATATGGATATGATGAGCCCAAAGGCTGAGCTCTAGAATTTCAGGGGTTCCAGCAAAGCCAAATATCTATCTCTATCTTTATTCTCTGCCTGTGGCCACAGAGCAGAGTAGCAACCCAGTGGTAAAATGGGACTTTCCACCCCCACCCCATCGCACTTTTTTTTTCGAAGACTACCTACCTAATCACCCTGTACCTTGTGCCAGAACCTTGGACCCTGGCCCCAGGGGATTCAGCCCACACAGCCCAGCCCCAAGGGCCCTCATGCCCTCCCTGAATGCCCATCCCAGGCCTTAAGATAGAAGAGAAGAGATCCCCAACTACAGTCGGCAGAAACTTAGAGAGTGGCCCGTCCCACAGCCAGGGCAGTACAGGGAAGAGAAAAGTTGGAGAGAAGGAGGAAGGAGAGATGGACTCAGTGCTTGTCACGGGTCGGTTTCCTGGAGTTTGGTGTAGAGCGTGGGCAGCTGCCTCTTGCCAGCAGTAGCTTGTCCCCCATAATCTCCCTTATTCTATTTAACATCATCAGGAGCATCTTGGTGGAAAGAAACATCCAGTTTGGGGGCTCCAAACAATCACAGGCAAGGTCAGGTGTCACCAGGCATGGGAGTGCCACAACAAGGCCTTGCCCAGAAACCAGAAACAGCTTTCAGGCTAGGGGTGGGACACTTTCCTCTCTGCTCCCTAAAATGCTAGCTGCAGACCTGTGAGGGCTCTGCCAGCAGAGGAAGCCACCCCTGTATCAGCTCTGCTCAATAGGCAAGAGCTGGACCTCACCCGAGAGAGGCCAAAAGGCCCATATGGAAGGTTCAGGACTGGCCTGTTGTTGGGTATCTTGCCTACAGGAAGCCCCAACATGCTTCCCTGTTCATTCAGAGGCTCGGTGTGGCTCAGTCCCCATGCCATGTGTCCCTGTGGGGCCCTCCAGCAGTCCTCTGTCCCACTCTGGCAACTCCATACATTTGCCCACATGGCTGTGGATTTCGGATGCGGGTGTGTGTGTGTGTTTGATTCAGTGTGCTCTCATCCCCTCTTTCATGGCCCCTCACTACAGAGCAAGCTTGTCCAACCTGTGGCCTAAGGGCCACATGTGGCCCAGGATGGTTTTAAATGCAGCCCAACACAAATTGGTAAACTTTCTTAAAACATTAAGAGATTTTTTTGTGATTCTTTTTTTTTCCAGCTCATTAGCTATCGTTAGTGTGTTAGTGTATTTTATATGTGGCCCAAGGCAATTCTTCCAGTGTGGCCCAGGGAAGCGAAAAGATTGGACACCCCTGCCATAGAGGTAGTAAATAGGGACAGAGGTTAGTACTGGGGCTGGGCATGCTACTTGCAAGCGATTCAATTGCAAATCCACCACCTTCCCACAACTGGACTATGACTCCCCATAAATACCAGGGGAAGTCGACCCTCAGTGATCAGAGGACCTCGGATCCTTTTCACCAGTCTGGGTGTTCAGAAACCCCCAAAAGCCTTGAGAAACACTCTGAGTCCTTTGATCATTTGCAGTCAGCTCGCAGTCACCAGGCCTCCCATTCTCCCTTCCATCCTTAGAGCACTCCACGGCTACCTGGCTACTGTCACATGTGCAGGTGGCAGGGTGAAGGGGGAGAGCACCTCTCAGAACCCACTAGTCTGCACTGCCACAGCCTTACAACCCCAGAGTTACTTCTCAGATCTTTGGATTATTTCTCCATCAGACTCACAATCCTGGGCTTCAGACTTGGAGAATGATGGAAAGGAAAGGAAGAGCTGGCTAGTCACAGTGGCTCACATCTGTAATCTGAGCACTTTGGGAGGCTGAGGCAGGCAGATCACTTGAGCTCAGGGGTTCTAGACCAGCCTGGCAACATGGCAAAACCCTGTCCCTACCAAAAATACAAAAATTAGCTGGGTATGGTGGTGCGTGCATGTAGTCCAGCTACTTAGGAGGCTGAGGAAGGAGGACTATTGGAGCCCAAGAAGTCAAGGCAGCAGTGAGCTGTGATTGTGCCACTGCACTCCGGTCTAGGTAACAGTGAGACCCTGCCAAAAAAAAAAAGGAAATGAAGACCTGAGCACGTAATAATCATGGACTAGAAGGAATGGAAGGACGCAGAGCAGCCCCTCCAGTGGCTGGATGATTCTTACTCTTTTTTTTATCACAAACCACAGTAAATATATATATTTGAAATTACAAGTCTGTATACAAATGCATATATAATTACAGGAGCAAAAATTCCACAAAACAATATATACCTTTATTCCATTTTATGAAGTCAGATATTTTCTTTTTCACTTGTTATTTTTATTTGTTTTCAATTAAATAGAGATGGGGTCTCACTATATTGCTCAGGCTGGTCTTGAACTCTTGGACACAAGTGATCCTCCCACCTCAACCTCTCAAATCCCACTCCCTGGGATTACAGGAGTGAGCCACCACACCCGGCCCTTTTTCACTTTTTAAAAATTCTGGTCTACACCCTCTAAATTGATTTCAACACCCATGACAGGGTCAGCCCTACATTTGGAAAAACACTTTTGCCTGCTGTGTCCCTAACGCCAGGCATCTGCCTCCTACACGACTTTGCCATACTGTGCCAACTGTACTTGTATTTACCTAACAGCCTCTTTAAATTAATTCACTTTTTCCCAAAAATATATAAGAAGGAAATTTTTATATCATGACAAATGGAAAACCAGCATACTTGCTGTAAATACAAGAATGCCATTTTAAAAATATGGTAAAAACAAAATAATGTTATTGAATTCTGACCAAATACTGGTGCTTGCCAACACTCTGATTCTGACACCTGTCGCTATTTGTTTAAAAAGATAAAATGTGAAAGGAGAATGGCAAGTATCAAAAGTGTCAAAGTCACACTATCACCAAATGAGGCACTCTCCCTGAGCAGAAGGGGGAAAAGTAAAAATCCAATGTTTCTTACCACGTGAATTCATGTTATTTAATATTGTGCCTGTAAGTCACCTAAAATCAGCTATCAGACCACCTAAAATTGTCTTAGCTGGCGTCATTGCTTTATACATGAGGAGCCTGAGGACCAGAGAGGGAAAGGCCTGGCACGGGGCCACACAGTAGGCAGGTGAGGGACAACGCCCAGGTTTCTGCTCTTGCTCTATCATCCTCCTGGCCTCCCCTTCCTCCAGGTTAGCAGGGTTACCAGGCGGCCATAAGGAGACAAAGGTGAGATGGACTGGGAATGAGGGTCACTGCACTGTGCTCGATGATGCCACCGCATCTGTGTGCTGAGCTGAGAGGAGGTGGTAGAGCACTGAGGAGGGGGCCCCAGAAGGAGCTAAAGGGAGCCCTGCCGGCACATAACAGCTGCCAGGCTCCATCACAGCCTCCATCAACCCTTACCCAGCATCCAGCCAGGGGCACCAGAACATGCTGGGAAGGAGCAGTAACAGGAGCCCCTGCTTTGGACCAAAAATCAGAGAGGCATGGCCCATCACTCCAGGGGCCCCGCTCCCAAAGATGCAGTCCCCCAAGAGTCACCAACTACGGAAACTATCACCCAACCTCCTGCCCCAAAGCTAAGATCACTTTCAGGAAAGTGATCTCAGAAAGCAAGGGTTCCCTGCCTTGGCACCCAAGCCCAGTGCTTAGGTGGGTGGGAGATGCCAGTGGAGACAGAGGTCCCAGGGAGCAGAGACAAGGGAGTCAGATAGGGTACTGGCAGGAGTGAGGTGGCTGGGGCTGCAGAGCCCTCCGGGAGATGATTCAGGGGGCAGATCTGGATGGGAAAGGCTCAAGGAGAGATAGGAAAGGTGAGTCTAGAGGGGCTGGTGACAGAGCCCAAGGACTGACTGGGACAGAAGGCAGGGAGGTAGGGGAGGACCTTCTGGCTCGGGCAGGAAAGAGACAATTTGAGATGCCGCAGTGGGTATAAAAGGCCCCAGTCAGTACCATGTTGCCCTCACCACCCCAGGGGACTGGCCCTGAGACCCAGCTGACAGTCCTAGGCTTGTAGAATAGTCAGTCCTAGAGTATAATGTGGATTCTTGGTGACTGCACGTCCCTTTGCCTCTAGCAAAGCAAAAGGTGCATGTGGGATGTTCTGTTCTTGGTAGACGTTGCCTTTTTTTAAATGAAAAACTTTTGTTAATTCCGTTTGCTTCCAAGTTGTGACCCACCCTGTGTCCCTTACCTGGGGATGTACCTCACCGACCTGGCCTTCATTGAGGAGGGGACGCCCAATTACACGGAAGACGGCCTGGTCAACTTCTCCAAGATGAGGATGGTGCGTTCCCCCCAGCCAGGCAGGGGAAGGGGGGTGTCGAAGCCCAGATGACTCGACCTGGGGCCCACCCACACTCTGCCCCCCAAGGCTCAACCCGCCGCATAGGGTGCCCCCATTTGGGAGCCTGGGTCCAGCTTCCCAGTGAGAGCCATCACTATCATTGATGAGCAGTTAGAATCTGGCAAGCCCTGAGCCATGCTTTCACAGGCATTTCCTCCTCTAGTCCTGACAGTCTGAGAGGTAGCTGCTCTTATTCTGCACCTTTCAGATGAGCAGACTGAGCCTGGGTGAGGTCAAGTGAGCAGCCCAAGGTCACCCCACAAGTAAAAGGCAGAGCTAGGTCTGGAGCCCAGGTCCAGGTGACTCCAGAGCCCCACACTGTTATTCACATCCATCTGTATTGTTCATATTGATGCTTGATGTGGACTAAGTAAAACCACTTACACAGCACCTCCTAAAATGGGAATAAGTTTCCAATTTTCCCAGAAAAATCAAGAACCTGGGATAAGGGATGAGGAGACTTCTCCCATCAGAAACAGGATTCTAACCGTCCCCTTCTCCCCTCCCACCTCAACTGGAAGGCCTCTACTTGAACCAGTTTTATATAATGGGCCTCTACATTCGATTTTTGTTGGATGGAAAGGGTTTCTTCAGGCACCATCCTGAAGAGCGAAAGCCCCTTTTCATCATGTTTTGTGCACAGCAGGCACTAAGGAAGTGGCAGATGCCTTTAACTTTTGCTGGAGTCGTAGGGTTTTGTTTTAGTGATGTTTGGTAGCTTATGCCACTAATTAAAGGAGATTTTTTTCTTCTCTCAGTCACATAGTGTAATTTGCCTACAGAATCTTGACAAGTCTTGGAAGCAGATTTCTGATTTAAGAAAAAAGAAAAAACATGAGGCCGGGTGTGGTCACTCACACCTATAATCCCAGCACTTTGGGAGCTGAGGCGGGTGGATCACTTGAGGTCAGTAGTTCAAGACCAGCCTGGCCAATATGGTGAAACCCCATCTCTACTAAAAATACAAAAATTAGCTGGGTGTGGTGGCATGCACCTGTAATCCCAGCTACTCAGGAGGGTGAGGCAGGAGGATCGCTTGAACCCAGGAGACAGAGGTTGCACTGAGGCGAGATCATGCCACTGCACTCCAGCCTGGGTGACAGAGCAAGACTCCATCTCAAAAAATAAAACTAAAAACACACACACATGATGCCTCCGTGGGACCTTCCAGGAGGCAACACGTATGGAATTAAGAGGCTGACTTCAGATTTTGCTGTTGATGCCCCTTCAGTTCTGCAACATGGGGGGTAGAACTAGGAGAGCAAACTGTGTTCTGAAACTCTCCTTCCTTCCCACAGATATCCCATATTATCCGAGAGATTCGCCAGTTTCAACAAACTGCCTACAAAATAGAGCACCAAGCAAAGGTAAGCTGGTGCCTTTTCCTGGTCACTTGCATGCTTTCACAGTGGCTCTGTCTAGGCCACCTTCCACCCTCTCCCCTCCATACCCATCCACTTTCCCTTCCAGAATTCTCCTGGGCCCAGCTCAAACACTATCCCTGTAAGGAAGTCTTCCCAAGTCCCTATTTCTTCAAATTGGGTCTGTGTTCATCTTGTGACTCTTGTCTGGTTTTACCTACCATAGGATGGTTTATTTTCATGTCTAATCTCCCCCAGGGCAAGAGAGGCAGGGTTGATAACATCTGTTTCTGAAAGGTACCATGCTCACAAGTTACAAAATCCGCAGATACAAGGAGTGCACAGTGAAATGTTCCCCAGCCACCTAGTTCCCCTTCCAAAGGCAACATTTCCACCCATTTCTTGTGTCTAGGTCCACAGGCAGTCCATAAACACAAGCAGACTTTGCATACTCTTCTCCAGCATACTATATACTGCTCAGTATCATTCTTTTTTCTCCTTCATAATATGTCTTGGAGATCATTCTCTATTAAAACAGAAGCATCCTCATTCTTGCTTACAGCTGCAGAGGAATGTATTTATTTAGCCAGTCCTCTGTACTGATGGTCATTTAGGTTGTTTTGATATTTTGCTGCTACAGACAAGGCACAAAGAAATACTTTGTACATCCAGAAACAGGCAGGGAGGGCCATAGGGTATGGATCCCAGGGTCTGTGCTGCTCTGAGGGCCTAGAGAGCCTTAGTGAAGGAGGAGAATCTTGGAAGAGTTTTCCTGGTTGGGGTGGACATGTCTTCCTTGCAGAGAGACAAGCTTGTATAAGGCTAAGTACAGTGACCCACCACCACCACCAAATGGCTGGCTTCAGGGAGCAGCATCAGACCTGGGACTTTGTCCTTAGGACCATAGGAAGCCCTGAAAGGAGGTTATATAATTGGACTAGTTTGCATTTTTAAAAGATTGCAAGGCCATGTAAGAGAATGGTTGGTCTGAAAAAAAAAAACAAAAAACTCTCAGCTCGCCAAAAAGAAAAAAAAATATTGTTTAATAAAAAAGAATGGTTGTCATTTTAGTCTCATTTTATTATTCAAAGCCTGTGCTGTTAGCCCCATTTTACAGATAAAATAACTGAGATTTGCTAACCCAGACTCTTAGGCTCCCAATACTATGACTTTTCTTTTCTTTCATTATTATTATTATTGTTTGTTTGTTTGTTTGTTTTGAGACGGAGTCTCACTCTGTTGCCAGGCTGGAGTGCAGTGGTACAATCTTGGGTCACTGCAACCTCCACCTCCCGGGTTCAAGCAATTCTTCTGTCTCAGCCTCCCAAGTAGCGGGGATCTGGGACTTTGTCCTTAGGACCACGGGAAGCCCTGAAAGGAGGTTGTATAATTGGACTAGTTTGCATTTTTGAAAGATTGCAAGGCCATGTAAGAGAATGACTGGTCTGGCACGCCACTATGCCCCAGTAATTTTTGTGTTTTTAGTAGAGACGGAGTTTCACCATATTGATCAGGCTGGTCTCAAACTCCTGACCTCAGGTGATTCACTCACCTCAGCCTCCCAAAGTGTTGGGATTACAGGCATGAGCCACCGCACCCAGCCTCCAATCCTATGACCTTTCTTCTCTGCCCAGAGATATAGCATCTTAACCTCCTAGTGTGCAGTTCACAAAAACATCCAACTCCAGACACATCCTCAAGCACACCAGAAAATCAAGCTTTTATTGTTTTTCCCTTCTAATGTCCTTTGTGATCAATGTATTGTTTGAGAATGTGTCTATTTTTTGCCATGTTCTGAAAACTCATGATCTGCTTTATAACCGATAGCCATATCGAAGGAGAAAAATCGGTGGAGCAACTACAATTAGTTAAACTGGCCACTTTTGCTTTGCTTTCCATTAATTCTCTCACTCCACAAATATTCACTGAGCAAGTCCTACATGCCAAGCACTCTAGTAGGCTCTTGGCTCAGCAGCCAAGATAAACTCTTGGCCGTCACAAGCTTGCCTTCTAGAGGGAGACAGACTAAAAGGCAAAAAATATAATATGACAGATGATTATTACAACCATGGAAGAAATGAAGCAGGGGAAAGGAATGGGAGGTTGGGAAAGGAATAGGGGGCCATGCGGTCCTAGAATTTTGTTTTCTTTTCTTTTCTCTCTTTCTCTCTCTCTCTTTCTTTCTTTTTGAGACGGAGGTCTTCCTCTGTCACCCAGGCTGGAGTGCCGTGGCGTGATCCCAGCTAGTTTTTGTACTTTTAGTAGAGACAGGCTTTCACCATGTTGGTCAGGCTGGTCTCGAACTCCTGACCTTGTGATCCACCCGCCTCAACCTCCCAAAGTGCTGGGATTACAGGTGTGACCTAGGATTTTCAGTGTTGGACAAAACAGAAATAAAGGGCATCATGAGCCACAACATCACCTATGTTATGCATCAAAGTGCTTGAATCTAATCAGGAGGAACCAACAGACAATTTCAGAATATGGGACGTTCTGTGAGACAACTGGTCTGTAACTCAGTGGTATGCTAGTAAATGTTAAACTGGTTTTGGGGGTGGGGGATTGAGTCCTGATGTGTAGCATTTGCTGTTGAAGAGAAAAACGATTGGAATACTTGTTAAAAATGGTAAAATTGGAACACTTGTTTAAAATAGTAGGTTTATTCAAATCTAATGCAATAGAGGCCAAGACTGTTTCTTGGGGGAGAGAGATTGAACTCAGCTGCAAATACAACAGGGACAAGTGGGGATTTGTAATCAATGGGTCGAGGAAGGGGGTCAGTGGATGGAAAATTACTAAGAGGAGATATCAAGAGTAGGGGAATTCTTGCTAAACTGGCCTAACGAGGTTTTTATTAAAGTCAGGCCAAGGACTTCAGATATCAGGGTTGGAGAATGAAGAATTCGATCAGATATCAAGGTGGGGGGAATTCTTGCTAAAGGCAAGCCAAATTTGAAGCCTACGTATGAAGAGGTCTCAGAGGAGCCTGGTAGGTGATGCTGGCAGGGCCACTTTCAAACCACCACCTGGACATCACTGAAAGCGGAGTTGGGAACAGAGGCTAACAATTGGCACATGCAGGCTGGCATGAGCCAGCTCCAACACACTACTGCATATACTCTTCAAAAATATCAATCTCTTTTAGCAATAAAATATTTTCAATTAAAAATATATATATCAGCTGGGAGTAGTGGCTCACACCTATAATCCCAGCACTTCAGGAGTCTGAGGCAGGAGGATCACTTGAGCCTAGGAGTTTGAAGCGAGCCTAGGCAACATAGGGAGATCAGAGATCCTGTCTCTAGCAAAAATCATAATAATAATTAGCTGGGCATGGTGGTGCGTGCCTATAGTCCCATCTACTCAGGAGTCTGAGGTAGGAGGATCACTTGAGCCCCGGAGTTTAAGGCTGTAGTAAGCTATAATTGTACCACTGCACACTAGCCTGGGCAACAGTGTGAGGCTTTGTGTCTAAAAACAAAATACACACACACACACACACACACACACACACACACATATATCAATGTCATGAAAAATAAAATAAAAAAGACTAAAACACACAGGCTGGGCTCATGGTGAGCGTTCAATCCTAGCACTGTGAGAAGCAGAGGCAGGAGGCTACTTGAGTTCAGGGGTTCAAGATCAACAACATAGTGAGACCCTGTCTCTATAATGAAAAAAAATTTCTTTTCAAAAAAAAAAAACACTAAATCATATGACATCTAAATGCAATGTGTGAATGTTGATTGGATCTGGGATTTAAAAAAACACAGCTGTAAAGATTATTTTATTAATTAAAACTTGAAGAAATTTGAATATGATCTGTGCATCAGCTAATTTTATTTTATTGATGTTAAATGTCCTAGGTGTAATGATGTTACGGTTATGTAAGAGAATGTCCGTGTTCTTAGGAGATGCATGACTGAAGTATTTAGTGGGGGAAGCATTACACTATTTACCTTCAAATGGTTCAGCCCTCAGAAAAAGGATTATACATATATGTCGTATGCATAGTTTTTATATTTTTTAAATAAAAAGTTAGCAGGAAAACAGACAACAGTAAAAGCATTTACCGTGGAAAAACAGATAAAAATACTGGAAGGAATATGTAAAACAGGACTATCCACTAGAAATATAATGTAAGCTACATATGTAACTTTAAGTATCCTACAGGGCCACATTTTTTAAACTTTATTTATTTATTTATTTATTTATTTTAGTTTTTTGAGACGGGATCTCACCCTGTCACCCAGGCTGGAGTGCTGTGGTGTGATCTTGGCTCACTGTAGCCTCGACCTCTCCTGACTAGCTGGGACTACAGGCGTTCACCATTACACCCAACTAATTCTTTCATATTTTTTGTAGAAACAGGGTTTTTCCGTGTTGTCCAGGCTGGTCTCCAACTCCTGCCTCAAGTGATCTGCCTGCCTCAGACTCCCAAAGTGCTGGGATTATAGATATGAGCCACTGCACCTGGCCTGTTTTTTGTTTGTTTGTTTGAGACAGGGTCTCACTCTGTCGCCCGGGCTGGAATGCAGTGACACAATCATAGCTCACTGCAACCTTGACTTCTCCAGCTTAAGGTATGACCACACCCAGCTAATTTATTTTTTTGTAGACAGGGTCTGCCAATGTTGAACTCCTGGGCTCAGGTGATCCTCTCGTCTTGGCCTCCCAAAGAGCTGGGATTACAGGTGTGAGCCACCATTCCCAGCTTCATTTTTTTAAAAGCAAAAAGAAATAGGTAAAATTAACAATAATATATTTTATTTAATACAATATATCCAAAAAATTGTCAGTTCAGCATGTAATCAATATAAAAATTGACTGAAATATTTTACTTTATTTTATTCATACTAAATTTTCAAAAATCCAGTGTGTATTTTACATGTCACATCTTAATTCAGATGAGCCCTGAATTAAGTGCTCAGTAGCTACATGTGGCTGCTGCACTGGATTTGGGAGCTAAGAACTGAAAATGGCTATCTCTAGAGAGCCAGGCCTGGCGGCTGAGAAGGGGCAACAGAGAATTGCTGGTTTTCATTATGAACTGTTTAATGCTACTTGGCTTTTTTAATTACATAAAATAAGATATAAATCAACTTTAAAATAAAAAGAAATAAAAATACAATTTAAAAACAAATAGTCCCGGGCCTGGCATGGTAGCTCCTAACCGAAATCCCACACTTTGGGAGGCCAAGGCAGGAGAATTGCTTGACGCCAGGAGTTTGAGACCAGCCTAGGCAACACAGTAAAGGCTCCCAACTCTACAAAAAAAAAAAAACCTTAGCCAGGCGTGGTGTCTCATGCCTGTAGTCCCAGCTACTCAGGAGGCTAAGGCAGAAAGATCACTTGAGCCCAGGAGGTCGAGGCTACAGTAAGCCGTGATCGTGCCACTGCACTGCAGCCTGGGCAACAGAGTGAGAGCCTGACTCTATTTAAAAAAATAAATAAATAAGTGCTCATGGTCTGGTAGGGAAGCTTTGAGTTTGGGGACATGGCTCTTAGATGATAAACACACAGTGATTTGAATAACAAGATCAAACATTGAATCCATCAGCTTAAAGCACTAAGGGAATCAGGCCCAAGCCGCCAGGGTTCAGAATGGCTCCTCGGCCAATTAACAGCAGCAAGCCAGAGCCTGCTCAGCATCTCCGGGGCTCCTCCCTCTGCCTTATTCAACACCAACCAGCCCCCACTCAGCCCACTCCCACATCCCATGAGCTTCTCTCAGTCGACCAGGGAACACCTGGGTTCAAATCCTGACAAAGCCACTCACCAGCTGTGTTACCTTCTGCCTCAACTGTAACATGAGATTCTTTTATTTTTGAGACAGAGTTTCACTCTGTCACCCAGGCTGGAGTGCAGTGGCACGATCACGGCTCACTGCAACTTCTGCCTCCTGGGTTCAAGTGATTCTCCTGCCTCAGCCTCCCAACTAGCTGTGATTACAGGTGCCCGCCACCATGCCTGACTAATTTTTGTATTTTTAGTAGAGACGGGGTTTCACCACATTGGCCCGGCTGGTCTCAAACTCCTGACCTCAAGTGATCCATGTGTTTTGGCCTCCCAAAGTGCTGGGATTATAGAGCCACTACGCCTGGTAACGTGACATTCTTATACCAGCCTGGGATGGGTTGTTATTGATGATTAAATATGACAACCTTTGTGAAAGGACTTTATAAAAAACATTGCTGTCTGATGCAAGAACTCGTGCATACATGAGTAACAGTTGGTTTCTGGTCTCCGTGGATGGGTGAGGGGATTTTGAGGGCCTGGTGAGGGGGTCTAATGTGGCTAAAGAGGGAGGTTGTTGGCAACTGCGTGGCTAGAGCCCCTGCTTTGGAGGCAAGAACTTCAGGGAAAGAGCAGAGGTGTTTAAAGGCAGTGAGTCTCCAGTGTCCATGTGCATCAGAGTCACGCCCACCAAAAAGAGTGAGTTGTACTGTATGTACCTTTTTTAAAGTGAAACAATATTCAATGCTTGACAAGCCTACTCTGCTGACAGTGTTGGCCATTGATAAACACTGTCTTGAAAGAAATATGAAAAATGCAGTAAGGAACCCATGATCCTTCTCCTAGGGATTTACACTTTAAAAACTTAGTTGAGGCAAAAGGCTATATTCTAGAAGATCTTCATCGCAACATTTATTTTATATATAAAATAGCAAAAAAAACCTGAAAACAACTGGTCAGGAGTTCTCGACCAGCCTGGCCAACATGGTGACACCCATCTCTACTAAAAATGCCAGGCGTGGTGGTGCACACCTGTAATCCCAGTGACTCGGGAGGCTGAGGTGGGAGAATTGCATGAACCCAAGACGCAGAGGTTGCAGTGAGCCGAGGTCGTGCCACTGCCCTCCAGCTTAGGTGACAGAGCGAGACCTCATCTCAAAAAAAAAAAAAAAAACCTGAAAACATATCCAACATATCCAACATATCTTACATACCCAATAATAGGGAAAGAGGTTAGTAAATATAGTGCAAGATGATGCAGTCCTACAGCCACTAAAAAGTGTAACTTTGGAGATTTTGTTATGGAAACATGGACATTTTTCCTAATAGTATAAGTGAAAGCATACCAAGTGCTAGCCATTCCGTAGGTACAACTATGGAAAAGTACTTTTGTATTTTAAGAACTAGACGATCACACACACAAAAAATGAAAACAGTTATTTTAGAGTGGTGAGATTACGGGCTTCTGTTTTTCTCCAGAAATGTATTTTATATTGTTACATCCTTTCTTCTACAATAAAAAATATTAAGACAAAAGTATCAACATAACTCAGCAGTATTTGAGGGTCTGTGTTTGTGTGTTCATCCAGCCTGGGAACCACAGAGTTGCCATGTGGATCACACAGGGCTCATCCAGAAGGCACCATGGTCACAGTGGGCCCTGGAAAAGTCTCAGAAGTTACCAACAAAATTCCAGGGTTTTCTTCCATCTCCTGCTTTTGTCTCCTTAAACTTTCCCTCAAGCTGTGATGTGCAATACAAATAAATATTACTGGCCAGGGCCAGTGGCTCATGCCTGTAATCCCAGCACTTTGGGAGGCCAAGGCAAACTCCTGAGGTCAGGAGTTCGAGACCAGCCTTGCCAACATGGTGGAACCCTGTCTCTACTAATAATACAAAAATTAGCCAGGCATGGTGACACATGCCTGTAATCCCAACTACTCGGGAGGCTGAGGCAGAAAAATCGCTTGAACTCTGAAGGTTGAGGTTGCAATGAGCCAACATCACATTGCACCACTGTACTCCAGCCTGGGTGACAAGAGTGAAACTCCCCCTCAAAAAATAAATAAATAAATATGACTGCTCTTCAGTCTTCTTTCATTAACAGCTTTGCAATGGTGGTAATATGCTGCCAGTCTCCCTCGAAAGTACGATGTCTTAGGAAAATTAGCCTGACTTAGCCAAGTCAGGTCAAGAGTTCGACACCAGCCTGGCCAACATGACAAAACCCTGTCTCTACTAAAATTGATCCTGCACATGCTCACTATGGAGGAAACTAATCAGTTTGCTGATCCCCAGGGGGCTTGGGAGGTAGAGATTCATGTGTTCTAGAAAGGACTGTTCACATGACGCTACTATCTAGACATAAAAGACTATTTCACACAGTCATAAAATCACCATGTCTTTATCAGTGGGTGTAGGTTAAACCAGACTGTGATATCTAAAGTCATCTTCCTAGAAGTGTTGGGTGTGAGCTGCTGGGTATGATTACTATGTACTATCGGACATAGTAATCACTTTATCTGCTATCAGCATAGCAGACAGCTGGTTCCATCCTTTATAGTAGCAGAGTCAATTAGCCAAGACAAAAGCAGCAGACTTTATTTTTCTCAAGCAGCTATCAAAAGATTCCCAAACATAGAATAAGAAAATTTGGCTAGGCACAGTGGCTCGCACCTGTAATCCCAGCACTTCAGGAGGCCGAGGCAGGTGAATCACTTGAGGTCAGGAATTCAAGACCAGCCTGGCCAACATGGCAAAACCCTGTCTCAACTAAAAATACAAAAATTAGCCAGGCATGGTGGTGTATGCCTGGGATCCCAGCTACCCAGGAGACTGAGACAGGAGAATCACTTGAACCCGGGAGGCAGAGGTTGCCATGAGCCCAGACCGTACCACTGCACTCCAGACTGGGTGACAGAGCAAGATGCTGTCTCAAAAAAAAATTTTTTTCTTTCTGCTCTGGATTTATGTAGGGGGGAGAAATGTGCCTTTAGTTCCAAACAACTGACAAATAAATAAGTCTTGGAAAGACACTTTTTGGAGCAGGGGGCTGCCTGTGAGGTTAGAGCTCAGATCTGTCATTGCACATTTAATGCACAGGCATTCAGCAAAATGCTTCAGAGCAGGAGTGGGGTGGGGAGAGAGGAGAAGACAGGATAACCTAACTCATATGATGCATCTTTCTGATTTTCCACTCTTAAGATTTCTCCCCAGGGTAAGAAAAAGGGAGGCTCTTCTCTCACACAGCCTCTATTTCTACTTGCCTCTCTTGGAGTGAATCTCTCACAGTACCATGTAATCCTAGTGTTTAAATATATTTTATCCCAACATTTTATTATAAAACATTTTATTTTTATTTTATTTTAAGACAAGGTCTGTACCCAAGCTGGGGTACAGTGGTGTGAACACAGCTCACTGCTGCCTTGACCTCGTGGGCTCAAGTGATCCTGCTGCCTCAGCCTCCCATGTAACTGGAACCACAGATGCACACCACAATACCCAGCTACTTTTTTGATTTTTTGTAGAAACAGGGTCTCACTTTGTTGCCCAAGCTGGTTTCAAACTCCTGAGTTCAAGTGATCCTCCTGCCTCAGCCTCCCGAAGTGCTGGGATTAGACGCATGAGCCACCATGCCCAGCCTTATGAAACTTTTCAAACATACGGAAACACTGACAGAATTGTGACAGACAGATCAAACATAAACAGTGACAGAATTGTGAACACATACATCTGCCACCTAGTTTCTACAATTGACTTTTTTTTACTTTTGTACCAACCTTAATATTATGACAATATTAAATAATAATCCTAAGGCAATACTTACATCAACTACTTAAAACTTATGTCCAGATGGAACACTACTGAATGCATTTTTGCCTCGTGTGCCAACCTGACTCTCCCCAGGAAGAGACTTGGGCCCTAGGAGATAAAGGGCGTCCACAATCAGTACTATGGAGGTCCCACAACCCTCCCATTCCCTTTTCTCTTTTCTTTTCTCAGGTAACGCAATATTTACTGGACCAATCTTTTGTAATGGATGAAGAAAGCCTCTACGAATCTTCTCTCCGAATAGAACCAAAACTCCCCACCTGAAGCTGTGCCCAGCCCAGACCCAGCTGTTCCCGGGGACACGTGCTAGATAATACTGTACATATTCGTTTGGTTTCACTGGATTTTCTTCTTCAGTATGTGCTTCTCCAAGAATACAAATCGTCCTTGTTCTTAGATTCTTGTAGAACCGGAATATGAGTTTCTGCACCGTTTCAGACTTTGCCCACCTGTCCCTCCCCTCGTCTCCTGCAGTGCCTGTTTCTTTTAAACAGCTGTACTCTTGGTCCCTCTTCCCTAGACTCCTCACTCTTCTCAGAGGGGAAACAGCACCCTTGCATACAAGAATCTCGGACTCCAGTCCTGCTTCCGTCCCTCCCCAGCCCAGGCTCCTGGGTTGAGGTGGCCACCCAGGCATCCTCCCAGCATGTTCCATGTAGTTGTTATAACTGGGTGGGGGGTGGGGGGTGGGGGGCGGCGGGAGGGGGAACCATACCCTGAAGTCCCGTCATTGACAAATCTTCCCGCTGATGGTGATGTCAATTTCCAAAGCAGCTTCTCCAGCCAAAATCGCAGGTCTCAAAACTCCCCATCTGTCTCCCAGTACCCTGGACGGAAGGGAGTCCTTTCTGCTCAGAACCACACCCCTCTTACAAATGCTGCCATCTCGTTCAGGCCCCATGTTGCTCCTTGCTCTAGGATTAACACCAGATAGCATGAATAGCAGTCTCAATACAACTGGATGAGGCCCTAGACTTCCCGAGGATACGGAGTCACAAATACCAAGCCACGTCGACTCTTGCCGACCACCGGCCCAGCATTCACTGAAAGTCGGGAACACAAAAATATCACTTTTCCTCTTTAAGCCGCCTAATGGTTACTACAAGCTTACATTGAGATGCTCTAAGTCTGTATACCTTGTGATAATTAGTACCACACTGTAGAATTAGGAAATCAATAACCAAGTGTTTTTATTGCATATACTGTAGTCCTGTCTAAATGCCTTCTAGCAGGAATATAGTAATGTAGTGCTTATTCTGTGAATATTACCATGTATTTTTTACATTGTACAGTATAGAAAACACAGGTTAACTCCGAAGTGGCAGGCATGCTCCACTACAACAGACAGACAACTTTTGCTGTAAGCAATACCTAGTGGTATGAGAATTCTATTTCAAGTCCTAAAATATTTCAACTTACAGCTCGTTTGGAAAACAATTTCCATTTTTGTAAAAATATATGTTTCCTGATTACCTCTTGCTAATAAATCTATTCTATCTCAGGGTGAACAGCGAGTTTTGATGGGTTTCATTTGTTCAGTCAAAGAATATTTGATGAGCACTTGCTCCTTACCCAGCCCAGGCTGGGACCAGAGATCCAGAGTGTCAAGGACACTGCTTTTTAGGCACCAACAGTTTGATGGGGAAGACTGTTTCAGTTGCCTACTGCACCAAGAACAAGCCACTCCAAAACATAATGGCTTAAAACCATTTTTTGTTACCTTTCACAGTTCTGTGGGTTGACTGGGTCCAGCTGTCTGTTCTTATTTGGAGTCTCTCATGAAGTTTCAGTCACACAGCAACTGGGGCTGGAGTCATCCGAAGGCTCAACTGGGCCGGGCGGTGCATCTAGTTGCACCAAGATGGCACTGTCACATGACTGGGTGTTGATGTCTGCTGGGCTGCACTGGGGCTGTTCATGGGAGCATCCACACATGGCCTCTCTATGTGGCTTGGGCTCCTCACAGTCTGGCACCTGCGTTCCAAGAGTGACTGTTCCAGCAGCCTCAGGCAGAAGCTGCAAGGCTGCCCAGATGGCATCCTGCCCAGCTGTGTCCTCACTGTCACCCAGGAAGAGAAGCCCCAGAACACCACCCTCAGTCACAGGCATGGGGCCCACTGTAAGGCACAACCCCTTCCAGAGATCCCAAGGCCGCCTCCCCTGGGACCTGCAGCCACCTGGCTCCATAACTGCTTTTCCGTTTCCTCCAGACATTTCCATCCCCTACGTTGTGCTCGGATCTGAGGGGGATAGCAAGTGGAGAAAGAGGGGATCTAGAGGGAGAAGGTTCTAGATCCTTCTTTTGACTGCCACCTGGTTTTGACTGCCAGCATTACCTGCTTCATGAGCTCAGCCAAGTCACTTAACCTCTCAGAGCTTCAGTGTTCTCATCTGAAAAATGGGGAGGAAAATGATATCTCATGACAGAGTAGAATTAAATGAATTATTATAATTAATGGTATTAAATACCATTAAACAGTTAGTGGTAGAGAAGGAAGAGTGTGTTTTGAGGTGCCAATGAAGTAGTATAATACAAGCTGCTTTGTTAAGCAAGACATCAGCTGTTACTCCTGACACCAAAAGCCATCCTGGGGTTCCATGGGTCAATGGCTTTGATACCAAAACAAACTTGGGTGCACCTGCCTGGCACAGCAAAGCCAAGCACTGACACTGGGATTGCAGCGAGAGAAAGTGAGGCGTTTATTGCAAGGGCACCAAGCAAGATGAATCACGCCACTCATGCTTAACACCTGAACTTAAGTCTTTACCCTACCTGATGGCTTACAGGTAAGAATTTTTAAAGTTGGGATGGCAGGGGTTACAGGCAAGGTCATAAATCCACACACGGAGGCTATACTTTGGTTAACGTATAAAGGCGGTTGCATCTTGAGGCGAGTGCTGTGCACTGGTCACAGGTAGAGTCAAAAATTTTCTGGGCCAGGCGCAGTGGCTCACACCTATAATGCCATCACTTTGGGAGGCTGAGGCGGGAGGATTGCCTGAGCTCAGGAGTTCAAGACCAGCCTGGGAAACATAATGAAACCCTGTCTCTACTAAAAATACAAAAAATTGGCCAGGCTCAGTGGCTCACGCCTGTAATCCCAGCACTTTGAGACGCCGAGGCAGGCAGATCACAAGGTCAGGAGATGGAAATCATCCTGGCCAACATGGTGAAACCCTGTCTCTAATAAAAATACAAAAAATTAGTTGGATATGGTGGTGCGCACCTGTAATCCACGCCTGTAATCCCAGCTACTCGGGAGGCTGAGGCAGGAGAATCGCTTGAACCCAGAAGGCGGAGACTGCAGTGAGCCAAGATCGCAACACTACACTCCAGCCTGGTGACAGAGTGAGACTCCATTTCAAAAAAAAAAAAATTATCTGGGCGTGGTGGTGCACACCTGTAATTCCAGCTACTCAGGAGGCTGAAGCAAAAGAATTGCTTGAACCCAGGAGGCAGAGGTTGCAGTGAGCCGAGATAGCACAACTGTCTTCCAGCCTGGGCGACAGTGCAAGACTCTGCCTCAAAATAAATAAATAAATAATAATAATAAATTTTTTAAAGATTTTCTGATCTGTAATTGATTAAGGAAGAGAAGCTTTGTCTAAAAATTTGGGATCAGCAGAAAAAAAATGTTAGCTCTGGCTTGTGGATATGACCTCCTCCAGGCCCCTCAGGAAGAAATTTAGAACAAAACTGCAGTCAGAGTTCAGTTCTATGTGCCAGTGGGTCCATTCAGTGGGGTCCCTTCCTCTTCACTGAAGGTGAAAAGCACAGTTGGGCAGTTTGGCCTTCCAGCCTCAGGAGGGAGGCTTCCGCCTCCACCCCCACAAGCAGACATTGGGCCAATGGATGCATCAGATTGGAACTCAAGCATTTCTTCATTTATTCAAAATAGGAAGGCAGTGTGGTGGAGTGATTACAAATTCTAGAGCAGGCCAGGTGTGGTGGCTCACACCTGTGATCCCAGCTGAGGCGGGAGGACCACTTGAGGTCAGGAGTTCAAGACCAGCCTGGCCAACATGGTGGAACCCTGTCTCTACTAAAAATACAACAATTAGCTGGGCGTTGTGAGGTGCTTGTAATCCCAGCTGCTCCGGAGGCTGAGGCAGGAGAATCGCTTGAACCCCAGAGGTGGAGGTTTCAGTGAGCCAGGATCACACCACTGCACTCCAGCCTGGGCAACAGAGCAAGACTGTCTTAAAACAAAAACGAGCTCTAGAGCAGCAATTACCAACGGGGCGATTTTACTCCTCACCTCAAAGTCTGGAGACATTTTTGGTGGTCACAGTTGGGGAGGCCAGGTGATACCTCTACTAGGTAGAGACCAGAGATTTTGCTAAATAGCCTACAATGCCCAGGACAGCCCCTACCACAAAGAATTATGCAGCCCAAAATGTCAATCATGCTGAGTTTGAGAATCCCTGCTCTAGAGCCAGACTGCTCAGGTTCGAATCTCGGCTTCACTGCTTACTAACCATATGACCTTAGGCAAGTTATGAGACCACTTTATGCCTCAGTTTTCCCACCTGTACAATGGAGACAAGAATAGTACCTGCCTTGCCAGGTTGTTGTGAGTATTAAATAAGCTGCTACAGGTGAGGTGATCAGCACGTGGCAAGTGCTTGAGAACCATCAGCTGTTGTTCATTCATGAAATATTTCCAGAGCACTTACTTTGTATCAGGCCCTATTCCAGGCATTGCTGACCTAGTGAACAAAGCAAACAAGATCCCTGCCCACACAAGGCCTATGTTCTAGTGGGCGGTGGAGAGTGAGCAATTTTAAAAAATACCCAAAGGAGGCTGGGCATGGTGGCTCATGCTGGTAATCCCAGCACTTTGGGAGGCCAGAGGTGGGTGGATCACCTGAGGTCAGGAGTTCGAGACCAGCCTGATTGATACAGCGAAACCCCGTCTCTACTAAAAATACAAAATTAGCTGGGCATGGTGGTGTGTGCCTGTAATCCCAGCTACTTGGGAGGCTGAGGCAGGAGAATTGCTTGAACCCAGGAGGTGGAGGTTGTGGTGAGCCGAGATCACACCATTGCACTCCAGCCTGGGCAACAAGGGCAAAACTCCATCTCAAAAAAATTAAATAAATAAATAAATAAATAAAATGAAATACCCAAGGTAGGGTGATAAAGACCACGAGGACAATCAACAGGGGAACACTGAGGCTGGGACGTCTAGCCTGAAACTTGGATAATGCAAAGCCAGATACCTATCGTTAAGGAAGCTGTGAGGTCATCACTCACTCACTCGCCTTGAGAGTGAGCCCGGGACTCCTCTTATAGGCCTGCTGGGCACCCCCCAGGGATGGAAATAAAGGAAAATCTTGAGTTCCTTCAAGGGAAATTCCAGGCACCTCCTCTCCCTGAGAAGCAAATGAGAAACTTGATAAGCAGGAAGGTAACAGTAGCCTGAAACAATAGCCAAGGAAGTTAGAGTGATGGGATGTTCCCTATGAAAACCAAAGATAACCTCTTAATATATATTATTTTTCAGAAACCCAGATGACCCTGGCACATAGCAGGTAAGGGGGAACCGGGACTAACCTCTGTCCATCACTCTTTGCTCTTCCTGAGGGACCTGGAGGAGGTCATGCCCACGAGCCAGAGCTAACATTTTTCTCTGCTGATCCCAAATGTTTAGACAGAGCTTCTCTTCCTTAACAATTACAAATCAGAAAATCTTCAAATCCACCTATGACCCATGCCCCCCCCCCCAAGATGTCCAGAATTTTTAGGTCCAATCAATACATAGCCTCCACATCTTGGGGGTTTGTTGCTGTTGTTTGTGGTGGTAGTGGTGTTTATTTGAGACAGGTCTCACTCTGTTGCCCAGGCTGGAGTGCAGTGGCATGATAATAGCTCATTGCAGCCTCAACCTGCTAGGCTCAGGTGATCCTCTCACCTCCGCCTCCCGAATAGCTGGGCCCACAGGTGTGTGCCACCTTGCCCATCCTGCCTCCATGTATTGATTTATGATATTGCCTGTAACCTCTGCCTCTCCACCTTTAAAAGCCCTTGCTGTAAGCCATGAGGGAATTCAGGTCTTAATCATGAGCTGCCCGATTCTCCTTGCTGGGTGCCCTGCAATCATTGCCTCCCTTTCTCTCACTGCAATCCCAATGCCAGTGTTTGGCTTTGCTGTACCAGGTGGGCAGACCCAAGTTCTGTTTGGTAACAACCTGCTGCAGATGGTCAGTGTTCTGATCTGGCGGGAGGCACTGGGCGATTCTCAGGGACTTTTTCAGGACCTACACTAGGATGAGGCAAGAGAAGTACCCACTCAGGTATAACGTTTAAGGGGCTGCCAAAAAAAAAAAAAAAGTATTATTATGGAAATGAATAACATTTTACGGCAATATTTTAAAAAGTCAAAATTTACAATAAAATCCACAATGACCAAGACACCAAAACAATCAAAGACAGGATCAATATTTCTGGTGTTCTTCTTTTGCCTCAGGCTTCAAAATGTTAGACACTGGGCTTCTTGGCCCTTGGTCAATGAATAATAAAATACTTCTAGTTCACAGAAGGAAATAGCACTCTAGGCTCTAGGCTAGTTCCTGGGGAGAGAGGCAGTGGGTTTGGTTAGCTTCTCTGTTTACTGGTGGATGTATGTGGTTGGTTGGTTTTTCAGGATCTTCCCTCCCAACTCTATGAAGGAGTTTTTTAAGGTCAGCACAGACGAAAGTTTGCACCTGGCCTATTAGCATTTTTTGGTGTAAGTGGGTTTCACAATGGCAGATGGTGTCACCTGTTGATGTATGACTGCCCCTCAGCAGGCTTCCTGCTCTTGCCTGGTGTTTAAAGATTATAGTCTCTTTCCAAACAGTGGCCCTGTGGAGGCCTCCCTGGCTGCCAGGCCAATAACAAGCTGAAGAGGCAGGTTGTTATTGTCAGGGGAGTATGAAGGTGCCACCCAGAACCACCCACCCTTTAAGCATTCATGAAGTGCCTGTGTGTGCATACCTAGGTAACAAGCATGTAACCAGCTCCTGACTTCCCCGAGCCCATGACCCAGCTGGAGAGTGGAAAATCACAGGTCAAATAACATGTGTTTAGCTCCCAGCCCACACATCGCTCCAGACTCCAGATCCTTATAGCCAACCACCTAGAAGCTGTCTCAATTTGAGGGCCCTATTTCCACCTCCAACTCACCTGGACCAAACTGATCTCATCTTCTCCATCACATCTCAGCTCCCTCAACTCCCCACTCAGTTGTGCAAGCCAGAAACCCAGAAGTCACCCCTAACCCCTCATCTTTCTCTTCCTTCCCACAAAGGGTCACCACATCCAGTCAATATTAACCTCCTAATTATCTTTCTAATAGAGACAGGAGGCAGAGAAATTCTAGGCAGACAAGGGCAGGTCCCCAGCAAAACCCCACCTTCCAGCTAAAAACCCTGTAACCCACAGTCCAAAGTGAGAACTTATATCCCTGTTTGCCCTCTCCCAGTTGGTTCTTTCTGAATTTTTTTTTTTTTTTTTTTTTACCAATCAAATGTTGCCTTTTCCAAAACTACCTATGGCCTGCCCCACCCCGTATCCTGTGCCTATAAAGACCCCAGATTCAGTTGGTAGAGGGGAAGAAGCGGCTTGACTGGAGAGAGGCAACTTGACTTCAGAGGACTGACTGGACTTCAAAGAACAGACCACTTAACTTCAGAGAAGAGCTGGCTGGGGACAGCTGGACTTCAGGGAAGATTACCTGCCCGTCCCACCCCCTCTCCAGCTCCCCTCTCTGCTGAGAGCCATTTCCACCACTAAATAAAATTATCTGCCTCCACCATTCTTCAAGTGTCTGTGCGACCTCATTCTTCTTGGACACTGGACAAGGGCTTGGGACACACCAAGTGTGGGTACCCAAAAAAGGCTATGACACTGGCCCTTTGCCCTCGCTGGTGGAGGGCAAACCCCCACACGATGAGGCAAGGGACTCACTGAGCTGATAACACACCACTGTCCATGGACAGTGGAGCTAAGAGAGCATTGTAACACGCCCTGTGCGGTTTCAGGGGTCACAAGCACCCCCACCTGGGTGCCGCTGCAGCGCCTGCACAGAGCCTGCTCCTGCTAGTGCTCAAAGCAGCCAACCAGATCTCACGCTTGTTCACCCATGCCTGATCTGCTCATGGGGCCTGCATGGAGCCATTATGCTAAGTGAAATAAGCCAGTCACAAAAGAACAAATTCGTATGACACCCACT
Organism: Piliocolobus tephrosceles; assembly: GCF_002776525.5. Classification (NCBI taxonomy): domain Eukaryota; kingdom Metazoa; phylum Chordata; class Mammalia; order Primates; family Cercopithecidae; genus Piliocolobus; species Piliocolobus tephrosceles. Next base: position 89,164,073 of record NC_045439.1, on the reverse strand, counting down.
CATATGAAGTACCTAAAGTAGTCAAATTCATAGAGACAGAAAGTAAAATCGTGGCTGGCAGGGGCAGAAGGAAGTTATTGTTTTATAAATATAGAGTTTCAGTTTTGCAAGGTGAAAAGAATTCTGGAGATGGACAGTAGTGGCAGCTGCACAATAATGTAAAATTCCCTAATGCTACTGAAACATACATTTAAAAGTGGTTAAGGCCCGGCACAGTGGCTTATGCCGGTAATGCCAGCACTTTGGGAGGCCAAGGTGGGTCGATCACTTGAGGTCAGGAGTTCGAAACCAACCTGGCCATCATGGTGAAACCCCGTTTCTACTAAAAATACAAAAATTGGTTAGGCACAGTGGCTCACGCCTATAATCCCAGCACTTTGAGAGGCTGAGGCAGGCGGATCATGAGGTCAGGAGTTCAAGACCAGCCTGGCTAACATGGTGAAACTGCATCTCTACTAAAAATACAAAAATTAGCCAAGCGTGGTGGCATGCACCTGTAGTCCCAGCTACTCGGGAGATTTGAGGCAGGAGAATTGCTTGAACCCAGGAGGCGGAGGTTGCAGTGAATGGATATCATGCCAGTGCATTCCAGCCTGGGCAACAGAGCAAGACTCTGTCTCAGAAAAAATAAGGGTAAGATGGTATATTTTATGTTATATGTATTTTGCCACAATAAAAAATTTTAAATAACAACAAACCCATAATGCATAATGCATTATGCACTAACTTTTCAAAATAAAAAATAACCATTTTCCAAAATGAATAGTTTAGTGAGAAGACTGGCATCATTTTACATTTTTGCAAATCTCTTTAATGTGTGACTTAACAGAAGCAGCTGCTTCTGAATTCAATCAGCTATGATATCACAGGCCACGCAGACTTTGGAAAACTACTGTATGCTCATGAGAGAATAAGAAGGAAAAGGATAATATCTTAATATTGGTGTAGAAATTGTCTCTACCTCACAAACGCCTTTTGAAAGCCACCACTCTGCACCAAGCCTTGACTGGACTTTTTTTTCTTTTTTTTTTTTTTTTGGAGACAGAGTCTCACTCTATCCCCCAGGCTAGAGTGCAGTGGCGCCATCTCAGCTCACTGCAACCTCCGCCTTCTGGGCTGAAGCGATTCTCCTGCCTCAGCTTCCCGAGTAGCTGAGAGTACAGGCGCACACCACCGTGCCGGCTATTTTTTTTTTTTTTTACTTTTAGTAGAGACCAGGTTTCACCACGTTGGCTAGGCTGGTCTCCAACTCCAGACCTCAGGTGATCCACCCACCTTGGCCTCCCAAAGTGCTAGGATTACAGGTGGGAGCCACCATGCCCTCTAGACCTGTATAATCTTGCCCTCTCAAACTCCTAGGCTTTCTATGTCCTTTCTTGGGCATTAATCCTCCTTCCAATCTTTTTTTCAGCTACAGTCGAAGTGATCTTTCCAAACACCAATCTGATCATATTACTCTTGTCCTTTAAATTCTCTAAGGCCATCCCATTACTCTCAGGATAAAGTTCAAAATCCTTAATGTGGTCTCCAACGAGGAGACCTGTGGTTTCCTTGTCTACCTCCTCTCTCCTTGCTTCCTGGGCTCCAGCCACACAAGCCTTCACTCTTGTGTTTCCAACCAAGCTTCTTTCCAACTCCAGGCCTTTGCACATCCTATTCCCGCTTTTCCTCAATATTTATCAGATGGTCTTTCAAGACACCATACCTTTGTCATGCATTCTCATGCCTCCTATTTATTTTCCTTACATAATTTGTTACTTAATTCCTATGTTCCTCACTATATAAACTCCACAAGAGCAAAAACATGGCTGCTTTATTCATCACTGCCTGGTGTATTATGAAATTCTACAGTGAAGGTTTATTGAACAAATGAACCAGGTCTTTTCTATTCAAAATGTGACTCCTAAACCAGCAACATCTGGACAGCCTAGGAATTTATTAGAAATGCAGAATCTCAAGTCACAACTAGACTTCCTGAATCAGAATCTGCATTTTTTTCTTTTTCCTTTTTTTCTTTTTTTTTTTTTTAGACAGAGTCTCACTTTGTCGCTCAGGCTGGAGTGCAGTGGCGTAATCTTGGCTCACTGCAACCTCCACCTCCCTGGTTCAAGCAATTCCCCTGCCTCAGCCTCCTGAGTAGCTGGGATTACAGGTGCATGCCATTGCCACCATGCGCAGCTAATTTTTTCGTATTTTTATTAGAGACGGGGTGCATGCACCATGTTGGCCAGACTGGTCACGAACTCCTGACCTCAGGCAATCTGCTCGCCTTGGTATCCCAAAGTACTGGGATTACAGGCGTGAGCCACTGTGACCGGCCCAGAATCTGCATTTTAACAACATCCCCAGGTGATTTGTATACACTTGACCATTTTAGAAGCACTAGTATAATATTGTAAAACAGCGATAACTCTGTCTCAAAAAAAAAAGAAAAGGGAAAACCCTCCTACACATGGCCCGACATAACCCTTCCCTATAGAAAGACCCTATAAAACTAACCCACACACTACCCTTGAGGAGCAGCTGTTCCTTTTCCTTTCTTGGTTCTGGTTCCCTTGTTCACAAGCTAAAATAAACTTTCTTTGCTATCGCGTCTGGTGATCTCTCTTGATTTCTATCCTGAGAGATTATAATACCCAGGTTGCCACTAACAAAAGCACCTACCACACCTGACTGTTTATATCACTCTCAGCATGGTGGGCACCATCATCCCCATTTTGCAGATGAGAAAACCGAGACTGTTGCACAGCAAGTGTCCAGCCCAAAGTTAATAATAAAAGTCAGAGCAAGGATCTCCTGTCCCTTCCCACTTCCCTGCCTTCGTCAAAGCTGTTCCCTCCACCCTGAGCACTGTTTTTGCTCTGTCTTTTCTGCCTTTCCAATCCCATCCTTCTTCAAATGTCCTTTCCTCCAAGAAGCCTTTCCTGATTTTCTCCCAGGCAAGGGCTTCATCTGTACCCATCTCAGGTCAACAGGCTCTACCTGATGGCACAGACCCATGTCACTTCCCTTACATGAGATTCCACATGGGACAGGGAAGTCTGACTTAGCTGGTGTCTCATGCAGCTCCCTGATCCATGTCTGACCCATGGGAGATGCTCAGGAATCAGGTCTGATTCAAAGCGGGTTTCCAGGAAAAAGGAGATAAAGTGGACTTCATCAAAATTATAACTTCTGTGCATCAAAGGATATCATTATGAAAATGAAAGGACAACCTATAGAGTGGCAGAAAATATTTGCAAATCAAATATCTCACAATGGTTTAGTATTCAGAATACACAGAGAACCCCTATAACTCAACAACAAAAACCAGACAACCCAATTAAAAATCAATTAGCCAGGCGTGGTGGAGGGCACCTGTAATCCCAGATACTCGGGAAGCTGAGGCAGGAGAATGGCTTGAACCCAAGGGGTGGAGGATTCAGTGAGCCAATATCGGGCCATCGCACTCCGGCCTGGGCAATAGAGCAAAAACTTTGTCTAAAAAAAAAATAGACAAAAGATTTGAATAGATATTTCTCCAGAGAAAATGCACAAATGGCCAACAAGCATATGAAAAGATATTCAATACCACTGGTCATTAGGGAAATACACATCAAAACCACAATGAGATACCACTTCATGCCCACTAGAAGAGTTATGATCTAAAAAAAAAAAAAAGGGAAAATAATAAGTGTAAGAAAATGGAAAAATAAGAACCCTCATACATTGCTGGTAGAAATGTTAAATGGTTTGGCTGCTGTGAAAAAATAGTCTGACAGTTGCTCAAAAAATAAACAGTCACCATATGACCCAGCAATTCCACTCCTAGGTTTATATCCAAGAGAAATGAAAATGTGTCTACACAGAGGCTTGTACCTAAATGTTCATAACAGCATTATTCATAATAGCCAAAAGGTGAAAACAGGCCAAATGTCCACCAACAGATGAGTGGATTTAAAAAACATAGTACAGGCCAGGTGTGGGTGGTTCACACCTGCAATCCTAGCACTTTGGGAGGCTGAGGCTAGGACGAATTGCTTGAGCTCAGAGTTCCAGACCAGCCTGGGCAACATAGTGAAATATTTTCTTTACAAAAAAAAAAAATACAAAACTTAGCTGGGCATGGTGGGGAGTGCCTGTGGTCCCAGCTACTCAGGAGACTGAGGTGGGAGGATGGCCTGAGCCTGGGAGATAGAGGATTCAGTGAGCTATCATCACACCACTGCACTCCAGCCTGAGCAACAGAGGGAGACCCTGTCTCAAAACCCTGTCTCAAATACAAAAACAGGCCCCATCTCTACTAAAAATACAAAAAGTAGCTGGACGTGGGGGCATGCACCTGTAATCCCAGCTACTCGGGGTGGTTGAGGCAGGAGAATCACTTGAACCCAGAGGCAGAGGTTGCAGTGAACTGAGATTGCATCACTGCACTCCAGCCTGGGTGACAGAGCAAGACTCTGTCTCAAAACACACACACACACACACACACACACACACACACACACAATGTAGTGTAGCCATACAACAAAATATTACTCAGCTTTAAAAAGAAATAAGTACTGGCCGGGCGCGGTGGCTCAAGCCTGTAATCCCAGCACTTTGGGAGGCAAAGACGGGCGGATCACGAGGTCAGGAGATCGAGACCATCCTGGCTAACACGGTGAAACCCCGTCTCTACCAAAAAAAAAAATACAAAAAACTAGCCCGGCCAGATGGTGAGCGCCTGTAGTCCCGGCTACTCGGGAGGCTGAGGCAGGAGAATGGCGTAAACCCAGGAGGTGGAGCTTGCAGTGAGCCGAAATCTGGCCACTGCACTCCAACCTGGGTGACAGAGCAAGACTCCATCTCAGAAAGAAAAAAAAAAAAAAAAAAAAAATAGGTACTAATGCATGCTATAACTTGGAAGAACCTAGAAAACATTACGCTGAGTGAAAGAAGAGAGACATAAAAGGTCTCTCATCATATGATTCCTCTTAGGTGAAGTGTCCGGAATAGGTGAATCCATAGGGACAGAAAGCAGATTAGTAGGTGCCAGGGGACTGCGGTGGGGAGAGGGGAATGAGAAATAATTAGTTCATGGGTATGGGGTGTTCTTTGCAGGTGACGAAAAAGTTCGGAAACTAGAGAGAGGTGATAGTTGCACAACATTATAAATGCACTAAACACCACTGAATTACACACTTTAAAATGGCCAATTTCATGTTGTGTGAATTCTGCCTCAACAAAACAAGAGGAAAACTGGCTGTAAGTGCTCATTCACAAAGCACTTCAGATGTGATCAGATTATTTAGATTGATGGGATAACTGAATTACATACCTTAAAATGGTTGAGTATATGCTATATGAATTTCACTTTTTTTTTAAGTTTAAAAAAAAAAAGAAAGAAAAGGGATTGGCAAGGGAGAGCTTCTCAGAGGAAGGGTCTTAAACTTGTTCTTGAAGGAATAGAAGAAACCCAGGGTTTCTGGAGAGAAGAGGGGCTAGGGCGACCCAGATAAGGTAGACTCTAAGTGATGGGTTGAGTTGCAATAGGGTGAGGAGTTCAGGGAAGGTGGGGCCCCTGTAGCCGGTGGGGAGGTAGAGGCAAGTGGCGGGTGGTTGGGCCTGGGTATGGGGCTGGGTGGGTGGCTGGTCCCAGAAGTGTGGAGAGGCACCACAATAGGGCTTGGTGGTGAAATCTTGTAGGCTCTCTTCTTACCTGGCCTGATTCCATTTTCATTCAGTCAAGACCTTATCAAGCCCTTGTTTCCTTGTTTACTATGCAATTATTATCCAAATCAGACCAAGTGACTCATGACCCAGAAATAGCCAAGGCCCTTCTCATGGCCAGGAAGGGGAGTTAGGAATGTTCTGCTCATGTCGGGCAGGTCCAGGCAAACTTGCAATCCTCTCTGGTCACTGCCTCTTCTGGGTCTCTCCATGGTCCCAACTGTGTCTTTGTATTTCTTTGTTCCCTCTAAATCTTGCACCCACCTGCAAACACCATCCACCCATTTTTGCTTCTCAGGAGAGACTTATCAAGGCACTCACAAGCCTATTCAGGAGGTGAGTACAGCACCTCCAAATGTCTCTATTCCAGGACCCTAAGCCCTTCAAACATCACCTTCAATGCCACAAGCCTTTTACCATCTGAACTCAGAATAAACAATAACAACTACTGTTACTGCTACTGCTACTGTTTGTGTTGTGTCTGCAGAGAGCCAGGCTCTGTGTTTGAGCACTAATGCATGAGTATGTTCCATTTCACTGAAGACACAGGAAACCAGGGGAGTGATTTTCAAAATATGTAACCACCAGTGTGGAGTGGGTACTGAACCACTCAGACTAGCGGCCAAACAGGTGCACACTGGCTAAAGATCAGTCAGCTGCAGGACACCCTGAAAAGTCATGAAGGATTAAACATGAGTGTGTGGTGCAGATCATTAATTCAGGAGCTCAGGAAAAGGAAGTTTCCATAAAGGGGCAATTCAACTGGGGTGAAATTTAGAATAGGTTGAGGAGGGTTGTCACATGTGTCCATGTGAAGAGACCGCCAAACAGGCATTGTGTGAGCAACAAGGCTGTTTATTTCACCTGGGTGCAGAGGGGCTAAGTCCAAAAAGAGAGTCAGCAAATGGTAGTGGGATTATCATTAGTTCTTAAAGGTCTGGGATAAGTGTACAAAGTACATTCTTAAGGGCAGGGGAGAATATATCGTATCAGGTACACGAGCAGGAACAAATCACAATGGTGGAATATCATCAGTCAAGGGAACTTTCACTTCTTTTGTGGATCTTCAGTTGCTTCAGGCCATCTGGATGTATACATGCAGATCACTTAGATGGCTTAGCTGGGCTCAGAGGCCTGACAAGGGTGTGGCTGAGAAGGAGGAGAGGTGGGGAGAAGGATTGAGATGGGTCTGTGTCCAGGACAGGAAGCAGATCTGTGAACTGATACTGAGCGCAGAGGTGGTGGGCATTACAAACAGGATAAGGATATATCACAGAGGGTCTTAAGTGCAAAGCAAAGGAGTATAGGCTGTGAAAATTTGTGAACAAAGAGAGGCTGAAGGAGTCCCTGGAGAAGAAACAGCTGGAGGCTATAACTGTGTGATTCAGAACTCCTGCCTCTGAACTCCTACCTCCCCCAGAGGCAGGAATTATGACAACTAAGCTGGGATAAGCTCACACTGCACAGGAGTTTGCAGCTTGCAGAAGAGTCCAGAAACGAGTACTCTATCACAGGGCCAGGACTAGGGTGAGAGCAGCGAGGCATATTATTGAGGTGCAAAATGTAAGGGGGTGCCCAAAAATGCAGTAATCAAGATAAATAATGCTCGAATGCAATATGTTTTAAAATGAAAAGTTAATGCAAAAAAAAAAAACACATGGTGAGCAAAATGTCACATTTTAAAATAAATATGGGATCAGGCCGGGCACAGTCTCTCATACCAGCACTTTGGGAGGCCGAGGTGGGCAGATCACCTGAGGTCAGGAGTTCATGACCAGCCTGGCCAACATGGTGAAACCCCATCTCTACTAAAAATGCAAAAATTAGCCAGGCGTGGTGGCGTGTGCCTGTAATCCCAGCTAATCAGGAGGCTGAGGCGGGAGAATTGCTTGAACTGGGAGGCAGAGGTTGCAGTGAGCCGAGATCATGCCATTGTACTACAGCCTGGGCAACAAGAGTGAAACTCCATCTCAAAAATAAATAAATAAATAAATACATGATCGACCTTTGCACTTGCACAGCATAACCTCGCTGCTTCACCCTGATCCTGGCTGTGATGAAACACCAGCTTCTGGACCTTTCTGCAGCTCTTCACACTTTTCTTGGCTGTGGGTGCAGCATCTCCAGTGTTTGGCCAAAGAGGTGGTGTTCTCCATGTTCTCTGACTTTCCAGGGGACAAATAGTGCCTTCTCATTCAGTCAATGGACATTTTTCAGGCTGGCCTCCTCTGACCCACAGCCAAGGGAAGTAACCAAGGTGGCTAGGCAGGGTGTCTCCTGGCCAACAGAACTAACAAGAAGTTCAAATTCACATTACAACCCAACTGAAGCTGCTTTGGTGACTGAACCTCCTTGATGCAGACTTATACCCCTACTGTATTCGTTACCTTTTCCACTCTACAAACTTTGGTCACTCAACCCTGCATCCATCCATCGCTCCTTCCACCCATCCATCCAACAATAAAGCTGTTTGTCCATCTTGCCGTGGACAGAGCTGTCTATCCAGCCATCCCTTCTTCTATCCATTCATCCATACATGCATCCAAACACACAGCCAGGCACCCAACCACTGAGCCAATGCTCCACCCACCTACCATATAAAATCAGCCTGTGGATGTGGAAGGAGTCCCACCTGTTACCAGCAGGCCTACTTAACTTCTCCAAGTCTCAATCTCTTCGTCTGAAAATTGAGTATGTGTATGCTCATAAGGGCCTTCACAGGATTGATATGAACAGTAAATAACAAAACCCATGTGAATGGTGGCTATTATATTGCTATTGTACAAAAATGAACATGGCTAAAGGCCCAACTTGTCTGCTACGACGTTGGCTCTAACAGATAATCTGGAAAACCAGTCAAACCTGTGGTTAACAGTTGCAGTGGTGGGGGAGGGGAGTGATAAAGTTGTGTTATCCTTTTTGTTATCCCCAGATTCAGCTTAAGAAAAAGAATAAATGGCTGCGGGGCAGGTAACAATGACTAGAACATTCATGCAGGAGGCATTCTGCATGCAGGCATTGATTGCAGATTCCAGGACCTGTGGTTAGTGGACTCCTACTGATGTTTCTGGGAATTCTAGACCTGGAAGTTCAGGAAGATAGGCAAGCCTCAGGACTCACTGTCATCACTTGTTCCCATGGGGCAAATGCTTTAGTGGAGTAGAACTCTGGACTCAGGTAGCCAGGAATTCAAATCCCACTCTTACTTACTTGTATGGCCTTAGACAATGTACGTAAGTGCCTCAATTACCTTATCCATACAATGGGGATTTAAAAAGTGAAGATTCTGCTGGGTGAGGTTGTGGTGGCTCAGGCCTGAAATCCTAGCACTTTGGGAGGCCTTGACAGGTGGGTTGCCTGAGCTCAGGAGTTCAAGACCTGCCTGGGCAACATGGAGCAAACCCTGTTTCTACTAAAATACAAAAAATTAGCTGGGCGTGGTGGCAGGCACCTGTAATCCCAGCTACTCAGGAGGCTGAAGCAGGAGAATTGCTTGAACTGGGGAAGCAGACGTTGCAGTGAGCCGAGATCGCACCATTGCACTCCAGCCTGGGTGACAGAGTGAGACGCTGTCTCCAAAAAACTAAATAAATAAAAATAAAATAAAAAGATTCACAAAGTTGTTGTTGTTGTTGTTTTTCCTTTTTTGAGATGGAGTCTCGCTCTGTCACCCAGGCTGCAGTGCAGTGGCACAATCTCGGCTCACTGCAAGCTCTGCCTCCCGGGTTCACGCCATTCTCCTGCCTCAGCCTCCCAAGTAGCTGGGACTACAGGTGCCAGCCACTACGCCCAGCTAATTTTTTACATTTTTTAGTAGAGACAGGGTTTCACTGTGTTAGCCAGGATGGTCTTGATATCCTGACCTGGTGATCCGCCCACCTCGGCCTCCCAAAGTGCTGGGATTACAGGCGTGAGCTACCGCACCCGGCTGATTCACAAAGTTTATTTGTGTGAAGCACTTGGAGCAGGGTCCAACACATCCCCACAAGAGGTCATGACTCTGACCATGGATAGGCCTGCTCTCTGCCCTTGGCCTCCCAGCTTCCATATGCACCAGACCTTCAGACCAATGAGGCACCTGCCAGCTTGGGCGTTTCATCTGGTATATTGGTTTTCTCCTATTGTTGTGTGCTAATTACCACAAACTTAGAGGCTTACAACAGCACAAATGTATTCTATGGAAGTTCTTTAAGTCAGAAGTCCATGTGAACTTGGTTGGTTCCCTGGAGGGTCTCGGGGAGAATCTGCTTCCAAGCTCATTCAGAGTGCTGGCAGTGCAGCTCCATGCTGGTGAAGGGCTGAGGTCCTGGTTTCCTTGCTGGCTGTCACTAGGGTTATTTCCAGCTTCTAGAGGTTGCCTGTGTACCTTGGTTTTTGGCCCCCTTCAAAGCCAGCAGTGGCAGATAGAGTCCTTCTCATGATTCAGAGCTCTCTGACCCCACCTGCCTCATCCCTCCTCTAACTTCTCCGACCTCTCCTTCTGTCCCATCTCTCTGACTCTTCTCCTATGCTCTTCTGCTTCTAAAGGCCCACATGATTCCATAGGGCACCTCGGATAACCCAGGATAATCCTATTTAAAGTCAGCTGATTCAAATGTTAATTCCATCTGCAAAGTCCTTCATGGCAGTCACTAGATTGTGCTTGAGTGAATAACCAGGAAACAGGAAGCTTTCGAGTTCTGCCTACCAGCCCTGTCCAGCCAAGACGGTGCCAGAAGCTCCAGTCCTCAGCCTCATTTCTGTAGAGGTGCAGAGAACTGGAACCAGGAGAAACCCTCTCAGAGGCGACAGCTAGTTGGAGACAGAGAGTCAGACAAACTCACTATGAAAGTGTGTGCAGGTAGCAAAGGACAAAAAGCACACAACAGAGCATCAGAAAAGCCCATGCATGGCAGGGAGTCACTATTCTGGTGCCATGCTCAGGGCCAGGCATTTTACCTATAACTATATTTAAACTGCATGACTGTATCTAACTACCCTGGAAAGCAGGGACACTTGCTCCATTTTACAGATGAGGAAACTGAGGCCCAGGGGGAGGGGGGAACCACTTGCTTAGGTCACACAGTGAATCTGTAGTATGGCTAAAACCAAACATCGGTTTCCAATTAACCAGGTCAGTGCCCTCTACATCTCAGCACCCAGGGGCCCTGGCCTGCTGGAACGATCCACAAAGGAGGGTCACCAGGGACCTAGTGCAGTGGGCAGCTCTGGGGTCGGAGGTCTAGTATGCAGAGCTTTTAATTCTGACATTCTCCAAGTGGCTGGGATGGGCAGAGGGGTGAAGCATTCCAGGCACACTTGAAGGGCAGGACATCTGCCTAGGGAGGACACCTTTATCCCAAGGCCAGCGACTCACGTTCCAAAGAGTAACCCAGCAGGGTCTTTTCTGAGACATTTGCCTCAAAGTACAGAGAGGTTGGTCTCACCCATAGGGGCATCCAGACAGGGATGGAGTCACAACCTAACGAAGATCTGCTTTATCTGAAAAAAAGTGCCTGCTGGAGCTGACCCCTGGTCCCATGGAGATTCCATGTCCACGTGCCACACCGGCCGCAGGAGAGGAGAGAGACTGTGGGGGAGGCTCTTTAAATGCAGATTTCTGAGCCCTACCGAGACCCAGTAGGTCAAATCCCAGGAAATAAGTCCAGGAATCTGCTTCCCCAGGTGAGTGAGGCAGAGTCTGGCTAGAACATCAGGGGATAAAACACCAGTAGGAGGGAGGCCGTGAGAGAGCTCAGATCTAGCTCCACTCACAGGTTGGAAAGACACATTTTTAAAAAGAGCGGGCAGGGCATAGAGGCTCACACCTTTAATCCCAGCACTCTGGGAGGCTGAGGCAGGAGGATCACTTGAGCCCAGGAGTTTGAGACCCCATCTCTACTAAAAATACAAAAAAAATTAGCTGGACTTGAGCCTGTGGTCCTAGCTACTCAAAAGGCTGAAGTGGGAGGATCTCCTGAGCCTGGGAGGCCAAGGCTGCAGTGAGCTGTGATGATGCCACTGCACTCCAACCTGGGTGGCAAGAAAGCCAGGCCCTGTCTCAAAATAAATAAATAAAAATTTAAAAATGAAGAGACAGAGGAAGAGAAAGCCCAGAGCAGAGAACACTGCAGTAGGTCAAGGCTGGGTTCAGACACTCTCTGCATGCAGACTGGGAAAGTTACAATCTACTCTTGGGGCCTCAGTTTCCTCTTCTGTAAAATGGGGGGTCAACAACATGCCACTTTGCAAGGTGATGATGTAAGTGAAGAACAGGGTGCCACTGGGCACTCGAGGCTACAGCACAGGCAGTTCTAAATCACCCTTTCCTCACCCAAAGCAGTGACAGCGCCAGCCTTCTCAGCCTGGAATGCACGTTCTTCTGTCTGTCTCACACCCACACCCTTACATACCATCTTTTTCAGCTTTGCGAGCTTCAGAGAATGGCCCTACAGTTCTTAATGTAACTTCCTCAGCAGAAAGACTAAAATGTTTATTGATGGGCAAAGCAATTCACAAGGAGGGTGTCTAGCTTCTCCAGTTGTAAGTCCACTCCAAGCAAAAGGGAAGCCAGGGGAATGTGGTTAACCAGGGCAGGGACACGTGGGGAGTGTGGGGGAAAGTCTGAGGTGGAGACACACAGGGACATGGGGGGGTGTGAGGTGGTGACAGGCAGGGAGATGGGGGTGCAAGGTGGAGACACGCAGGGACATAAGGAGGTGCGAGGTGGGGACTGGCACGAAGATGGGAGGTGCAAGGCTGGGACAGGAAGGGACATAGTGGTGTGAGGTGGGGAAATGCAGAGAGATTGGGGGGGTGTGAGGTGGGGACAGGCAGGAAGATGGGGGTGCGAGGTGGGGATACGCAGGGAGGGGGGGGTGTGAGGTGGGGATACGCAGGGACAGGGGGGACGTGGGGATGGCGACACGCTGGGAGAGGCAGAGGCCAGGCTGAGACCTCCCCGCGCTGTGCCAGCCAGTCCAGGCAGATCGAGGACTCAGCCAGGCCTGATAGCCAGACAAGCCCTTCCTCCCAGAGGAGATAAGGGAGCGACGCGGCGGGGCGATACGTGAACTACAGCGGGAGGGTTAGTCGGCGCCGCCCCCTCCCGCAAGCCTGGCCCCGGGGGAGTCCCGCCCACCCCGCCCTGCGCTCGCTCCGCCCTGCGCTCGCACCGCCCCGCGCTCGCACCGCCCCTCCGCGGTTGTGCAGCCCCTCCGCACTCGCAGTCGCAGTTGTGGGCTGCCACCTCTGTGGACCCTGAGCGTCAGAGCCCAGCCGCCACGGCCACGATGTGGGTCACGCTGCCGCTGCTCTGCGCCGGAGCCTGGCTCCTGGGAGCCCCCGTCTGCGGCGCCGCGAAACTGTCCGTGAACTCCTTAGGTACGCAGAGGGGGCGCCGCCCGAGGGGGTGCTGGCAGGTCCTACAGTGGACGCCGGGAGAACTTGGCGGGGGACGCACTGGGCTCCGGAGGAACGGGGCAGAGCTTTCCCCGGTGAGAGGCCAGGGACTCTGCGTGCTGGCACGGGGAGGGGTGAACTGCATTATAGGTGGGGGGTTGGGGGGACGTCTCGGAGGGTAGGCGGCTTGTAGGACCAGAAGAGCAGATGGGCTGAGTGTCCAGGGTCCAGCTTAGCCAGGCGGCTCTCCAGCCTAGAATACCAAAGGAGCCCGCAGCTCCTTCCGCCTTCCCCAACTGAGGACACAGAGTGTCACACAGAGGACTCTGATCTGTCCCTGCCAGAGGCGGGCAAGGACTTTCCAGCCTTCTATAGCAGCTTCCCCCGGGACTTGGCACACAAGGGATCCCCATAGTGTCCTGGGAGTCCCATCTGTAGAGTAGGTTGGACGGGCTGTTTGAAAGAGTGTGCAACGGCAGCAGGGAAAGCACTCAGACCAGCAGCGCTTTTAACCGCACCCCAGGGCCCATGGTGTCAGGTGGAGCCCCAGGACTCCTCTTGTTGGCCAGGCTGTGACTGGTCCAGCTTCGTGCTGCCCTTGCACCCTGTCTACTGCCCGGGCTCAGGCACCGCCCTGGCTGAAGGCAAGGAGCCTGCTCTTCCTTACTGCCTCTCTCCTTTCCTACTGCCCCTGGTCCCAGCCTCAGCCCACAGGCTCTGAACTTAAAGACCACCTGCCCCTTTCACAGAGAAAAGTAGCCAAGAAACAACCCGAGGAGCCAGGAACCTAGGGAGGGGGGTGCTCTGAGCTCTGGAGGAACGGAACAGGGCTTTCCCCCAGCTAGAGGCTCAGGGGATGGGAGAAAGATCACCGAGGCTGAATCTGGGCCGGAGAGTTGCCTCATTCCTTTCCACCTATTTATTTAAAAAGCCCCCAAGTCTTGCAGACCTCAGTGGGTGGCCAGCTCCAGGTCAGTTCCCGCCTAAGGAAAACCCAGCTGCCCCAAGCGAGGGCTGCTTGGAGGAGGCTGGCACTGAGAGACTGTCTGAATTCCAGAGCAGGGCTTGGCAAACTTTTTCTGTAAAAGACCAGATGGTAAATAACTTAGGCTTTATGGTGGTCCTGTAGCAACTACTAACTCTGCCATGGTAGTGTGATAGCAACCATAGATTGTATGTAAGTGAGTGAGTGTGACTGGGTTCTAATAAATGATTTTTATGGCCACTGAAATTTCAGTTTCAAATGATTTTTGGATGCTATAAAATATTTCTTCTAACCATTCAAAAGTGTAAGAAACTGTTTGTAGCTCAGGAGCTGTACAAAAACAGGGGCCAAGGACCGGGTGCAGTGGCTCACACCTGTAATCTCAGCACTTTGGGAGACCAGGGCAGTCGGATCACTTTAGGTCAGAAGTTCGAGACCAGCCTGGCCAATATGGTGAAATCCTGTCTCTACTGAAAATACGAAAATTAGCTGGGTGTGGTAGCCAGGCGCCTGTAATCCCAGCTACTCAGGAGGCTGGGGCACGAGACTCACTTGAAACCGAGAGGTGACGATTACTCCGGCCTGGGGACAGCGTAAGACTCCATCTAAAACAGACAAACAGGCCGGGCACGGTGGCTCAAGCCTGTAATCCCAGCACTTTGGGAGGCCGAGACGGGCGGATCACGAGGTCAGGAGATCGAGACCATCCTGGCTAACACGGTGAAACCCCATCTCTACTAAAAATACAAAAACTAGCTGGGCGAGGTGGCGGGCACCTGTAGTCTCAGCTACTCGGGAGGCTGAGGCAGGAGAATGGCGTGAACCCGGAAGGCGGAGCTTGCAGTGAGCTGAGATCCGGCCACTGCACTCCAGTCCGGGCTATAGAGCAAGACTCCGCCTCAAAAAAAAAAAAAAAAAAAAAAACAGACAAACAAACAGGGGAATACTGTAGTTTCCTGAAACCTGCTCTAAATCCAGGCAAGGCAGCACACATTATGGCACTTTTAAAAGTCCTGACTAGATTGGAATGGATCTATTTGAGGGTAGAGTATGGTTCACCAGCAGATTATTCTGGCCCCAGAATAATCTCCCCAGAGGCAAACTGGTAGTCAGTTGTCCTAAACTCAAACCCTGCCTCCAACTTTTGTCCTGAGTTGAGGTCTGTCTTCCTCTAAAGCCCTCAGCTGCAGCAGGGCACTTAATCAAGATTTGGAATCCCCTGAAACCCTAAAGGGACCCATGTTGGGGAAATGTGCATTTTCACCCAGGGAAAATGGCCATAGATTGGTCTCTGGAACAGGTTCGAGACCCAAAAACAGAGATCTGAATGCTGTGTGGTAGTGATCTTCACACTGGAGGTATGAATCCTTGGGGGAATACAAAGATATTCCAAGTGATGCCGGCAGAGAGTGTTCTGGAAATCCATTTATAGACCTTTTATTTCCAAATGTCCTCTTTGCTAAAACTGGGAGAGAGCCCCTGAATGCAAGGGGGTACCTCTTTCCTCTCATTCAATCTGAACCTGAACCCATGGGTATAAAAACAACAGAGACGGCAAACAAAAAGACAAAACGGTAATAAATCCTTCATATCTGGCATTCTCAATTCCTCAAGGAAACTGAATTGAAGAGGAGAGGACCTCATGGGGGTATCAACTGATAGAGTCTTAAAGATAATGTTGAGTGAGGCCAGGCATGGGGACTCATGCCTGTAATCCCAACACTTTGGGAGGCCAAGGTGGGTGGATCACCTGAAGTCAGAAGTTTCAGACTAGATTGGCTAACATGGTGAAACCCCATCTCTACTAACAATATAAAAATTAGCTGGGCGTGGTGGTGGGCACCTGTAAACCCAGCTACTTGGGAGGCTGAGATAGGAGAATTGCTTGAACTGGGGAGGTGGAGGTTGCAGTGAGCGGGTATCATGCCACTGCCCTCCAGCCTGGGCAACAGAGCCAGACTCCATCTCAAAAAAAAAAGAAGAGAAGGAAGGAAGGAAGGAAGGAAGGAAGGAAGGAGGGAGGGAGGGAGGGAGGGAGGGAGGGAAAAGAAAAGAAAAGGAGAAAAGGAAAAGAAGGAAGGAAAGAAAGGAAAGAAGAAAAAGAAAGGGAAGGAAGGAAAGAAAGAGAGAGAAAGAGAAAGAAAGAAAGAAAAAGAAAGAAAGAAAGTTGAGTGATAGAGTACCATGGGATTGGATGCACAGAAAGGAGTGCAAAGAATCAAATGGCATTGCTCTTAAAAACTGCCTGCATTCCCAGCTGCTTATTTGAGCAGGGTTTCCCAGCCCTTTGACCTATAAGAAACAAAAATAAGACCAGAATTAATGCTGAACCTTTTCTCAATTAAACAGTATTCACTCATGAAAATATAAATCCGTTGTGGGGGATGGGTAGTAGAGTCCTGTTTATTTCATTAAGAGATGCATTTCTGATACAATTTTACTTTTGATGTTTAACAATTACTTTTCATAATGCATAATACATTTGAAATGTTTTAATCATTTGGGACACTAATAATAATTATGATTACTCAATTCAGAAAAAAATTTTTTTTTTTTTGAGATGGAGTCTTGCTCTGTCACCCAGGCTGGAGTGCAACAGCACGATCACAGCTCACTGCAAGCTCTGCCTCCCAGGTTCAAGCGATTCCCCTGCCTCAGCCTCTTGAGTAGCTGGGATTACAGGCACACACCACCATACCCAGCTAATTTTTGTATTTTTGTGGAGATGGAGTTTCACCATGTTGGCCAAGCTGGTCTTGAACTCCTGAACTCAAGCGATCCACCCACCTTGGCCTCCCAACGTGTTGGGATTCCAGGCATGAGCCACCGCACCCAGCTGGAGTAGACAGATTTTTAAATTAACTTCTTACTGAAATACAACATCATACAGAAAGGAGCACAATTCATTAAGTATGCATTTCCACGCATTTTCGCCGTCTATACACACTCGGGTGACCAGTGCTCAGATGAAGAAACAGGACATGAGCAGCACCCCAGAAGCGCTTTCTGTGCCCCCACCCAGTAGGCATAACCACTATCCTGACTTTTAACACCATTGATTAACAGTACATACTTTTTCACGTTAATTTGGGGTATAAAACCAGGAAGAGTCAGAGTTTCTTTTTGCATTCTGCATTATATCACACCATTTTTGATGTTTTAAATTTAGCCCAGTTTTCTAAAATGCAAATCAGTTCTAAAGTGCCCTACTTTACTATAGACTCAACATTAGTGTGATGTGCCCAGACCTAATTTTTTTTTTTCTTTTTACAGAGAAGTTTCACTTCAAGTCATGGATGTCTAAGGTCAGTGCCCAACTTCTTCTTTCTGAAGTTTTTCATTTCACAGTTTCCTGTTATCAAACCAAACTGTCCCAGATTTGAGACAATGAAAGAGGGAATTTCCAACTTTGCCTAATGGGGTCTTTCCAGACGTTGAATTGGCCAAACACTGGGAAAGATGCAGTTAAGTAAATTCCTTCCAAATAGTGGTCCCAAGTGATGAACTTGGCTGACAGCCTTCCAAGCCCTGGGATTCGTTTCTGTATTTTGTATTCAAAGCATATTGTGGAGAATGTAAATTAGTACAACCATTGTAAAAAAAAAAAACAAAAAAACAGTATAGGGGTTCCACCAAAAACTCAAAACAAAACTACCATATGATCCAGCAAGCCTACTACTGAGTATATATCCAAAAGAAAGGAAAATTGTATAATAGGGAGATAACTGCACCCTCATATTTATTGCAGAACTAGTCACAATAGCCAAGATACGGAATCAACCTAAGTGCCTATCAATGGGGAAAGCAAACATGGTGTATATACACAATGGAATATTATTCAGCCGTAAAAATATGAGATTCTGTCATCTGCAGCAACGTGGATGGAACTGGAGGCCAATATGTTGAGTGAAATAAACCAGGCATAGAAAGGCAAATATTGCACGTTCTCACTCATATGTGAGAGATAAAAAGGTGGATCTCATGAGGAAAGACAGTAGAATGGTGACTACCAGAGGCTAGGAAGGGTAGGGAAGCAGGGATGAAGATAAATTGATTCATGAATACAAAGAAATTTTTTTTTTGAGACAGAGTCTCATTTTGTCACCCAGGCTGGAGTGCAGTAGGGCACTCTTGGCTCACTGCAACCTCCAGCTCCAGGGTTCAAGCGATTCTCATGCTTCAACCTCCTGAGTAGCTGCGATTACAGGTGCCTGCCACCACGCCCAACTAATTTTTTTATTTTTAGTAGAGATGGGGTTTTGCTATGTTGGCCGGGTGGGTCTTGAACTCCTGACCTCAGGTGATCCACCCGCCTCAGCCTCCCAAAGTGCTGGGATTACAGGCGTGAGCCACCACACCTGGCCCAAAAATAATTAGATAGAAGAAATGAAACCAAGTGTTTAGCAAATAAGTAGATTGGACTGTAGTAAGCAATAATTTATTGTGAATTTCCAAATAGCTATAAGAGAATAAGTTGAATGTTCCCAGCATAAATAAATGTTTAAAGTAATGGATATCCCAGTTACCTTGAATTATTACAGATGATATGACTATATCAAAATATTACATGTATCAAAAAAAGTACATCAGCTATATATCAATAAAAAATTATACACATTTGTTTTTAGAAAACCAAAGCACACTGTGTACTGGTTGTAAAATCAGTTGAGGAACACCAGTGCTTGTGCTTTTGAAAAATGGTGATTTTTGCCCTAAACTTGACCCAGCACCAGCAGTGGCGTCCAGGAGTGCCCCGCATGTGGCAGGTCTGTTCACCAGTGCCTCTTGGACCGCAAGCTGACTTTTAAGCAGCTGCATGGTTTTCATTCTGGCCACAGGACCCTGAAGATGGGGTTGTTTTGTAATTTCCCAAATTTCTCAACAGAGACTAAGGGCAGTGCCCCGCCCATTAACACAGATTTGGCCTGTGAATGATAGCAGAAAGAAAACCTTCATCTTTCCTCTTACGAAAACAAAAAAGTCTCCCTCTGGGGAGCTGTATCCTGTTTCCATGACTTGCTGTTGGCGTGTTTTGTTTTAGCACCATAAGACATACAGCACGGAGGAGTACCACCACAGGATGCAGACGTTTGCCAGCAACTGGAGGAAGATAAATGCCCACAACAATGGGAACCACACATTTAAAAGTATGTGGACACTTTCCTTCCTGGAAGGCAGTCAGTTAGTGAACCAGCCCATGAAAGGGCCCACTGGGTGCTGGTGGGTGGGGGGAGCAGAAGCCCGGGCTCTGAAGTTGTGTTTGGCTGACCTCAGATTGTGGCTCCGCTGTTACTCTCTGTGTAATGTGGGATCGTAAATTTGGGACAAAGCCGGTACCCCTCTGGGTGGTTGTGAAGTTTACAAGAGACTGTAGAAGCCCCTGCCCCATTCCTGCCGTCTGAGGGTCTAGCCTAGAAGCCAAGCTCTGTCTTTGGATTGTTGTGGGGGGTAGGGGTTGCTCAAGGGCTCAGAGCAGCCCCTGGGAACATCTGCCTTCACTCCAGATTAATTTCACTAGAAACTCACACACACGTCCAGCATATTTGCTAAGGACTCTGAGAAATATTGGTAGTTGACTAAATTGGTAATAAAGGCATCAAGCATGAACTGGAAGGAAACTTGGGCTTGAAACTCATTTCTGCCCAGTCCTAGCCTGTGACCTTCAGGGATGCTAACATGGGCAGTAAAGAGGAAATGAGGCCAGGTGTAGTGGCCCACGCCTGTAATCCCTGAAGATGAGGTCAGGAATTCGAGACCAGCCTGGCCAACATGGCGAAACCCCATCTCTACTAAAAATACAAACATTAGCCAGGCATGGTGGCAGGCGCCTGTAGTCCCAGCGACTAGGGAAGCTGAGGCAGGAGAATCGCTTGAACCTGGGAGGCGGAGGTTGCAGTGAGCCGAGATTGTGCCACTGCCTCCAGCCTGGGCAACAGAGCGAGACCCCATCTCAAAAAAAAAAAAAAGAAAGAAAAAGCGGAAATGATCACGCATCCCTCCTGGGGCTGTGTAGAGACCAAATTAGGCAGCAGGTGGGAAGGCCCCTGGCACCAGTGGAGTGGTTCTTTACCTAGCCATCCATCAGATTGATGAGGGGAGTATCTAAAAAAGTAAGTGCCCAGGCTCCACCCCAGACCAACTGCATTAGCATCTCTGGAGTGTGGCCCGGATATCTATACCATTGAAAAAGTTCCCCAGGTATTTTGGCAGCACTATAAGGGCTGACCTTAGCATACTGAATTATATTAAATACAGAAACTTAAAGGAGATGAGTTGCAGTCGTTCTAAACAGGATACAGGTAAACAGGAGGTTTTATCATTTTTTCTTGTCTCTTCATTAATGATTCACTAGCCACCTGTTTTATTTTGGTTTTTTCCTTCCTCTTTGTAGTGGCACTGAACCAATTTTCAGACATGAGCTTTGCTGAAATAAAGCACAAGTATCTTTGGTCAGAGCCTCAGGTAGGTATAATTCATTGCAACCAAACCTGAATCCTTTTAGTGAAACCTTTGGAATAAATTTGGAGCCTGCTCTGCTTCTAGGCAGATTCAGTCCCATCCCCAGATGCAGCTGAGGGTGTCCCCAGATTCTTTGGGGGAACCAGAGTAGTCAGCTCTCAGCAGTCCAGGCCCATGGCCTTAGCAATGTGGACCCTTAACTTCGGGCTCCCAGATTAAAATATAGATGCTCAGTTAAAAATGAATTTCAGATCAACAACAAGTAATTCTTTAGCATAAGTATATTCTAAATATTGCACAGGATATACTTACACTACAAAGTTATTTGTTGTTTACCTGAAATTCAAATTTAACTAGGTGAGCTGTATTTTTTTTTTTTTTTTTTTTTGAGACGGAGTCTCGCTCTGTCGCCCAGGCTGGAGTGCAGTGGCCGGATCTTAGCTCACTGCAAGCTCCGCCTCCTGGGTTTACGCCATTCTCCTGCCTCAGCCTCCCGAGTAGCTGGAACTACAGGCGCCCGCCACCTCGCCCGGCTAGTTTTTTGTATTTTTTAGTAGAGACGGGGTTTCACCGTGTTCGCCAGGATGATCTCGATCTCCTGACCTCGTGATCCGCCCGTCTCGGCCTCCCAAAGTGCTGGGATTACAGGCTTGAGCCACGGCGCCCGGCCTGAGCTGTATTTTTATTTGCTACATCTGTCTGCGCTATCCTAATGCTCTGGACTCTCAAGGGGACATGTAATTTAGCATTTGGGAGCAGTAGACAGGAGAGGGAAGGTTCTGACAGCTGCAGTCTTTCTCATTCTCTCTTGGTGATTCCATTTTTATACCTGTCTTCTTCTTGTTGTCAGAAAGGTGTTTGGTTTTGTTTATTTTCCTGAAAATAATGTATTTGGTTGTTCCAGAATTGCTCAGCCACCAAAAGTAACTACCTTCGAGGTACTGGTCCCTACCCACCTTCCATGGACTGGCGGAAAAAAGGAAATTTTGTCTCACCTGTGAAAAATCAGGTATGCTTGGCAATCTCCATCCTCTCCCTGCAAAACAGCCACACTCCCAGACAATACACCAGGAAGAACAACTCAAAAGGTCCACAAAACCACCTTAAGCACATCCCTGCCTCTGTTTCCTCTCAGCATCTCTCCAGCCCTCTTCCTTTGAGGGGCCGGGGAGGTCAGCACTTTTCTAGGCTGCTCTGGAGGATCCAAAGTTCCTCTTTATTGGGCTAAAGTTCACTGCCTTCCTTCTCCACGCCTCACATTTTCCCAATGGTCCCAGATCTCTCCTACAGAGCCATCCAAAACATTATGTTCCCTGTGCCCATCTGGACACCAGAATGCCATGCATCTCCTCTTCCCCGCTCCTTCCTCTCCAAGCCACCAGGGTCCAGCCCCTGCCCTGGCTGGCCGCATCCCTCTGGTTAGTCCATGTGTCATGCATCAGCAAGCTTCTCATGGCGGGGGCTGGCCTCTGTGGCCCTCGTTGTGGGGCACAGAGGGCTTGGCAAGGTGAGAGGCCCCGCCTTCCTCCATGGGGGAGCAGTGGGGGGGTCTCAACACAGACCCTGTCCCAGAGTCTGGACCCAGCCCCCGCTGTTCTCCCAGCCTGCTGTGGCCCCTCCCCTAGCAGTGAACCTGCTGTGGCCTTCTTCAGAAAGACGCTGACCTCTGGTCTCTAAGAAATATCAAGTGAAGGTTTCCTTCCTGGAAACTCCTGGCTTTCCATCAAAATTCTTCATGAGAAATGTTTTTTCACTTTCCAAAAAGCCATGCAGCACAGCTTTAAATCCTCCCGGGCTCACAGTGTTCATGGAGCCTGCCAAGTGTTGGATGTTTAACTAGCACCCAGGAGCCAAAGCAAACCTCTCCTTGCTGCAGGGAGTGGAGCAGAAGCCTACCTTTGCCCCTGTGACCTTTTTAGACCCTCTGAGAATTACATGACAATTCAGGGCAACACATAGTAAGTGTGGAAACCTAAACCTGCTCACCACTTGGACAGGTAGGAAAGGGAGGCCCACCAAGAATTTTCCAAGTCCTCCTGTTAACTGATCCTGGGCTATCAGGCAGAACGCAGCCAGCTGGGCTAAGGGAGCAGAATGAAGTACTTCCTGTCATAAATGCGTGCTATCTCTTACTGTGGCCGCTGTGTGGGGATAGAGATGGACAGCAGCCCCAGCGTCCATCAGCTCAGCACCCCCTTTGAGAGTTTCTCACTTTACGGGGGGGAGCCTGAGAGGGAGGGTGGTTTGCCTGAGGTCCAAGGTAAGTAAGTGACAGAGGGGACTCAAAACCGGGCCCCTGCCCCAAGTCTAGCACCCAAGGCTCAGCCCAGCTCCGCCTCCTTCAGCAGTGAGCATAGTCTCCCCGGAAGTGGCCACGCCTGCCTCATTGACTGTCTCAGGGACTGTCTCACCAGGCCGTCCCTCCCTCCCCCAGCTGAGAGAGATATGTAAAGGGAAGAGATTGGGGGAGGCCAGTGTGAACCTGGGATGATGACATGGAAGGCAGGAAGGGGACTTAGAGATATTTCAGAAGCCGAAGATGAAAGACTGAACCAGTGAGGCAAAGAAACAAGGATGAGCCCAAGAGAAATCCTTACAGCAGCCACCAGCATTGTGCCCATGGGGGCGACGCCTGACCAGCAGGATCTGACCTAACCCTGCTAGTGCCCTGCAAGCAGGAACCCTCGCCATTCCCACTTTACAAGCAATGAAGCCAAGGCTTCGAGAGGGGAAGTGACTTGCCCAGGTCACCCACCTGGTGTGTGGCAGAGCTGGGATGTGAACCAGGCAGGCAGGCTGCAGCCCCCCACACCTAACCCTCATGTTACTCTGGAGGTGTTGTGAATAAGGGGGCCAGGCCGCAGCAATGAACTGTCAGAAGGTGGGGAGATGGGTGGATGGGGCGGGTCCCCCAGAGTCTGGGGTGTCAGGGGTGTCTGGGTGGGGTTGTCTGGCAGTTAGTTGGATGTCTGAGCCTGAGTGGAGGTCAGCACTGGGCTAGGGTTTGGGGAGCTGTTAGTTTAACAGGACTGTGGGCAGAATGAGACTGGAGGTGGAAAGGTGAGAGAAGGTTCTAAAAACAGAACTTTGGGGCATCCTTCTACAGGGAACCAGTGGGGAAAAGAGGAGCCAGCTGAAGATCGAGAAGGAAGAGAGCCAGAAGACTGTAGAATGGGGTGGGGGACTCTAGGCCCTGGCAGGATGGTGGGGATTGGCCACCAAGAGGTGGGGATTGGGATGGGCCACCTGCTGCTCCTGCTCCTTTGCAAGCCTCTCAGGACTTGTGAGGCTCACAATGAATGGATCTGGAATAGGGCTTTGTAAACTGTCAAGGCACTTGAGGACTCGGGAGCTCTGGCAGGATCAGCAGAGGAAGGCAGAAGGCAGGGCTGTCTCACGGTGTCCCCATCACTGATGTCCTCTGCCCTCCGCTGGCCTTTCCAGGGTGGCTGTGGCAGTTGTTGGACTTTCTCCACCACAGGGGCCCTGGAGTCTGCGATCGCCATCGCAACCGGGAAGATGCTGTCCTTGGTAAGAAATCAGCCACAGGCCACCCCCTGCAGAGGACACCCCAGCCTGATGTGGGCCAGGCCTGAGCCTTTGGTCTCCCTGGAGCACTGGCTAAGGGTGCTGTTTCAGGTGGACCCAGATGCCCCAGCCTTGTGGACATGTAGCATGAGAATCTTAACTGATGCTTTTCCTGGGAAGGATCTGAGTTTATTAAGGAACTGGCCCAAGGGTTCATTCCCAGGTGGATCTGGGTGGTCCTTAGCTTGACAGCCTGGAGCCTTCCCCGTGGAGGGGTTCAGAAAGGCGGAGCCTGCCTGGTGGGTAACCAACTAGGAGCTACGCCCTTCCCAGCAGCCTTAGTTGTCTTCATGAGGGAAGAGCTGGGACCTATGCCTCCATCCCCTCGCCCACATGAGAAGGATGATGCCCCTGCAGGAACTGTCCTAGCCCCTGCCTCTGTGTAGGAAGGAGGGAGTGTACACAGCAGGCCTGGTGAGGCCATGAGGGCCCTAGGTTGAAGACAGGTGGGGGTAGGGTTTCTGGCTAGGCCTGTTTCCCCCATCCTATACACCGCTGTGGGACCCCATGCTCTGCATCGTATGGGCACACCTACAGGGTAAGGGCTTGGACCCAGCAGCCCTCGCCGCCTTTCACCTTCCCTGGCTGCCCCTGCTTACTGAGTCCCTCCCGACATATGCCAGCTGCTGAACTGGCACTGCAGGACATACAGCAACTGTTCCTGCCCTTGGGGAGTTTATAATTTGGTCACCTGGACACAGCACTGATGGGGCCCCAGATGTGGCCCAGCCAGGGAGGCTCAGCGCCTCGTGCCAAACCCTTGATGGCTTCTCAGTTCGCAGCTTACTGGGTTGTGTCCTTCTTCCAGGCTGAACAGCAGCTGGTGGACTGTGCCCAGGACTTCAACAATCACGGCTGCCAAGGGTATGTCCCTGACCAGGAGGGGCCCAAAACCTCCTCATTTCCCACTGACCGCTTTGACAGGATCCAGTGTGTGCTGGCTGTGCCACAGATATAATCCCACCACTGCCCTGGGTGATGGCTAAATGGTCTCTGTCATACAAGGGTGGTCACCTCACATGGCCATGTCTCATAGCCAGGACAGGGCAGAGCTAGAATCCGAGCCCAGGCCTCTGTCCTCTCTCCACTGTATCACCTGGCTCTCCACAGCACAGTTGACCCCACCCGCCACCAAGGCCTCTGGGAGTGTGGCTAAAAGAATTTAATAGAGTGAGCAACACACCATTACACATCATCCTCCAAACCCGAGATCCACACACAGATACAGGGTTGGCCTTTAGATGAACTTGCTAAAGTCCCAGCCTCCCAAGCTCGTTGCGCCCTGTGAGGGTGAGGTGGCCGTGCGTAAGGGCTGTACCTTGCCTGGACCTGCTTTCCTGGCCCACTCTAAAGCAGGTTGCCAGGAATTTGCTGACATTTCTAAAGTGACTGTGGCCCTCCCTTCATGCAGTGCTCTGAGACATTTCGGTGGCCTTTGCTCACCTGGCACATTGTGTGCATAAAGCCAGGCCCTTGGGGTGCCCTGCCTCAGCTCCCCTCCACCTCCCTGGGGCACATCCCTCTCCCAGGCCCCAGCCCCTTTGAGCTGGCTCTTCCTCCTGCAGGGAGCCGTGCTGCGGCCGAGTCCTGGGGACCCAGGGGTGAAGTCACAGCCTGCTGTCAGATCCACCATCCTGCTCAGTGTCCCCTCACTTCTGGTCTGTTTCCGTTCCACAGCTTAGAAATCTGACCCATAACAAGAGTCTGACATTTGGGCACTCTGGGGTCTCACTGTTTTTATTTTTATTTCTTTCTTTCTTTCTTTCTTTATTTATTTATTTATTTATTTATTTTTGAGACAGAGTCTTGCTCTTGTCGCCCAGGCTGGAGTGCAGTGATGCAGTCTCGGCTCGCTGCAACCTCCGCTGCCTGTGTTCAAGCGATTCTTTTGCCTCAGCTTCCTGGCGGTGGTACATGGCATTACAGGTGTGTGCCACCACACCCAGCTAATTTTTGTATTTTTAGTAGAGACGGGGTTTCACCATGTTGGCCAGGCTAGTCTCGTACCCCTGACTTCAGGTGATCTGCCTGCCTTGGCCTCCCAAAGTACTGGAATTATAGACGTGAGCCACCACATCCAGCCTGTTTTTCAAAGGAGTCTGTTTGCTTTGGTTCGGGATGGTACTTCCTTTTCTCATTCATACAACAAATATCATGGAGCACCCACTGTGTGTAGGCCCTGGGGATACAGCGCTCAGCAGAACTGGAGGAGCGGGCGTTCTGACAGGCTCAGACAGACCATGGTCAAGGCTAGACTAGGTCAGGTGGTACGGAATTCTATGGAGAGAAATAGAGAAGGGATGGGGATTGCTGGGCAGCTGCTGAGTTTTTGTTTATTCTGGGAGGCCATGTGATGTAGAAAAAGACCCACTTTTGAACCACTTCCCAGCTTTAGCTGTGTGGCCCTGGCCAGGTTATTCAGCCTCTTTGCCTCAGCAAATTACAGCATCTACCACACAGGGTCGACACGAGGGGTCAGGGAGTCATGCCTGGGAAGCACCTGCTCAGGGGCACGACCGTGCTGATGACTGCTCTGGGCTGATGCTGTTGACTGTGGTGTGGGGCTGTGTGCTCCTGACAGGGCGGCTGGCCTTGAAGGGTCTCTGTCCCACTGAGGCACGTTTGGACTGGTCCTTGGACTCCGGTGGCCTCACCTGAGTTTGCTGAGTCTTATCTCAAGGCCTCTCAGAGACCCCCTCTGCCACTGGGACATGCCCAACCAAGTCCCCAGCCTGCCAGGCCAGACATCTTGCTGCGCTAGCCCCCGAGGGTCCCGCCTCTATCAGGACAGCCCCAGGTGGGCTCACCTGTGTGTACTTCTTGCAGGGGTCTCCCCAGCCAGGCTTTCGAGTACATCCTGTACAACAAGGGGATCATGGGTGAAGACACCTACCCCTACCAGGGCAAGGTAACTCCAACAGCCTCCGCTCTGTCTCCTTGGTGTACAGCACGCCTAGTTTCACTCCCTCCCCAGCCTTGGAAGACATCCCTTCTCCCTCCACCTCCCTCCCACTGGAATTCTCACAATTGTCTGTGCTCTCCAAATTCTTCCTTCCCCTCCTCCACCCACCTGAGCCCACTGCTCTCACTAGTCCAGGGGCCTCTTATTCTCACCCCATACCCGCTCTGCAGTACCATATCTCTCCTTCCTGAGCCAGCCTTCTCAGGACCCCTCCTTCCCCCTACCTGCCCCATCTTCCTGGCTCCTCTCCCTCCTGCCACGAGTGCCATCCTCTCGCCTCTAGCCTCTGTCCATGCAGTTGGCCTCTTGTGCCAAGGACCTTTGGGGGCCCACCCCCACCCCCACGCTATCAAGGCTGCTGGTTCTCCCCACCATCACCTCCGCCCAGCCTGGCCACAGCCAAGTGACTTGTCTTTCCCCAAGACCTGTTGCTCCTCCTGTATTTCCCCTCGCGGTGACGAGTGGCACTGGCCTCCCTCAGAATTTCCTGGGTGTCCATAGTCCTGTCAGGCTGGTCCCCCTCCCTACCCTGCCCTGCCGCCAGCCTGCTGACCACCATAGACCTCACACGACTCCCTTTGCCCATCTGTGTCACTGACCGCTCAGACTGGGGCCTCCATCCAGACCCCTGAGGTCAGACCCCACGCCTGCCTGAATCAGAAAGCCGCAGAGGCTCCATGAGGCCTTCAGGAGAAAGCCCAGACTCCAACTCAGTCTCCCTGTCCCTGTCTCTTTTACTCTCCCTTCATTTTTTTTTTTTTTTTTTTTTTGAGATGGAGTCTTGCTTTGTTGCCCAGGCTGGAGTGCAATGGCACAATCTCGGTTCACTTCAACCTCCACCTCCCGAGTTCAAGCAATTATCTGCCTCAGCCTCCTGAGTAGCTGGGATTATAGGCACCCGCCCCCATGCCCAGCTAGTTTTTTATGTTTTTAGTAGAGACAAGGTTTCACCATCTTGGCCAGACTGGTATTGAACTCCTGGCCTCGTGATCTACCCGCCTCGGCCTCCCAAAGTGCTGCGATTACAGGCGTGAGCCACTGCACCTGGCCAACTCTCCCTTCTTAACCTCACGCCCAGGCCCAGCCCCATGCTGGTTCCTAAATGCCAGGTCCTGCCCTCCCTCCAGTCCTGTCCGTTGTCCTGCTGCCTTCTCTCCTGCCTTGAAAGGGCTGTGCTTCCCTCCTTGTGACCTTACCCCTGCACCTGCCTCTTGCCAGCATTGTTTCCTGGGCTGAGACTGTCCCCACTCCCCTGCCACACAGGCTCTGACTCAGCCTCCACTTCTCAGCAAGTTTCCTCAGGCTGGGTCAGGCCCCTCCCCAGGCTCCCACCACACACCATGTGTGCCCACCTCTGCCAAAGCCAGGACAGGACCATCTGCTACCAGACCGTAAGCTCCTTGAAGACAAGGATGCCAGGCCCTGGCACATCTTGTTTTGTTTAGTAAATGTTATTGAACTGGATGGGGAGGCTGAGACTTCAGGTCCCTAACCTGTATTTCATGCCCTTTGCATCCTCAACAGGATGGTGACTGCAAGTTCCAGCCTGGAAAGGCCATCGGCTTTGTCAAGGATGTAGCCAACATCACAATCGTGAGTGCCGATCCCCCTCTGGGATGGGGAATGTGTCCTGATGAGAAGACCTCTCTCACGCTGTCCGATAGCCAACGGGCCCAGCAGGGCAGCCTTTCTGGCAGCACATCCCTTTGATGAGTTCCGATTATCACTGGGTCTCAGTTGCTGTGACAGTGACGAGGTGGGAGATGGGAGGGAAAGTGCAAACTGGCAAGCAGGCTCTTTGGTTCTGAACTCCAGATCCACCCATGCCTTCATTCTTGTGGTTCTATTTTCTTGCCTGTAAAATGCAAGCAATTGTCCACATCCCACAGAAGCGGGTATGAGCATGTGCTTGACACAGCGTGTGTGAGACTGAGGAGGGTGAGTGTCACTCAGGATGAGCCAGGTTCTGTTGTAATAACAACTGTGCCCAATCTGCATGGCTGACAACAGTCAAAGGGTATGTGGCACTCCTGCGCCCATGCACAGCTTAGGGAGGGTGCTGTGTGCTTGGTGTCATTGGCCTCATGCCAGGACTAGAGGGAAAGAGGGTGGTAAATGATGCCCTAGCTCTAAAGCCAAAGCAAGTCGCCCAGTCACAGTTGACCTCAAGTGAATAGGGATGTGTGGTCTTACCCTGCTTCTCCCAGAGAACTGGAACGTGAGTGAATGCCCTCGTGA
Source organism: Piliocolobus tephrosceles (assembly GCF_002776525.5). Taxonomy (NCBI): domain Eukaryota; kingdom Metazoa; phylum Chordata; class Mammalia; order Primates; family Cercopithecidae; genus Piliocolobus; species Piliocolobus tephrosceles. The sequence continues at coordinate 89,134,770 of NC_045439.1, read as the reverse complement.
CTCCAGTGTGCATGCGTACAAGTGTGGGAGGGTGTGTGTGAGGAGTGGAGGAATATCCCTCAGGTTGTGTGTGTGCCCACGAATATATGTACAGTTCACAAACGTGATGTCTGTGTAATGACAGCAGCATTACATTAAATGTAATGACAACCATTTAGTTGAAGCATATGCCAAGCTCTCAGCAGTAACATCCTTAACTTGATGGAGTACTTCTAGGCGATGTACCAACCCTCAACACACACTATCCCCTCTAGACCCGAACTGGCCCTAGGAGATGAGCATCCTTATTACCTCATGTGACAGATGAGGAAACGAGCTCCAAGTGGTTAAGTAACATGCCCAAGGCCACAGAGCTAGGAAATGGACGCTGGATTTAAACTAAGAATATGTCATTCCAGAACCAGGGCTCATTGCCTTGACAGCGTACAGCCCACACCCTGTACTCAGGATATCACCCTCTTCAGAATGTTGCTGCTGTCACTCAAGCTGGCTGCTCTGGGCCGTGATATCCCACAGACAGGTGAATTGGGGCCTCAAAGGTATCCTTTGCGTGGTCCCCAGAAGAGCCTCATTGGTGACACCTGCAGGGCCCTGACGACCAGGCCAGAACTGGCATTCAGCCCTCTTGGGCAGGCCCATGGGGTGGAAATTGTGCCACCTACAGAAGTCATCACCCCTGTGCTGGGCCGGCCTCTGTGCCTCCGTGTCTCAGATATGCCCCGACTTGTCGGGCTCACAAGGCCTCGTCCACATACCAGGAAGGAAGGCACTCCCTCGCCAGGCAGCTGTTTGCTTTTCACCGCTGGGTCTCTGTCCACCCCTCCAGGGAGGCAGGATGGAGGGAGGCTGGGCGCCCCGTCCCTCCTGCACTTGCTTCCCTTCAGCAGGGCCCTGGCCTCAGCGCAGGTAACTTTCACCCCCATTTCAACTCCCAGAGGTCTCTTCGTTAGCGCACTTGAACCCAGCCACCCCCAACCCAAAAGCTCCAAAAAGTGCTGATGCCTGAGCCCCACCCTGCAGATACTGTTGTAGTTGGTCTGGGGCACAGCCTGGACTTGGGGTTTTTTTAAAGTTCCACATGAGGTTCTACCTGCTGCTGTCACCTGGTCTCTGCAGCTCTGTTCCAAAGCTGCAGCCTCCAGGAAGCCACCCTGACTTCCCCCACCTGCCTTCCCCCTTGGACGGGACAGGTTCTACTCAGAAGGCACACAGCCCTCAGCTGGGTCTTCTCTTGTTTCCACCGCCATCTGAGACCTACCCGTGCATGGTTTATAATCCCTGTGTTCTAGCAGCAAAGCTTTGTGGACTGGGTTTATGGGTGTAGGGCGTCCTGGGGTAGTGGGACATCATACCCATCTCTGCAGCCCTGAGAGCTGCTGGCCCAGGAGAGGACCTCAGGGAATGGGTGTGAATGACTGAATGAGTAGGTCCACGCTGTACCCCAAGGTCCCTATCCCAGAGGGTGCAGGGTTTCCTAGGAGCAGAGTTGGGGAGAGGAATGAGAGATGGCCAGACAGACCCAGCCAGAGACGGGAAAGGAGAGAGGCCACAGGGGAGCTAGTTCTGGCCATGATGCTGCTCTGGGCCTCTAGCCCCTAGCTTGAGGCAAAAGGCTGTACTGTGAAAGGCGTAGGGAGGTGACAGGCCATGTGTGTCCGTCTCGGTCCTGTTTCTACAGTATGATGAGGAAGCGATGGTAGAGGCTGTGGCGCTCTACAACCCTGTGAGCTTTGCCTTCGAGGTGACTGAGGACTTCATGATGTATAAAACGGGCATCTACTCCAGGTGAGTCGGGGTCCCAGGAACCAGGAGGGACAGTGGGGAGGGCCTTGGTGGGCCTCCTCACACCCCACTCATGGGACTTGGGCTCGCAGCCCAGACTCCTGTGTGTCAGACCCTTCATGACACCTGCCAGGTGCTGGGCATTTTACACATCCCTCAGGTAATCCTCACACAGCCCCAAGGGCTAGGAGCCACGGCCTCTTCTCATAGCAAAGGAGAGAAGGTCAGAAAGGATACAGCAGACACAGGCCACCTGGCTAGTGAGAGCTAGGGCCAAAATGTGAGAGTTCTGTGTTCCTTAACAGAAGAGCTGCCTCCAGTTTGAAAAACCCATGTTCAGGCCAGGCGTGGTGGCTCACGCCTGTACTCCCAGCACTTTGGGAGGCCAAAGTGGGCGGATCACTTGAGGCCAGGAGTTAGAGACCAGCCTGGCCAACATGGTGAAACCCTATCTCTAGTAAAAATACAAAAATGAAAAAAGAGCCAGGCATGGTGGTGCGCACCTGTAATCCCTGCTACTCGGGAGGCTGAAACACAAGAATTGCTTGAACCCGGCAGGTGGCGGTAGCACTGAGCCAAGATTGTGCCGCTGCACTCCAACCTTGGTGACAGAGCGAAGCTCTGTCTCAGATAAAGAAAACCCATGTTTAAAAATTTGAAGACATAAAATAGGGAGACGAGAGTAGCTGCCCTCACACACCAGGATCCTGTGCTGGAGGAGTCACCCAGGCTTCTTCAGAAAAACCAAGCTTTAGCCTCTTTACTACGGGGTTTCTCTCATCAGCACCTCTTCGCCTGCCTGGCTTGCAGCCTCACTTCCCTCCCTTCATCAGTTGCTGCCCTTTAACGTCACTCACGTCTGTGCTCTCCTCTCCCTCCCTGAGGCTCTGCCCTGGCCATCATTGTCCTTGGACCCCGTAACCCCCCACACGCTGTTCCAGCCTCCACTGGGAGCTCTCTGCCTTCTGAAACACTCCTCTTGACACACCAACCTTTGAATACACCAGTGTCCCTGCTTTCCCAGGGTCCTACCCTCGGGGGGACCCTCATGATCTGGTCCTCCCTCTTTTTCCACAATGATCTGCCATCAAACCCCTGTCTCCTCTCTTCCACCCTGCAGCCCTCAGCCCAGGCACACAGAAGGGTTCATAGTTCCATGGGCATTCCCTGCCTCCTCAGGGAGCCTTCCCTAACCCACCCTGCCCACCCCCGCCCTGGTAGGTTTGATCCCCCTCCTGCGGGCTCTGTCACCCTCCCACTGTCACAGCCCTCAGGCCACTGTAGAGAAGCAGCTTCTTTGCCAACCTGCTCCCTGCCAGACAGGGCTTCCAAGGGACAGTTATGCATGCTGCCTGGATCCCAGCACCTGGCCCTGGGCCTGGCGCGAGCCCATGGCCCACTTACACATCAGCTGAATTCACACCTGACCACTGCAGTTTGTTCTCTTGAATTTCTTGGAATTTCCTTATGGAAGCTAGTTCACTTTTGTAAACAGAAGAAGTTGTATTTTTGCCATAGGTGTAAAGTAATATTTAATAAATGCAGTGGCAACAAGGCAAAGCTGTGTTAAATTCTGCCAGACGCTGTTGCCTGAAGAAGGTGCAGTAGGAAGGCGGCTCTCTCCTTGCTAGGAAAGAGGGAGTAGAAAGTGTCAGGGGTGAGACATGGGCCAGCACCATATGGAGAGTCTCCCAACAGGAGCAGAAGAACCAAAAGAACTAAAAGGGCCGGGTGTGGTTGCTCACACCTGTAATCCCAGCACTTTGGGAGGCCTTGGCGGGTGGATCACCCAAGGTCAGGAGCTCAAGACCAACCTAGCCAACATGATGAAACCCCGTCTCTACCCAAAATACAAAAATTAGCCAGGTGTGGTGGCGCATGCCTGTAATCCCAGCTACTCAGGAGTTCGAGGCAGGAGAGTTGTTTGAACCCTGGAGGTGGATGTTGCAGTGAGCAGAGACAGCACCACTGCACTCCAGCCTGGGCAACAGAGTGAGACTCCATCTCAAAATATAAAAAGAACTGAAAGGAGTTCTCTCGCGGTGACTAAATGTGATTAAATCACCACCTTACATACCTCCCTAGTCCCCTGTGGGGAACATTGCTCTAAAGTACTCAAAGAGGCGTTGCTGGATGGGACTGTCATTGCTTTTATCCTTCCCATGTGATCACCTCTTTTTAAATTTTGTTTTCCAGTACTTCCTGCCATAAAACTCCAGATAAAGTAAACCATGCAGTACTGGCTGTTGGGTATGGAGAAGAAAATGGGACCCCTTATTGGATCGTGAAAAACTCTTGGGGTCCCCAGTGGGGAATGAACGGGTAAGCAGCTCCCAGGTCTCACTGCTGGGAGGGGGATGTTGCTGGGGCCTGGAGGCCCTGGGGGCATCACTTCCACCTCAGAGTTACGGCTTCCACAAATGAGCTGGTCAGCCAAGCCCTAGCCCAGGCCAAGGGGAAAGGGAGCATGAGAATGTAGCCTCCACATCTCCAAGCCCCCATTAGCAGCCCTCACAGGGCCCCAGGTCTTCAGGATGCTGCAGGGAGAGCAGGAGACCAGCTGGCTCAGAAGGACTGCTAGGAAAACAGCTCAGAACTCGGAACTCTGCTGGCACGAAATCAGTGTCTGGGAGGGTCCGTCTCTGAGAAATCAAGGCAACAAATGTACCCCTGATCACTGACAGCCCCTCCTTTGGGGAGAAAAGGCTGGCATGGGGCGGCCTTTGTACGTGCTGCTGTGGCTTTGTTCTGTCCTCCTCCCAGACTCCATGTCTTCATCTGAAAAGGAGAGCTTTCATGTTCCCTCAGGGTCCTGTTGATTAAATAGCTGTGTGAGGGCCTGGCCAGGGCTAAGAGGGGGGGGCCCTTGGTAAATTTTCGGGAGAAGTGGGATATGGAATGTTCATTTGGCAGCCAAGGAGAAGGAAGAATGAATTCTTCATAAAGTCAGGTCAGTGATTTGCTGGTGATCAAATAAGCTGAATGCTACTGTTTTATGAATAAATTCAGAGGGTCTCATCCCTAAAGTCAGCTCTTGGTGAGCAGCAAAACATTCTAGAAAGGCCTGTGGTCAGGAGACCGCCGGCTGGGCCTCAGCTCCTCTCTTTGCCCAGGTACTTCCTCATCGAGCGCGGAAAGAACATGTGTGGCCTGGCTGCCTGTGCCTCCTACCCCATCCCTCTGGTGTGAGCCATGGCTGCCGCAGTGCAGACTGGCGGAGAAGGAGAGAAACGAGCAGCTGGGCCTGGGTGGAAATCCTGCCCTGGAGGAAGTTGTGGGGAGATCCGCCGGGATCCCCAGCATTCTGCCCTCACCTCTGTGCCCAGCCTAGAAATCTACAGAGAAGGAGGAGTTCCACCACGAGCTCACCTACGTCTGTGACGCAAAGATCACCAGCCATGTGCCTTAGTGTCCTTCCTAACAGACTCAAACCACATGGACCACGAACATTCTTTCTGTCCAGAAGGGCTACTTTCCACACATAGAGCTCCAGGGACTCTCTTTTCTGTATTCGTTGTTCAATAAACATTGAGTGAGCACCTCCCTGGATGGAGCATGCTGGTCATCAGTTGCCCATCTCTACTGAAAATACAAAAATTAGCCAGGCGTGGTGGTGTGTGCCTGTAGTCCCAGCTACTCAAGAGACCGAGGCAGGAGAATTGTTTGAACCCGGGATTGGGAGGTTGCAGTGAGCTGAGATGGCGCCACTGCACTCCAGCCTAGGTGACAGCGAGACTCTGTCTCAAAAGAATAAAATAAAAGGGGCAGCCAGGCGCAGTGGCTCATGCCTGTAATCCTAGCATTTTGGGAGGCCAAGGTGGGTGGATCACAAGGTCAAGAGATCGAGACCATCCTGGCCAACATGGTGAAACCCTGTATATACTAAAAATACAAAAAATTACCTTAGCATGGCGGCACACTCCTGTAGTCCCAGCTACTTGGGAGGCTGAGGCAGGAAAATCGCTTGAACCCGGGAGGCGGAGGTTGTAGTGAGCCAAGATTGCGCCACTACACTCCAGCCTGGCAAGAGAGTAAGATTCCATCTCAAAAAGAAAGTGGGGGGGAGAGGAGCAGGGGGGCTGCAGGGGTCAGTTCCCTCCTTTTCAGCCATTTATCAAACACCTACAGAGTGTCCACTGTGTGCAGTCCTCTCCTGTACCAGGCACTGGGGAGCACACAAGGATGTTTCTAGCATCCAGTGTTGGCAAGACTGTTGTGAAATAAGCAGAATGGCCTGTGCCTTGGTGCTGTTTGGAGTTAAAGAGATCGGCAGGCATGGCTACTTCCAACTGGGATAAACAAATTTCAAATGCACTTGAACCCTGAGGATGCTACAGAGCCTGGTAAAGAGCAGGTGCTGCCTAATTGGTCTCAGTCATCACCCCTGCCCCTACTCCATGATGGGCCCCGTGCGGACCTCTAGGAATCTCAGGCCCATGGACTATGTCTTTGACACTAAGGTGCTCCCACACTTAGGGGAAAGATAGCAGAGTTTTTAAAAAACGAAAAACAGTTAAAGTCCAAAGGTTAAAAATAAAGACATCACAAGAAAAGAAAACTACAGAGTAATGTTCCTTATCAATACCGATGCCAAAATCCTCAATAAAATACTAGCAGACCAAATCCAGCAACATAGAAAAAGAATTATACACCATCTCTACTAAAAATACAAAAATTAGCCAGGCGTGGTGGTGTGCACCCATAATCCCAGCTGCTCCAGAGGCTGAGGCAGGAGAATTGCTTGAACCCAGGAGGTGGAGGCTGCAGTGAGCCAAGATTGTGCCACTGCACTCCAGCCTGGGTGACAGAGCGAGACTCCATCTCAAAATGAAAAAAAAAAAAAAAAAGCAATACTATATGACCCAACAATTCCACTTCTAAGAGAAGTGAAAACATGTACACACAGAAACTTGTACATGAATATTCCTAACAACATTATACATAATGGCCAAAATGTGGAAACAACCCAGACATCTGTCAACTGACAGATAAAATACGATACATCTATACAAAGAAATATCCAGCATAAGAAGCAGTGCTGACACAGGCTACACCATGGATGAACATTGGAAACCCCAGGCCAAGTGAAAGAAGTCAGACACAAAAGACTACACGTTATATAATTCTATGAGCCAGGCACAGTGGGCTCACGCCTGTAATCACGGCACTTTTGGAGGCCAAGACAGGAGAATTTGTTGAGGCCAGGAGTTGAAGACCAGCCTGGGCAACATGGCGAAACTCCATCTCTCCAAAAAAAATACCAGACAAACAAAAAATTAGCCAGGCATGGTGGAAGAGCCTGTAGTCCCAGCTACTCAGGAAGGCTGAGAGGTGGGAGGATCACTTGAGCCCAGGAGGTCAAGGCTCCAGTGAGGCATGATTGTGTCGCTGCACTTCATCCTGAGTAAAGAGCAATACTGTCTCAAAGAAAAAAAAATGAGAAGAAGAAGGAGGAGAAGAAGGAGAAGAAAGAAGAAGAAGAAAAGAAGGAGGAGGAGGAGGAGGAAGGAGGAAGGAGAAGGAGGAAGAAAGAGAAAGAAGAAGGAGAAGGAAAAGAAGAAGAAGAAAACAAAGCAGAAGCCTGTGTACTCAAGACTTCAGAATTTCAAGACACATTAATTGTGGAAGATCAGGGCATGTGCCTGCCATGGTCATTGTTAGTGTGAGTGAACTAAGCATCTCCTCCCAAAACCATAGCGTCCATGACAGGAAGCCCAGCTCCTGCCAGAATATCCACTGGAAAGAATGTTAATGGAACACAGCTTTTTGGAAGCAGACACACCTAGATTCCAATCTCAGTTCTCCCTTGAATTTTCTGTGTGACCTAGGCGGTAGGGGGGTGTTAGCTACCCTCTCTGAGCCTCCATTTCATTGTCTATAAATTGATATAATCATATTTTCTTCACGATTTTTAAAAGTTTTTTAATTTTTGTAGAGTTGGAGTTTCACTATGTTGCCCAGGCTGGTCTCAAGCTCCTGGACTCAAGTGATCATACCGACTCAGCCTCCCAAAGTGCTGGGATCACAGGCATGAGCCACCGCGCCCAGCCTTCTTCACGATTTTGTGGACAGAACTGAGATGATTTAAGGAACTGCTCAGCGCCACATCTGGCTCTTAGGAAGCACTCATAAAAGAGAGTTATCTTTCACTCATTTGTCCAACATTCGTGTATTAAACCCCGACACATGCCCAGCCCTGCCCTAGGAGGCAGAGGAGGCACACAGCGGGGGCAAGTCAGGTCTACTAGCTGCACCTACAAACTCATGAGCTTCCTCACCAAAGTGAGTCTTTTCACTTTGCCCTGGAGACAGCCAAGAGCCATCCTGCCAGCCAGGTTTAATGTGGGACTATTGTAAAAGTTCCATCTGCGTAGATCAAGCTCGTATTCATTAAGCACCTAGTGCAGGCCAGGCTCTGTCCTGGCACTCCAGTCATCTGACTTCCTTTAGTCCTCCCTCTGGCCTATGAGGCAAGATAGTCCCATTTATAGAAGAGGAAGCAGAGGCTCAGTGAGATGACGTGGCTTGCCCATGGTTACAAGCCATAGGAGAGGAACCTGGGGTGGCCTGAGCCCTAGCCAACATGCTCCACCCAACCAGACGCCTGTGAGAAGGGCTGGATTTATCAGTACGGGAACTTTCTCTTTGGTACAATTGCTCCTGGCCTCTGGGAGTGATTCAGGGGCGTGTGCAAAAATGTCCCCTCCTGCAGAGCTGGGTGTGAGTTGATTCGCCCCCTTTTGTGAATTCAGCCACCACTGGAGGGCACAGAAGCTACCCTGCTGGGGACCAGGCTGAAGACCTTCAGCAGTCCTAAGATCTGGGATGATTAAGCCCCTTCTCCTACTCAGATGTGTGTGTGTGTGAATAAAATGTAGAATAAATGTATATTGCTTGAAATGTCACAAATGGGCCGGGCATGGTGGCTCGTGCCTGTAATCCCAGCCCTTTGGGAGGCTGAGGCGGGTGGATCACCTGAGGTCGAGAGTTCAAGACCAGCCTGAGCAACATGGAAAAACCCCGTTTCTACTAAACATACAAAATTAGCCTGGCACGATGGCGCATGCCTGTAGTCCCAGCTACTTGGGAGGCTGAGGCTGGAGAATCGCTTGAACCCGGGAGGTGAAGTTTGCAGTGAGTCAAGATCTCGCCATTGCACTCCAGCTTGGGCAACAAGAGCAAACCTCCGTCTCAAAAAGAGAAAAAAAAGAAAGAAAAAGAAAGAAATGTCACAAATGTACATGCATGCAAAAATTAATAGCTTCCTTCTAGGTTTTCAAATTCTAGCTAAGGTCACTGAAGAAGAATTTAGGCTGGGAGTAGCCTTGTTTTGGGTGTGTGGTGACCAACCAGCCCGATTTGCTTGGGACTGAGGGTACTTCTGGGACCTGGAACTTTTAGTGCTATTAAAACTGCAAAAAGTCTCAGGAAAATGGCCAGGCAGGGCTGGCTCCAAGGGCATGTGAGCAGTGAAGTCATACAGGGCTGGGGTTTTAATACTCTGCCATCATCATCTTAACATGCGTAATTATTTTCTCTTTGAATATGTGTTTTGTAAGTGAAGTCCAAGGGGACAACTGGAGCACATGCCAGGGGGCGTGGAGCCTCAGCTGAGACATGTTACCACTTCCCACCACCTTCCTGCCTCTCCTGGCCAGTTTCTGAGCCACTCACTTCTCTTAACACATGACAGAGGCCTGAATGAGAGATCAGGAGGATTTGGAGCGAGGCACACACGCTTCATAGCAGCTCAGGATGGGGCATGGCGGTGGCTACCCCTGACCCAGGCTGGCAGCTCTATGGCACACCAGGCAGGCAGTTCAGTGGGGGTGAGCCTCTCACCCACCCCTGATCCAGATATAAAACATGTTCCAGCACAGAGGCTGCAATCCCTGTGGGCCACCTGTCTGCGTGGTTAGGAGCAGCATGTCCATGGAAGGGGGTGACTGACTTCCTGCCCCCGCTGGGTCCAGGCATTTGTTCAGAGGCTGATGGGCCATGTGTGCATGGAGTCGCACAGCAGGACCCCAGATGCCTATGACAGCCTGTACGTACGTGCCAGGCAATTCTCCCTATGCCCAAGGGAGCGCAACATTAAATAACACGTGGAGAACACTATGAGAGGTCAAGAGAGAGGCCGCAGGAGAAAACATTTTGTGTTTTCTCATACCTTTAATGGCACTGGTTTCCTGCTTTGTTGGTTTTTGTTGTTGTTTTTTGTTTTTTGAGCCAGAGTCTCGCTCTCTTGCCCAAGCTGCAGTGCAGTAGCATGATCTCAGCTCACTGCAACCTCTACCTCCCAGGTTCAAGTGATTCTTATGCTTCAGCCTCCCCAGTAGCAGGGATTACAGGTGCACACCATCATTCCTGGCTAATTTTTGTATTTTTAGTAGAGATGGAGTTTTGCCACATTGGCCAGGCTGTTCTCAAACTCCTGGCCTCATGCGATCCACCCACCTCAGCCTCCCAAAGTGCTGGGATTACAAGCATGAGCCACTGTGCCCGGCCTGGTTTCCTGCTTTTTGAACAAGGGGCCCCGCATTTTCACTTTGATGCAGCCAGCTGTACCAAGAGAAAGTGGTCACCCTATTTGGGTCCACCTGCCTTGTAAGTGCTCTGGTGTACATAAAGCCTTCATCTGCTCTTGGGGTCACTAGCCCTGCTCTTGGTGGCCACCTGTGCCAGACCTCTCATCCAGAACATGTGCCAGGTGGAGGCCCAGAAACCCATGCAGGAATCCTCACTGGCTTCCAGGAGCAGAAAGCATTCACAGTTCCAGCGGGAGCCATGCCATCATTCGTGGGAATTAATCATCACCCGAACACAAAGAAGGTACAACATGGTGGTGGCCTCTGGTTGCCTGGGCTCAAATTCCAGCTCAGCCATTCACTTTATCACCTTGAGCAAAAATCAGTAAAAACCTACTCCAGTGTCCTTGCTGTATTATGCTGGACTATGCTATTTCACATTTATTACTTCCAATCCTTACAATGACTTGTAAGGTAGGATTTATTAATATTGTCATTTTACAGATGGGAGAAAGAGTCACTTTCCCAAGGCCCTACAGCTAATGCAAGAGAGCTGGAATTCAAACCCAGGTCAGTCTAACTCCTAAAATCTTTACTGCTCTTCTTTCCTACTTCCCAACCCCTGCTCTGAGCCTCAAAAATGGAAGCGAGACTACCACCTTCCTCACAGGACTACAGCATCTACTTGACATAATGGACGTATGACCTGAAAACTCATGGTCAAAGTATTTTTTAGAGATGTAGCATTGTTCTAAGGCTCCAAATAAACAGATCATTACGTTTCCCATGGTAGAGTGACATTAGGATAAAACCCCAGCCCACAGGTACCACTACAATGAACCACGAAGACCCCACAGTCAGCGATAAACCCAGTCCCCATTACATGTAATTACACAAAAAACCAAGAGGCCTAATTCCATTCATTCCTTATCAGATGTTTTTTTCTTTACAGATAATAAAGTAAATATGCATATTGACTCTTATGGGTACACATATATTCTTCATTACAGAAACTCACTGAACTAATGAATGAAATCAGCAATCTTACTCTTAACTTCCCATTACAACAAAACTCCTGAGGTTTTTTCCCCTAGCAACATCAAGAAATGCCAAGCTCATCTCAAAAGTTAAGCTGAATGGAAGGTTTACCTGGTTCCCACCAGCAGTCACTTCAGTTACGGGTTTTGAACTCAGGATGAAATATAAACTTTTGTAAACTGACAAAGAATCATTATATATATTTATAGGGTACAGTGTGATGTTTTGATACATGTACACATTGGAGAAAGATCAAACTTACATATCCAACACCTCACCTACTTACCCTTTTTTGCAGTGAAAATGTTTAAAATCTAGTCTTCTGGCCGGGCGCGGTGGCTCAACCTGTAATCCCAGCACTTTGGGAGGCCGAGACGGGCGGATCACGAGGTCAGGAGATCAAGACCATCCTGGCTAACACGGTGAAACCCCGTCTCTACTAAAAAATACAAAAATCTAGCCGGGCGAGGTGGCGGGCGCTTGTAGTCCCAGCTACTCGGGAGGCTGAGGCAGGAGAATGGCGTAAACCCGGGAGGCGGAGCTTGCAGTGAGCTGAGATCCGGCCACTGCACCCCCGCCCGGGCGACAGGGCGAGACTCCGTCGCCCCCGTCTAAAAAAAAAAAAAAAAAATCTAGTCTTCTGGCTATTTTGAAATATATGGTCACCATGCTATGCAACAGATCTCTAAAACGTCTAACTGAAACCAACATCTTTGACCAACATCTCCCTTTCTCTATGTCTCCCCCTCCAGGCCTCTGCTAATCAACATTCTACTCTCTGCTTCTATGAGTTCAACTTTTTAAGATTCCACATATAAGTGAAGATCGTGCGGTACTTGTTTTTCTGTGTCTGGCTTATTTCACTTAGCATAAAATCCTTCAGGTTCATCCATGTTATCAGGATGGCAGGATTTCCTTTTTAAAGATTGTATAGTATTCCACTGTGTATATATACATTTTCTTTAGTAATTGTTCTTAGCATCCAAACAGCACTCAGAGTTTAAGTAAACACAAGAATTTCAGCATGAAGCTGTGTTAGCCTGGACTGACTTGGAGAGCGGGGCCAGAGGCAACTTGCATGAAGGACCACAGGGCCCCCTGGGAAACAGCCACCATGGGGGACAGAGGAGGAAGCATCCCACCAGCTGGTTAAGAATACTGAATCAGGGCTGCAGCCCTTGTGGTGACCTTGCCCAAGGGCACTCCTGGCCTGTCAAGTCAAAGCCCCTGCACCAGAAACCTAAGGAGAAGATGGTAAAACTGACAGAGTAGGCCGGGTGCGGTGACTCACACCTGTAATCCAAGCACTGTGGGAGGCCGAGGTGGGCGGATCATGAGGTCAGGAGTTCAAGACCAGCCTGGCCAACATGGTGAAACCCTATCTCTACAGAAATACAAAAATTAGCCAGGCATGATGACGGGTACCTGTAATCCCAGCTACTCAGGAGGCTATCTCTACAGAAATACAAAAATTAGCCAGGCATGATGACGGGTACCTGTAATCCCAGCTACTCAGGAGAGAATTGCTTGAACCCGGGAGGTGGAGGTTGCAGTGAGCCGAAATTTCGCCATTGCACTCCAGCCTGGGTGACAGAGTGAGATTCCATCTCAAAAAAGAAAACTGACAGAGTAATTTCCCCGATGCTCCTGAGGGGCTCTGAGAGCCTACGGACATGCTGGTCTTTTGATCTCTATCAAAGGGCAAGAGAGAAGCCCTTCCTTCTTGCAAGTGAAGCAGGTTAATCAGCTCAGCTCAAACACTGGCGTTTTCTTAGTTTCATTTAACACACACTTTTTATTTGCCAGGCACTGCACTAAGAAATACACAGCACACTCACTCTCCACAGCAACCCTGTGAGGTAGATACTATCATGATTCCCACTTTCACATGAGGAAGCCAAGGCACAGATTGGTTAAGTAACTTGCCCCAAACCACAAAATCAGTTAGTGGCAGAATCAGGGTTTATACCCGAGCCCTCCAGCTCCAGTCTCTGTTCTCAGCTTCCCTCTCTGCTTCCTCTCCAAAGAGGATGCAGAGTCCTTAGGATTCTTAAAAAGTCTGAAAGTGATTCAAAATGACTATGCTCGGAGGAGACCTGGCCCTGCCCGCCAGGCCAGGGGTGATAGCTGAGGTCCGTCTACATAACTCCATCTATGGCACTGCCCCATCTAAGGCCTGGTGGGTTCCCTCCTCCTGTCCACCTTGATAAACAAGTCCTTTATCAAGCTGTCCTCACAGTACCCAGTAGACTGTGCTCTTTCTCAGAAAGCCTAGCTGATACAAGGGAGTAGCTGAAAGATAATATTATGGGATGCTTTTTAAAAAATAGTTCTAGGCATTTTTTAAAACATTTTAAGGAATTATGCAAATATAGAGCGATAGAGTAAGTCTAGGCTAGAGACAGAGAACAGATTTTCATTATTATGGGAAAAATCATTTGACCAACTTCCTGTGGTTATGTGAATGCAAAGTCAGTGTGTGTTGTTCTAGGGGAAGGCTATACATAAGATCTCTGGTTTGCTGTGTGTAGTTCAGCAAAGACGATCTCTCCTGGAATTCCAGGGTGCAAGGTGGACCAATTTGCACAGGAACCCAGAGATGAAGTTGGGGACAGCCATTCGGGTGGTCTGGGATGCGCTGAAGCAGGCTCATGGCAGGAAAAGATCTTAAGGGGACTCCCTCAGAAGGGAGGGGAAGAGAGGGGGCTGGCCCCAGTTCAGGATCTAAAATTTCACAGAGGCCAGGTTCCCACAGTGGGTAGGGCTGAGTGAAGATACTGCGGGCTTGGAAACTCTGGTGGGTGCCCTATTGTGAGGGATGATGGCTGAACATGAGGTGGCCGAGAAAGGAGCAGCTTTAGGGCACTGGAGTAGAATGCCACCTCGGCCCTGTGCAGGTGGGCAGTGCAGGTGGGCAGAATGGCTGAGCCCATGGATTGTGGGGAAACCCTTACAACAGCGACACCTTATGGCCACTATGGTAACATAGTGCACACATCTAATTTTCTGGTCTCCCAGTATGGCTTTGGAAAGACTGGAATTCTTGGATAATGACGGGAAGGGTGATCAAGGGGGAAGAATGAGATTCTCTGCCTATGGAAGTAAAGGCTTGCACAATCCTCTGGAAAAGTAAAAGTGCAAGAATGTGTCCCAAGTTGACACAGGTTGTACCAGGAACCTCCAGGGTCCCAGATCAGTTCACCTACAGTGAGTATCCTTGTGTCTCCGGCTCTGGGATCAGAAAGGGCAGGTTGACTTAGTTCCTGAAGGAAACCATGTAGCCCTCACATATGTCACAAGCATAGAGGAAACCGGCTACCTTTATTGCTCAGGTTCACCAGGGGGCTTTGCAATGCTGAGACCATTCCTAGGCCCAGGACAATCTGCCATTAGCTCTGCCCATGGTAACTTCATGCCAGAGAGCACCAGGTCAAGGACATACCAAACTTCCTTCTTCACACACACACACACGCACACACACTCAAAGGTTTGTCTAAACTTAATCACCTCTAGACACACCACCAGCAACCACCCAAACCCCTCCCCAGGACTGGAAGCATATCCTAGGCTCGGCTGCCCTTTCTCTCTCCCCTAAGTTTGTATCACAAACACACATGCTTCTGCTTTTCTGACACCAACCATTCATCTCACATTTCTTCTTCGTCATTTCCTAATGGTTCCCAATATTCTAAATGTCAAGAAATAAGTAAGTGTAAAGACTACTTTCCTGACGGGCATGGTGACTTGCACCTGTAGTGCCAGCTGCTCGGGAGGATCATGTAAGCCCAGGAATTTGAGGCTGCAGTGAGCTATGACCATGCCACTGCACTCTAACCTGGTTGAATAGACCCTGCAAGACCTGGTTGAATAGACAGAGCAAGACCCTGTCTTCAAAAAAATATATATTTTTTAATTTAGAAAATAAAGACTACTGGTCAGGCATGGTGGCTCATGCCTGTAAACCCAGCACTGTGGGAGGCCAGGGCAGGGGCATCACCTGAGGTCAGGAGTTTGAGACCAGCCTGGGCAACATGGTGAAACCCTGTCTCTACTAAAATTCCAAAAATTAGCCAGGCATGGTGGTGAGTGCCTGTAATCCCAGCTACTCGGGAGGCTGAGGCACAAGAATCACTTGAACCACGGAGGCGGAAGTTGCAGTGAGCCAAGATCGCGCCATTGCACTCCAGCCTGGGAAACAAAAGCATGACTCCTTCTCAAAAAAAAAAAGGCGGGGGGGGGGGGCTACTTTCCCTTGGGTTTCATTTTCACAGCTTCCCCTAACCAGATTCTCCCCAGAGGGCATGGGGACCACCCAGCCCAGCAAACCCAAGGGCAGAGAGTTCCATCCCACTGTGTGACTATTGGTTTTATCAATTGCGAGGACAGCTGAATGTTTCCATCATTCCTAGCGATTGTTGTCCTCCCTCCTCTGAGTCCCCCAGGGCTGGGTTTCTCACCTCTGCCCTGGCCCTACTAAAATTCAGCTGTTGGTCACAGGGGAAAGTCTGGAAGGATCTACACCACATTTTTAAACAGTATTTAACCAAGAATAAGTGTGAGGAAGAAGAATCAATAGACTTCTGGATAATTTTACTTTCTTTCAAAAAAGCACATACATCTTTTGTAATTAAGAGGTCTAGGCCGGGCGCAGTGGCTCAAGCCTGTAATCCCAGCACTTTGGGAGGCCGAGACGGGCGGATCACGAGGTCAGGAGATCGAGACCATCCTGGCTAACACGGTGAAACCCCGTCTCTACTAAAAACTAGCCGGGCGAGGTGGCGGGCGCCTGTAGTCCCAGCTACTAGGGAGGCTGAGACAGGAGAATGGCCTAAACCCAGGAGGCGGAGCTTGCAGTGAGCTGAGATCCAGCCACTG
>NC_045439.1:89093886-89113547 GCF_002776525.5 Piliocolobus tephrosceles | reverse complement strand
GACTGATTGCTTGAGGCCATGAGTTCCAGACCAGCTGGGCCAGCATAGTGAAACCCTGTCTCTACTAGGCATGGTGGACCAAAGCAGAAAACGAATAAGATACATTTTGTAGATGGATTAGCATTTCATATACTTCTCTGCATTTGTTGCTTCTGTTATCCCGGGACTTTTAACAAAGTACTGTTTGAACATTCCAGGTTTGCCTCTCCATGCCGAAGGATTTAGCTCTCACAATAACAAAAATGCTAAGATGCAGGTCCTGTCTTGAAGGAGTTGCCAGTTTCCTGAGCTCAACAGACACCTAGAATACCTTGCAATAAATTAGTTTGGATAATCTATTGCTATGCAACAAAGCCCCACAAAACTTAGCGGCTTAAAACAACAATTTATTATTATCCCCTTCAGCACCGTGGGTTAACTGGAATCAGCTGGGAGCCTTCTATTTAGGGTCTTTCATGTGGTTGCAGTCTGAAGGTGGCTGGAATCAGAGTCATCTGAAGGCTCAACTTGGCCGTACATCAAAGATGACTTCTTTACCCACATGTCTGGCTCCACACACAGCTGGTGCTGGCCCTGTGCCTCTGTCCAGGTAGCCTCCCCACATGGCTGGTTTGGCTTCCACACTGCATGTCTGTCATCAATGGTAGATGGCCTTTCCCAAAAGCTGCAGCCTCAGAAGCCATGCAGGCTCTTCTGCTACATTCTATGGGTCAAGATCAAGTCACAGATCTGGCCTGGATTCAAGGGAAGAGGACTATACAAGGGAAGAAATACTGGGAGGCATGGTTGATTAGGGGGTCATCTTTGGAGAATGGCTACCACAAGCTTGGATAAAGACAAGCCCAGGTGCAAAGGCAGCCCAGAACTTGACCCTGATTCACCGTCCATCCCAGCACTTGTTCCAAACTGGAGCTTTCTCATGCTTTTGAAAAAATGCACCGTGGGAAGTTATTATTAATGTCTTCAAATTTCAAGCCTGAAAAAAATGAGGAAACCCGGCCGGGCGCGGTGCTCATGCCTGTAATCCCAGCACTTTGGGAGGCTGAAGCAGATCACCTGAGGTCAGGAGTTCCAGACCAGCCTGGCCAACATGGTGAAACCCCATCTCTACTAAAAATAAAAAAAATAGGTAGGTGCAGTGGCGGGCGCCTATAATCCCAGCTACTTGGGAGGCTGAGGCAGGGGAATTGCTTGAACCCAGGAGGCAGAGGTTGCAGTAAGCCGAGATCGCACCACTGCACTCCAGCCTGGGCAACAGGGCAAAAACTCTGTCTCTAAAAAACAAAATCAAAAAAAGAGGTCTGGAGCTGTTAATCATACCCCTTTCCCTTATAAGTGCTAAGCCAATTAAGAAGCAAGCATGGAGCCACTGGGAACTAAAATATACTATCTGCTTTATTGCTGGATCTGAGAAGCTGCTCCAAACACACCAGACTCTTCAGTCCTTCTTATGTTCCGCACCCCTTCCAGCCATGAAGTCTGTGCAGGCTGTGCCCTCTGCCTGGTGAACTCTTCTCCATGTATCAGATCTCAACTTCAGCATCACCTCCTGAGGGAAACCTCTGAGGAACACAAGTCCCCTCTCTAGGCTATCACAGAACTTCACACAGCTGTGATTTCATATTTTCAGTGGAAGAGGCATTTTCCTGAGTTCTGTGAGTTATTCTAGCAATTTATTGAACCTGGGGGAGTCATGGGAACCTCTAAATTTATAGCCAGTTGGTCCAAAGTGCAGGTGGCCTCAGGACTCTGAAGTTGCAGCTGTAATTTAAAATAAGGGCTCCCTTGGTGGGGACTGTGCCCTTTAACTTGTGAGGTCTGCACTAAATCCAAGTGGTCAGTGCCAGAATTGAATTGAGATACAGCCAGTTGGAATGGAAAAAGAAAAGCCTTTGGAGAGAAGGGCCATGTCTTCCTTCTTTCATTCCCACTTCAATGTTTGTGAGGCAGACCCTATGACAGACAGAAGGTTCAGCAGCCACCTCGAACCAAAAGGTGGCCTTGGGAACAGAAACCATGGACGGAACAAGAAGAGGAGCCTGGGTCCTTGGCCCCACAGTATCACACTGAACTTCCTGTCTCCAGACTTCAGAATGCAAGAGAAAGAAGTAAACTTTTACCTCGTTTAAGCTGCTGTTCATTTGAGGCTTTACACTCTTCACAATCTGACCAAATCCTAACTAGTATAGAGAGTCAGTGGGTACTTGGACTTTTTTTTTTAAGATATTACCAGATTGCATTCCACAAAAGGCTCTAATAATCCACATTTCTACCAGCCATAATGAGTACCCTTTCTCTACATCCCTACAAGAAATGGTAGCATTACTTTTTAACTTTTAGCAACCTGGTAAGTCTCTATCCAAATTTTCTCTGTTGAATAATGCAGTTTTCACCATAAGAAAAAAGAGTAAATTTTAAATGTAAGGAATGACCAAAAAATAATAACATCATGCCTAGCGCATAGAAATGATAGATTCTTTCCTTGGACTTTACACCAGGCAATATCATGATTTATGAAATCTGGCTCTGTTACTAGGTAAGCTGAAATCATACCAACCATAGGTTAAAACTATTCTGGAAAACTATACAATAAAAGTCAATCAATTTCAGCAGAGCACGGACTCTTAAAAAAAGTCAACCAAGAAACTAAAGACCAAAATGGCCCTGTACTTGCAAGGGACTGAATTTGAAACCTGGAATATTCAAAGATGTTTCCTCATATGGTGTTTAAAAATTACTCCAGATTTTTTTTTTTTTTCATTTCTATGAGTTCTCCTTGAAGATGCTTTAAAAACTATTTTAGTATATCTAATCAGTGTTTTCCTGAAGTACCCTACTGTTCCTCCCAGGAAAGAACAGATCATTTCAGTGAGAAAATAGTCCACTCCATCCTAGAATGTTTCATTGGTTACAGCTGTAATCCCAGTGTTTCGAGCGGACCTCTAATTCTGTGACATTTCTCCCACTGACGGGTAGAGTCTGTGTCCCCTGCACCTGAATCTGAAAAAGCTCTATGACTCCTCTCACCAATAAAAATAGCACTTTCAAGCATAGCCCTTAACTAGCCTGGCAGCTTCCATTTCTTATCGCTTTGAACCCTCGCTTTTGGAGTTCTGAGATACCATGTAATTAGTCCAGCCAGCCTGAGGCTGGCAAGTCACAGTATGAGATGTACAAACCATGCAGAGAAGACCTCAGTGGTTGAGATGCTGTGTGGAGGAAAGAGGGGCCAAGGAACACAGAGGTACGAGATATGTAAGTGAAGAAACCATGTTGGAAGCAGATCCTCCAATTTCAGCCATGGCAGCTGATGCCAAATGGATCAAAGATGAACTGCCCAACCAAGCCTATCCTGAATTCGTGATTCAGAAAGGTATGAGCAAAACAAAATGGTTGTTTTAAGCTATAAAGTTCTGGGATAGTTTGTTAGTGCAGCAAAAGATAGCCAGAATACAAACTTCATATAAAGCTTTTAAAAAATATCAGAATGATATAACCACAATTGTGTTTTAAAATCAAATGGTAATCCCAACACTTTGGGAGGCCAAGGCGAGCGGATCACTTGAGGTCAGGAGTTCAAGACCAGCCTGGTCAACATGGTGAAACTCCGTCTCTACTAAAAATACAAAAAAATTAGCTGGGTATGGTGGCACACACCTGTAATCCCAGCTACTTGGGAGGCTGAGACAACAGAATTGCTTGAAACCGAGAGGTGGAGGTTGTGGTGAGCCAAGATTGCACTGCACTCCAGCCTGGGCAAAAAAGCGAGTCTGTCTCAAAAAAAAAATTTTTTTTAATTAAAACAAATAAATAAAATGGTGCTTCTGCCTGGTCCTTTGGAAAACCCTGTCCCAGTAAAACAAGGCTTGGCTATTTGCCTTTTTGTAATCCTTTCTCCATCTGGAAGAAATATAGAGATGTGGTAACTGTAACAAGGAGATACTGCTACCTCTCAGCTTGGGCAATTCCACCCCCAAGAGGTGATTTATATGTGTTACAAGGAGCAAAGGAGGAGAAGGCAAAACTGTTCTGGGTGCTGGAACCTCTGAAGCCGCTTCTGAGCATTCCCCCTCTACCCCCAAAATAGAGACAGGACCCAACAGCTTTTATCAGGCGACTGACAGAACAGCAAGCTACCAGGAAGGAGGAAGAACCTTCCCCCGCACCCGCCACCTCCCTCGCCCCGACCCTTGCCTTCCAGTTTCCCTCTAACACCCTCTACTGGCAGAACCTAACAAGAAGCCAGCTGACAAATAATTTAGGGTGGAGCCACAGGATCACAGAGCAGGATTTAGAGCTGAGATCCAGTAACTTCATAACCAACTCAGTCCTCTCCTTAGGATGCTAAGCATCCATCTATACCCTTCCACACATATTTTCATCACCATATACCACCATTACTTCATGCTGCAGCCTAGTAAGATACAATATCCTTCATACAAAGGAAGACACTCTCATCCTCTCCACCAGTGTCAAGTCTGTATCCCTCACTGTGCAATGTTAATTACTCTTCTAATTCAAATGTAATCCCATGTGGATATTCTACGACATGAAAAAAGGCACAAAGTTGTTATAGTCCTTGTCTTCATCTTATCTTCATAATTGGTCGTAAGACCCTATCTAGTTGATATTTCTTCTTCTGCCTGCCTGTTCCATGTTTCCTTTGCTCTCAGCCAGCACCTCAGCTGTTTTTGGTTTTGGTCTGATTTTGTCACCAGATAGGGTGACTTCAAAACTCATTCCTAAAGAATCTGAAACCTCAGTGGTCTTCTGTTTTTTAATTTATGTACTTTTCTATTAAACTTTACCTAGGAACATAGAAGTACTAAGACATATCCCAGAGAATCCTCTGGGTTCCAGACAAGGTCCTTTCTCCCCTCATTGTATAGCAGCACCCAGATTTCTTTTTGGTAATCAGAGCCGATTATCTCAGCCAGTGCAGTACTTCTCTTCTTTGCCTGTTGGCTTGGTGGTATGAGGAAACCAAAACAGCTATCTAACTTCCAATCCAATGGAACTATCATGTTGCCTGGATGACAGAATTTCTCCTTGGGAACCAAAACCTCTATGCCAACTGAACCCAAAGTTACAGGAGTGGGAAGCACACATTCTGTAATTGGTTTGTCATAGTGAGAAGCCACTCCTATTAATTTCCAAACCTATGCATTCCATGAGAGATCACCATATATGGGCCATTCATTCAGAGCACATACTGCATCCTTTAATTAAGAACCTCAACTTTTCAGGTCTCCCAACTGGCACCACAACTGACTCCTCAACAGCCTGAGAACCCATTCTCAGGCTGATAGGGTACATCAGAAGCAATGTTACACTGACTACCATGAATAAAGGTTTCTGGGTCCATGGATGATGGTGTTAGCGAAAGCATTAGACAGGGAAGGTATTCATATTTGTAATATTATTAATCCATATATCCAGAATGCATGTCTATTCCAGTGAGGAAAAATTGGCATCCCTTTAATGATGGATGGGATCCAAAGTAATTAACCTGTCACCAGGTGGCTGGCTTGTAACCTCAGGAAATGGTGCCATATCTGGGGATGGCAGATTTGGCAATGGCAATGGCAAGTAGCCAAGTGTTCAGGTCACCCTCTACTACATAACAAACCGCTCCAAAACTTAGTAGCTTGGAACATTATTTATCTGACTCACAAGTCTGCCATTTGGGTAGGAGCTGAAGGGGACAGCTTATCTCTGTCCCTTTCTGCATCAACTGGGAGGGCTCAAAGACTGGGAGCTATAATCATCAAAAGGCTTACTCACGTCTGGCAATGATGAGACCCTTGCTGGGGACATG
The DNA here is from genome assembly GCF_002776525.5 of Piliocolobus tephrosceles. NCBI lineage: Eukaryota > Metazoa > Chordata > Mammalia > Primates > Cercopithecidae > Piliocolobus > Piliocolobus tephrosceles. The sequence continues at coordinate 89,107,729 of NC_045439.1, read as the reverse complement.
GTTAAAACACCTATAAGTCTTCTTACGCGAGATGACGTATGGGAGCCCTGTCTATCATGAATGCCCTTTGGTGAACTTTCATACAAGACACTAATATCTTCACTCTGGATCTAAAGAGGCCCATCTGTATAACTCCTCCTCAGAAATCCTTGCATCAACCTTCCATATTGTATAAGGCATGTCAATATTTGAAAAATTTGCATAACTCAGTATTTTCCAAATGACCAATGCAAGGTCTTACAAAACCATGCATGAGCAAAGACTAAATGATTCTAATGTAACAAGAATTTTTAAAATTGTGATAAGCTTTCACAGTCCACCTTGCAATGAACATTTAAGAAACTGTAATCCTGGCACTTTGAGAGGTCGAGGAGGGCAGATCACGAGGTCAGGAGATTGAGACCATCCTGGCTAACACGGTGAAACCCCATCTCTACTAAAAAATACAAAAACTTAGCCGGGCATGGTGGCGGGCACCTGTAGTCTCAGCTACTGGGGAGGCTGAGGCAGGAGAATGGCGTGACGGAGCTTGCAGTGAGCCGAGATCGCGCCACTGCACTCCAGTCTGGGTGAAGAGCAATTCTCCATCTCAAAAAAAAAAAAAAAAAAAGAAAAAGAAAAAAAAGAAACTAACAATATATACCTATTTTGTTCTGGTGGTCTCAAAGAATATCCACAATTACCTGAAATGGCTATTTTAAAATGCTCCCTTTTCTGTGTGAGGCTCGATTTTCTCCATATACCTCAACTGAAAAAAATGTACTGCAAGAGACTGAATGCTGAAATAGAATGAGTTATCAATTTGCGAAAACGTAACACAATGCCACTTTTCTCACTAAATTTTCTTTTGAGGGTAACCATTTTAATTAAAAAATATGCTATTCATGGTGACAAAATACAATGGGTTTTGGGGGCTTCATTCTGCTTTTCTGCCACAATTGTTCCCCATTCAGCCTTAGTGCACCCTTTGTGAACTGTTTCTTCGACTGTTCCAAAATCTAGGCCCGTCTTCATGTGAACGTGGCACACAAGACTGCACAATTTTTCAAGGTCTTTAGTCTTTGGCCACACTGGAGTTATTCTCACACTCCTCTTCCTGCTCACTCATCTCATTCTGACCACCTTCATCAAAGTCCTCTTCATCTGTTTCTTGCAGAATTGTTTTAGTGGATTTTTTGGAGCTTAGTCTTAGGAAAATGGAAAAATATATTCTGGAGACATTAAAAGCCCTGGGAGTCTCCATGAGAAAATATGGCAAAGTCAAAGCATTTAAGCTGGTACTAGAAAAATACAAGTATCAGGGCCGGGCACGGTGGCTTACGCCTGCACCTCAGCACTTCGGGAGACTGAGACAGGTGGACTACTTGATCTCAGGAGTCCAAGACCAGCCTGGACAACACAGTGAAACTCCATCTCTACAAAAAATACAAAAATTAGCCAGGCGTGGTGGCATACGCTTGTGGTCCCTGCTGAGGTGAGAAGATCACTTGAACCCAGAAGGTCAAGGCTGCAGTGAGCTATGATCATGCCACTGCACTCCAGCCTGGGCAACAGAGCAAGACACTATCTCAAAAAAAAAAAAAAGAAAGAAAAAGAAAAAAATATGTAAGTATCAATTCCAGGAAGCACAGTTTATGAATTTTTAACTTTTTCCATTTAACCTCTAACATGAAAAGTATAAATATGCATAATCCACACAGACAAAAGTTCATGACTCAAAATGTTCTGAAAACAAAATGAGAATCACTGCTTAGGCCTTACTCAAAATTGGGTCTTTTAGGTTACTCAGTAAACATATGAGAGCAGTAAACTCAAATGTGCTCTACAAGGTATCAAAATTCAAAGAAGTCTACTACATGACGTGCCTCCTTTCTTAGTGGTTGGTTATGCAAGATGAGAAGCAAGATGGCATTCACCTAGATGGGAACATACCAACAGGTTCCAGATGACTGGATATCCCACCCTCCTAGAAAACACCACCCAGTGGCAAGCGCCTGAATTTTTGTGATTTATCTCCCCTATCTGGCTCATAAGTGATCCCCCGGCAAGTCCAGCGGAACTGCCCGGCTGAGCCCAGCAAACCTGTAGAATCATGAGAAATAATAAATCATTATTTTAAGCAAACTAAGTTTCAGGGTAGTTACACCAGCAACAGATAACCGAGACAAACTTTGTATTTATCTCCCATCCTTCTTTCAATCTTATATTTTAAACATGTCCCTTGTAAATAGCATACAGTTGGGTTTTGTTCTTTTAACCAGTTTGACAATCTTTTATAATGAAGCATTTAACCATTTACATTTAATTACTAATATATTTAGGTTAGGTTAGAACCTGTCATCTCACTATTTGTTCTACCTCTCCTATGTTCCTCTTCTCTGTTTAAAACCAACAACAACAACAAAAAATTAATGTGCATTAACCCAAGCAAACTAATACGCATTTGCTTGGAAGCTACTCTTAGCAGTCTTCCAATGGTTACCCTAGAGTGCAAAACATGTTGATTACTACCACCTTCTTGGACAATGAAAGATCTTTTATGTCATGATCATCATGGGATTATAAAGACAGCACCATGGGTTTATACAGTCAACATTAACGTACCCACAAATCTGTCATTTGCACTGAGCTTTCTTTGCTTCTTCACATATCTCTGACCTTCTATTACAAAATATTTTTTCTCGGCCGGGCGCGGTGGTTCACACCTGTAATCCCAGCACTTTGGGAGGCCGAGGCGGGCGGCTCACAAGGTCAGCAGATCGAGACCATCCTGGCTAACATGGTGAAACCCCGTCTCTACTAAAAATATAAAAACTTAGCCGGGTGTGATGGCTTGTGCCTGTAGTCTCAGCTAATTGGGAGGCTGAGGCAGGAGAATTGCTTGAACCCAGGAGGCAGAGGTTGCAGTGAGCCGAGATTGCACCACTGCACTCCAGCCTGGGTGACAGCGAGACTCCATCTCAAATAACAAAAAACAAAGTATTTTTTTCTCTAGTTTGGGTTTGCTGGTAAATTTTCTAACATTTTTCCAGTTTTGTATGAAAATGTTTTCTTGAAGGGTTTTTACTGAGTTTAGAATTTTTAAATTGCAGTTTTCTTTCAGTTTTCTAAACATACTGCATTGTCTCCTGGCTTCCATTATTTGCATTGTCAAGTCTTTTTAATCGGGATGCCTTTAAAATTGTCTTTAGGTTTTAATTATATATGCCTTTTTTTTTTTTCTTAAAGACGTCTTGGTTCTGTTACCCATGCTGGAGTACAGCCTTGAAGTCCTGGGCTCAAGCAATCCTCCCACCTCTGCCTCCCAAAGTGCTAGGATTACACTAGTTAAGCTGCAATGCCTAGTCTTAGTATCTTTAACTGGTTTTTATTTTTGTCATGCTTAAAGTTAACACTTTATTAACAGTTCTGCAAAGTCATCAATCTCAATTATTGCCCCATTCGCTCCTGCAATAATTGTATTTTCAATTAGGTTTACCACTGCATTATCTATCCTTAATGTCTTTGTCCCTCAATATGCCTATTTGTTTCCTGACCTATCTTCTCACTCTTTAATCTGTTAAACCTATTCATTGAGTTGCTATTTTAGCTACTGCGTTTTACATCTGGAATTCTGATATGCTTTTTAAAGTTTGCTGTTTAAGTTCTTTTATCTCATCTAAATATAGTAAGCATAGTTTTTTAAATGTCTTACATTGTCAGTGTCTGACTTTGCTTACTTAAGGAATGAGGTAGGGCACTTTGTTTTGTTTTTGAGACAGTGTCTTACTCTGTCGTCCAGGTTGGAGTGCAGCGGTGCAATTTCGGCTCACTGCAACCTTGACCTCCTGAGCTCAAGTGAATCTCCCAACTCTGCCTCCAGAGTAGCTGGGGCCACAGGTGTGTGCCACCATGCCCAGTTCATTTTTGTGTTTTTTGTAGATGAGGTTTTGCCATGTAGCCCAGGCTGATCACCAACTCCTAGGCTCAAGTGATCTTCCTGCCTCAGCCTCCCAAAGTGCTAAGATCACAGACAGGAGCCATCATACTCAGCCAGCACTTGTTATTTCTGAAGTAAATTGGATCAGAGAGCCTATATCCTGTCTCTGTTTCTCAAACGAGTTTCTTGATGTTTTCTGCAAGTACTTCTATTTCTTTTTTGAGACAGGGTTTCTCTGTTGCTCGGGCTGGAGTGCAGTGAGGCCATCAGCTCACTGCAGCCTTCCTGGGCTCAGGCAACCTTCCCCCATCAGCCTCCCAAGTAGCTGGGACTACACACACACACCACCACACCTGACTTTATGTAGTTTTGTCTCATGTAAAACTAGCTATTTGCTGCGTATATTTGTAAAATTGTAAAATATATTTGAAGAAATAGTTAAACCTGGTTCATCTTTATTCCTGGGGTATCCTTTTGGGGTCCTAATTTCTTGGCAGGTATCAGACTCCAAATCATGTCCAAGTAAGACCATCAAAAGAACCAGACCATAAGCCTCTCTTGACCTTGGCAAACAACTGCAAAATAAACGCCACACTGAACATGGACTTACAGCCCTGAAACTTAATTCTCCACCAAATGCTGGCCCATCACCATTTTCTTAGGTCGCCAATGCCTTCGAGCAGATGTTTTCTCTCTGCTTATTTTCTAGTCTTCAGTGGAAGATTGCTCTGAATTATTTACAAAGTATCCCATTACTTTATACTGGTCTTGGTTGAGTCTATTTTGTTTGCTTTTCTCACATTTTCAATTCTTTTTATATATTTTAAACACTTTGTATGCAGTATCTATTACCTGATTGAAGGCAGACAAAATTTGGGGGTTTTCAGTTTTAGTCTCTTCCCTTTTTTTTGCTCATTTATGCACTTAAGAGGAAATTGTATTTGGCCAGGTGCAGTGGCTCACACCTGTAATCCCAGCACTTTGGGAGGCCGAGGTGGGCGGATTACCTGAGGTCAGGAGTTCGAGACCAGCCTGCCCAATATGGCAAAACCCCATCTCTACCAAAAATACAAAAAATTAGCCAGGCGTGATGGTGGGTGCCTATAATACCAGCTACTTGGGAGGCTGAGGCAGGAGAATTGCTTGAACCTGGGAGACGGAGGTTGCAGTGAGCCGAGATTGCGCCACTGCACTCCAGCCTAGGAGACAAGAGCAAAACTCCATCTCAGAAAAAAAAAAAAAAATTACCCAGGTGTGGTGGCACACGCCTGAGAGGCTGAGGCATGAGAATCACTTGATCCTGGGAGGTGAAGACTGCAGTGAACCGAGACAGTTGAGATGATGGCACTGCACTTCAGCCTGGGTGAGAATGCGACTTCGTCCCAAAAAAAAAAAAAAAAAAAAAAAAGTTGTATTTTATCATTTTATCTTACATTTCTAGGTATTCTGTAGTCTAGCTCCCCATGACAAATCTCCAGACCTTAAAAAAACAAACCAACCCAGCTGGGCACAGTGGCTCAGGTTTGTAATCCCAGCACTTTGCGAAGCCAAGGCAGACAGATTACAGTCAGAAGTTGGAGACCAGCCTAGCCAATATGGTGAAACCCCATCTCTACAAAAAATACAAAAATTACCCAGGCATGGTGGCGAGCGCCTTTAGTCCCAGCTACTCAGGAGGCTGAGGCAGGAGAATCCCTTCAACCCAGGAGGCGGAGGTTGCAGTGAGCTGAGATCATGCCACTGCACAGCCTGGGTGACAGAGACTCCGTCTCAAAAACACAAAACAAAAAACACACCGACATATGTATATACCCTAGGAAATACGGTATTTTTTCATATACTGTATTACTGTTCTCCAATTTGCTTTTTCCATTCAACAGCATGTGAAAGCAAGCTTAGAAACAAAAAACAAAGAACTGATTGAAACACAGCATGGTGATGTGAGGACTGGGGAAGCCTGTGGGCGAAGGATTACTCAGGTGCCGAGGCAAGAGACTCAAGGCACAAACTGTTTCAGTATAATAAAGAACTTAGAATAGTTACAACACAAATTGGATATAGAGATGATCATGGACATTATCAGTCATTAGGATAAACATCATCATTGGCTTTTAATATTACTCTTTGTTGTATTACTGATATAACCAAGGAATAACCATAGGGTATAGGGTCAGGTGCTGAAGGGACATTGTGAGAAGTGACCAAGGCGGCAAGAGGTGAGCCCTCTGTCACACCCGCATAAGGGCCGCTTGAGGACTCCTTGGTCAAGCGGTAATGCCAGTGTCTGGGAAGGCACCCATTACTTAGCAGACCACGAAAGGGAGTCTCCCTTCCTTGGCGGAGTCAGGAAACACTCTGCTCCACCAGTTTCTTGTGGGAGGCTGGATATTATCCAGGCCCGCAGTCATCTGGAGGCCTAAACCCCTCCCTGTGGTGCTGTCCTTCAATGGTCACACTCCTTGTCCACTTTCATGTTCCTCCCATATTCCTGGTTCCTCTTTGAAGTTTTTAGAAGATAGCAGTAGAAGAAATAGTGAAAGTCTTAAAGTCTTTGATCTTTCTGCTAAGTGCATAGAAGAAAATGCTGACGTATGGTGCCTTCCCTCTCTGCTTCAGCTACCTAAAAGAACCCCCCTGTCCCATGATCACATGACTTGCTTGACCTTATCAATCACTTGGACAACTCACCTTCCTTACCCTGCCCCCTTGTCTTGTATGCAATAAATGTCAGCACGTCCAGCCATTCGGGGCCACTACTGGTCTCCGCATCTTGGTCGTAGTGGTCCCCCGGGCCCAGCTGTTTTATCTCTTTGTCTTGTGTTTTTATTTCTTACAATCTCTCATGTCCGCACACGGGGAGAACACCCACTAAGCCCCATAGGGCTGGACCCTACAGAAGCTGTGTTTAGCAGTTTGTACCTTAACCTAACTTGGCCTTTACTCCCATGATTCAAAACACTATCATACAGGAAACCATGTTTTAAAGGAGAAAGGAGTATGATTATTTTAATCCAGAAAACTATTAAAATACACTCTCCACTGTAGACATTTAAGAGGCAGATGGGACAAACGAAAGTATTTGGTAATTCGTAAGACTCAGGCATTAAATGTTTAAGTGTGTGACTGGGAAACGGGGTGGTGTTTAACTCAGCTCTGTCACTCCTTAGCTAAATGACCAGACCATAGGCAAGGGTTACTAAACCTCTGTAACTAACTTTGTTTGAAATATACACTGCAAAAATGACAGCAGATACTACTACGACAAATGCCCATAAGACATGGCAGTTAGAAGGATGCCCAAGAAAGGAGAATCAAGGGCCAATTATCTCGATTTTGAGGAAGTAATTTCAAAACCTAGAAAATATCACAACTGATCAATGGGAGTGCCTGGCTTGTGCTCATTGGAAATTAACAAAATTTTTAAAAAAGAAATAAACCAGCCGGGCATGGTGGCTCATGTCTGTAATCCCAGCACTTTGGAAGGCCGACGCGGGCAGACTACAAGGTCAGGAGATTGAGACCATCCTGGCTAACATGGTGAAACCCTGTCTCTATTAAAAATACAAAAAATTAGCCAGGTGTGGTGGCGGGCACCTGTAGTCCCAGCTACTCGGGAGGCTGAGGCAGGAGAATGGCGTGAACTCGGGAGATGGAGCTTGCAGTGAGTCAAGATCACGCCACTGCACTACAGCCTGGGTGACAGAGCGAGACTCTGTCTCAAAAAGAAAAAAAAAGAAAAGAAAGAAAAAACCAAAGTGCCTAATACGCAAACAAGGTACCACTACGTCAGTGCTGTCAGATGACATAAAATATGGCAAGAGAGCTAATGTCTTTCACAAGTGTGTCCTACTCCTAATGACACAACCACAGCCTACAATTTTACAAATCTATTTCTCCATGAACATGTGTATCAATTTCTAACATTGTACCTATTACATATCATTTGCCATTTTACAAGTGATTTGAAAATAGTTAATATAACGCTTTAGAAACAAAGACTACGATTGAAGGAAGTGAACTTTTGGCCGGGTGCGGTGGCTCACACCTGTAATCCTAGCACTTTGGGAGGCCAAGATGGGCAGATCACTTAAGGTCAGGAGTTCGTGACCAGCCTGGCCAACATGGTGAAACTCGTCTCTACTAAAAATACAAAAATTAGCCAGTGTGGTGGCACGCACCTATAAGCCCAGCTACTCAGGAGGCTGAGGCAGGAGAATCACTTGAACCCGGGAGGGGGAGGCTGCAGCGAGCGGAGATCACGCCACTGTACTCCATCCTGGGCAACAGAGCAAGACTTCATCTCAAAAACAAAAAAAGAGTGAACTTTTAAAAACTATGTATTGAGGCCAGCTATGGCGGCTCAAGCCTGTAATCCCAGCACTTTCGGAGGCCAAGGTGGGCAGATCATCTGAGGTCGGAAGTTGCAGACCAGCCTGACCAAGATGGAGAAACCCCGTTTCTACTAAAAATACAAAATTAGCCGGGCATCATGGCACATGCTTGTAATCCCAGCTACTCGGGAGGCTGAGGCAGGAGAATAGCTTAAACCCGGGAGGCAGAAGTTGCAGTGAGCCAAGATTGCACCACTGCACTCAGGCCTGGGCAAAAAGAGCGAAACTCTGTCTCAAAACAAACAAACAAAACTTGAGAGGCCAAGGCAGCAGATCACTTGAGGTCAGGAGTTCAAGACCTGCCTGGTCAACATGGTGAAAACCTTATCTCTACTAAAAATACAAAAAATTAGCAGGTCATGGCAACGGGTACCTGTAATCCCGGCTACTCAGGAGGCTGAGGCAGGAGAAGCCTCCTGAACCAGGGAGGTGGAGGTTACAATGACCTGAGATCGAGCTCAAAAAATAAAACAAAAAAAACCCCTATGTATTACTTATAGACCAGAACCTTTAATTAGAAGCAGTAACAGGAAAAGGAGAGGATGGCAAAAAGCCAGAATACTTGTCAAAATGCATCCTTCATCACAAGCCATGCTTCTTCCTACCGTTCCAGTAACTCTTCCTTCAATCTACTTGAATGATTAGTTCAAGAAATAAATTGAAGACTAAAAATTCTCTAGATTGTACTATAAGGCAACTAATCCAGGAAAATCTCTAACATGGCTGAGACTCGAACCGCCTTGTTTAATAAACACTGGAGGGTAAAAACATCTGGAAACATGCAGGGTGTGGTGGCTCACGCTTGTAATCCCAGCACTTTGGAACGCTGAGATGGGTGGATCACTTGAGGTCAGGAGTTCGAGGCCAGCCTGGTGACTACGGAGAAACCCCATCTCTACAAAAAATACAAAAATTACCTGGGCGCAGTGGCGCATACCTATAGTCCCAGCTACTCAGGAGGCTGAGGCAGGAGAATCGCTTGAACCCGGGAGGCAGAGGTTGCAAGTGAGCCACAATCGCACCACTGCACTTCAGCAGCCTGGGCAACAGAGCAAGATTCTAAAAAAAAACACGCCTGGAAATAAAGACCTAGGTTTAAAAGAACGTATTGAGGCCGGCCGCAGTGGCTCACGCCTGTAATCCCAGCACTTTGGGAGGCCGAGGCAGGTGGATCACGAGGGCAGGCATTCGAGACCAGCGTGGCCAATACAGTGAAATCTGGTCTCTACTAAAAATACAAAAATTAGCTGGGCGTGGCGGCATATGCCTGTAATCCCAGCTATCTGCGAGGCTGAGGCAGGAGAATTGCTTCAACTTGGGAGGCGGAGGTTGCAGTGAGGCGAAATCGCACCACTGCACTCCAGCTTGGGCAACAGTGCGAGACTCTGTATCCAAAAAAAAAAAAAACAAACCTTAATGGTACTAATATTAATATTCATCTAACTTCTATTAATATTCATCTAATTTCATTTTTTGGTAAGCAATGATTAATCAGTATGATTTTGATTACACCATTCCAGCTACTTGCTACTAATATGTAAGATATTCTGGAGCCACAGTAAGAATTACTAGAAAATGAAAACATTCAAAATACTTTTTTTTTTTTTCCTTTTTGTGGAGAATGGGGTCTCGCTGTATTACCCAGGCAGGTCTTGAACTCCTGGACTCAAGCTATCCTCCCGCCTCTGCCTCCCTGAGAGCTGGGATTACAGGCGTGAGCCACCGCGCCCGGCTATACTCTGTAGATTTAATATCCAAAGATTACTGCCTCTTTTAGTGTCATCAAGTAAACCCATCAATGCTCTATTCTAATGCCGTGTTTAAATGGAGGGAGGAGGCTTAATGAATAATGAAGAAAATCCTGACTTTCAGGTTTTGTGAAGGAACGTTTTTAAATTTCTAAATACAGAACCCTAAGATTGTTATAATCCTATAGCAGCAGTTCTCAATGAGTGGTGCAGAGATCTCTGCAGTACCTGAGATATTTTCATGCAGCCTAGGAGGTTAAAGCTATTTTATATCATTGGTTTTTTTGTCAAGTGTACGTGAAATTTTCTTGAGGTTACATGTGTGACAGTATCATTCTGACGACTAACAAACACACATATTTCTAAGTTTTAAAGTTTTAATTTCTACCATAGTAAATACTGATAACATAAACGAAAAGATCCTTTGAGTCCTCAACTTTTTTTTTAAGAGACAGGGTCTCTTGTCACCCAGGCTGGAAGGAGCACAATGGTACAATCACAGCTCACTGCAACCTTGATATCTTGGGGTCAGGTGATTCGCCTGCCTCAGCTTCTCAGGGAGCTAGGACCACGGGCACACGCCACCATGCCAGGCTACTTTTAAAATTATTTGTAGAGGCCAGGCACAGTGGCTCACGCCTGTAATCCCAGCACTTTGGGAGGCCGAGGTGGGTGAATCACGAGGTCAGAAGATCGAGACCATCATGGCTAACACGGTGAAACCCTGTCTCTAATAAAACTACAAAAAACTAGCCGGGCGTGGTGGTGGTGGGCACCTGTAGTCCCAGCTACTCAGGAGGCTGAGACAAGGAGAATGGCGTGAACCCGGGAGGCAGAGCTTGCAGTGAGCCGAGATCGCGCCACTGCACTCCAGCCTGGGTGACAGAACGAGACTCCATCTCAAAAAAAATTATAATTATTATTATTATATTATTTGTAGAGACAAGGTCTCCTCCCCTATGTTGCCCACGCTAGTTTCAAACTCCTGGACTCAAGTAATCCTCCCATCTCAGCCTCCCAAAGTGCTGAGATTATAGGTGTGAGCCACCACGCTCGGCAAGCAAATCTTTAAATACCTAACCAGTAACACTAATGTTCAAGGGACCATGAGTACACATTTAAAAATCACATCTAGGGCTCACTTTGTTAGCAAAAATATTAAATACTCAAACAATAAAGATTAGCATGGACTCTGCGCCCAAGAATGACACGGAAATTCTTGAAGTGTTTCATTTTTTTTAAAGTCACATCTACATAAACAAGAACATTCAACAGCTCAAAGACACCAGGCAAGAACAATCCCTATTTGTTAGAAGTCCAACTAAATAAATCAGTACAGTTGTGACAAAAAGGAAAGGGTAACGAAAAAGAGAACAAGGAAGCCGAATGAAGGAGGCAGCAGGAAGGCAACTATGGATAGAAGCAGTTCTCTTCAAACAACCCAAGGAAATTCTGCTTCTTTGGAACTTATTCCTATTTCCCTCTTGCACTCATTTTCCCTCTTGTATTGCTGCTGTAACTCTTGCCAACTGAACTTATCTGCTGCTTTGCATTTTAATTGTTTTTTGAAGGTTTTTTCTTTTCTTTTTTTTTTTTTTTGATACGGAGTTTCACAAATCTTGTTGCCCAGTGTGGAATGCAATGGCGCAATCTCGGCTCACTGCAACCTCCGCCTCCTGAGCTCAAGCAATTCTCCTGCCTCAGTCTCCTGAGTAGCTGGGATTACAGGCACGCGCCACAACGCCCGGCTAATATTTGTATTTTTAGTAGAGATGGGGTTTCTCCATGTTGGTCAGGCTGGTGTCTAATTCCTGACCTCAGATGATCCACCTGCCTCAGTCTCCCAAAGTGCTGGGATTACAAGCGTGAGCCACTGCACTCGGCTGCATTTTAATTCTAAGCGTCTGCCACCCTCTACCCAAGTACAGACCACTTTAGTGTCTCTATCAAAGGGGAGAAATGTTGCCCTTTACAACCTTTGTGTTATTTTAATATGTTGTCTACTGACATTTTTGGTTGTTTCTAGGGTAAATCCATAAAAATAAACAATTATAGATAGAAAAAAAGCTGACCATAATTTTATACAGGTAAAAATGCCCTTAATTAATGCTCAGAGTAATAATTTGGGGAAAGTAAAAAAAGTCATGTAAACTTCTAACTTTTTAGCTAGGACTCAAGACAGCAAACTGCCAAAGCTGCTATGGGTTAGCGCTATGTACTAAAGCTAAAGCGTATCATTCCATCAAGGCCATACCAGAAACAAAGCACGCACCTGAAAAACCACTGTCTAAATACAAGAAGGAATACACAAATATACAATGGTTTTTGTAAGGCATCAATACAAGCACACTGGTTTTTTGAAATTTAAAGAAAAAATTTATTGAAGATCTGAAAAACAATTCCTAAAAGATTGACTTTTCCAGAAAACTAGCTACACAATGCATTGCGTCTATCATGTTAAAACGTGCATTAGACACAAATACAAAAACCATGAAACAAGCCACCATTCTTCAACAATTTGAGCAAAGATAAAATGCCTTAGTAACAACATGGATGACTTGCAAAGGATGGGCTCTTTACTTTAAGCACCATTTAAAAAAAAAAAAAAAAGGAGCACAAATGGATGAGTGTGTTCAGTTATATACACTGAATTGAACCTTTGGCACTAGGAATCAGAGCATTTTGTCATATAGCATTAACACGTATTATAAAAGTGCGTAGTGTCAAAGGAATAGAACCACCAGCATTCAAAAGCAGCTTTGTCAACTAGGCAATAAAACACTCTACAGCATATCCCTCTGTTGTCCATCATGGAAAACACTGGCAGCAAATTTGAAATGGAAAAAAAAAAAAAGAAAAGAAAAGAAAAGAAAAAAGGAGCTATTACCCCTTTTATTTTCTCTGTTTAAAAATCAAACAGAAAACAAACATCAATTGTTATACACTAACATCTTCAAAGCACATCGTTTGTACAAGAGATAGACTAAGAACAAAAATGTGTTTACGGAGATCCAAACATAACCGCCGAGTGAGAGTGCCTCTCACACAGCTTTCCGATGGTACTCAGGAGGAGCCACTTCGTAATCGCTGGCACTAAACAAAGTTGCAGAATTCTTTGCCAGGTACCTAAAAATAAAATATTCATTACAAAAATTTTGTAAAGTCATTATCTTGATCCAAATCTCTTCCTATATATTATATACGTAAGCCACAGAAAACATTTCCCTAAAATACATTAAACCAGACATTCTCTCACAATGAAACCACACATAATGACAATTCAGGTAAATAAGGTTCTATAATAAACAACACTATGCATATACAAAGGAATGAACTCTGGAATTACTCCCCTATTTCTAAACAGGAAAGAACAGTTATGTCTTCAGAATACCAGCCTGGGAGTCTGAACTATCTTTAAGAAACAATTAACCTATTACATGACAGCATTACCCTAAAAGAACATCTAGATATTTTCTTTAGAAAAAAATCTTATCAGCCGGGCGTGGTGGCTCATGCTTGTAATCCCAGCACTTTGGGAGGCCAAGGCAGGCCAATCACCTGAGGTTGAGAGTTCAAGACCAGCCTGACCAACGTGGAGAATCCTCATCTCTACTAAAGACATAAAATTAGCACATGGTGGCGCATGCCTGTAATCCCAGCTACTTGGAAGGCTGAGGCAGGAGAATTGCTTGAACCTGGAGGCAGAGGTTGTGGTGAGCTGAGATCACGCCATTGTAGTCCAGCATGGACAAACGCGAAACTCCACCTCAAAAAAAAAAAAGAAG
>NC_045439.1:89085547-89093786 GCF_002776525.5 Piliocolobus tephrosceles | reverse complement strand
CAAAAAAAAAAAAAAAAAAGTCGTATCAGGCCAAGAGTGGTTGCTTACACCTGTAATCACAGCACTTTGGGGGGCCAAGGCAGAAAAATTTGAGGCCAGGAGTTCACGACCAGCCTGGCCAACTTGGCAAAACCCCATCTCTACTAAAAATACAAACATTAGTCAGGCATGGTGGTATACACCTGTAATCCCAGCTACTTGGGAGGCTGAGGCATGAGAATCGCTTGAACCCACGAGGCGGAGGTTGCAGCGAGCCGTGATTGCCATCACTGCACTCCAGCCTGGGCAACAGAGCAAGACTCCATCTGTAAATGAATAAACTTTAAAAAAATAATAATAATAATTATATAAAAGAGAAGGTGAAATGTCAAGTAGTACAGCACATTCCATAAAGAAGGTATTTAGTAAAGCAAAGACAATAAATTTTGCCTAGATTCTCAAGTCCACGTTGCAGTTTTAAATTTACTATAAAACGATTATAATGAGAAAATTCATATACAGAAATATACAAAGTAGAAACTGAAAACTCCCACCCTTCCTCCCACACCACACCCAAGAAATAATCCAGTATTAACTAAGATCCACATTGGAAAGCCAGATCTTATGCAAAGATTAAAATAATGTTTCTCTACAAGTAAGAATTACACCATACTCCTCTACCACAACTTGGCTGTTCTACAATTGAAAACACAGACATCTTTATCAGTATGTTTAGAATGACCTCATCCTTTTAATTAAGTTCTTGTTTCAAATTCTTCACTATTATAAAAATGCCCTCCAAAAACTAGTAGAAACCAGGACTGCCCTTTTCTCCATTTCTTCAAACATTTAAACCTTAGCCTATCTGACAAGTGCTACTTTACTGACAGTTTATACTTGTATCATTATTTTTGACATATTTTTAATAGTCCTTTGTGCTGCCATGGCTGTAAACTTCCTGTCCTACTTTTCACTGGTTTGTTCATTTCTTACCGAAGAACTCTGTGTATTAAAGGTACCAGCCATTTATCATAAATGGAACACTACAGAACTATGAAAATATTACATTTGTCCTCTCATTATCTTAACAATTTTAAACTTCAGATTCATCTAGAATTTTGGTACATGTGTGATGTTTGGTTCATGACATCACACAAAGTGTGGCTTTGTTTTCTTCCAAACTGTCAGCTGTCTTATCACCATCTACCAGACTCCACTGCTTTTCCCCTACTGCACCAATATGCCATCCATATACCATCTGTCATTTCTGAGACTCCAATATATTTGCACTTATTTATACTGCTCCATTACAGTCTATCTATGCCTGTACCAATACAATGTTTAATGTTTTAGCATCTATACTGCCAATCCCTCCCATTACACACTAATTTTCAAATTCATGTTTATAATTTCAAGCACACACTTACTTTAGGAAATCGTGAAGATAATTGAGTAATAAAGCAAGGCTCTTCTCATCCAGAGGTGTATAGGCCAACATTGCTCCAATTCGTACTGTTTAAACAACAGAATTTATCCAAAATTACATCCAAGGCAGGAGCACTACAACCATGTATTTTAATTATGTGAGCAAACACCACCAATTCCTTTAAAATGATTTTAGGCCAGGCATGGTGACTCACGCCTGTAATCCCAGCACTTTGGGAGGCCAAGGTAGGCAGATCACTTGAGGTCAGGAATTCGAGACCACCCTGGACAACGTGGTGAAACCCCATAGCTACTGAAAAAATATAAAAATTACCACAGGTGTGGTGGTTCACGCCTGTAATCCCAGCTACTTGGGAGTCTGAGGCAGGAGAATTGCTTGAACCCAGGAGGCGGAGGTTGCAGTAAGCAGATCGCACCACTGCACTCTAGCCTGGGCAACAGAGTGAGACTCTGTCTCAAAAATAAAATTATAATAAAATAAAAATAAATAAAGTAAAATATATGATTTTTGAAACCCTTGCTCTCAAAGAGATTTTGCTATTTAACATTCTAGACAAAAGTTCAAATTAAAATAGTCATGTTTTGGAAAGTGAATTATTTTACCTCTTACTTATTTAGGGAAAACCCCTCCAAAAAGTAAAATCCATTATTTTCCACATGGAATATTACCAAATAATCTGAGGAGATGTGGCGCTCCATACACCTGGGACATGGGTGCATCGGGATGATCTGCAAGAATTTCGGCATACTGTGGTCTCTCAAATTTGTAGAGTAGCTGGGTGCCCAACATTACATTGAAGTATTCTTTTATCCCTGCCACAACTTCATTAACCGCATACTCCCTGATAAATGAACAAAAATATTCCAAAACTGGTCAATGAAAAGAACTGAGATACAGAATAATTCAACCAATTTGAAGAATTAAAAGCTGAGCTAGTAACAATGAACCATAGCTGAGATGTTTTAAAGGGGCATATGAAAGCAGGGTTTGACAAACTAAAGCAATTAAGATTATTCTTACATTTTCAGATGGTTAAATTTTAAATGGTTATAGAAAATACCTACAAGATAGCTTAAATTTTGCCTAAAAATATTTACTATCTGGTCCTTTAAGAAAAAGTCAGCCAGCCAATTCCTGTCTCAAAGCAGTGAAATTCTATTTTGCTAGTTTCTGGTGGTACTGGTTCGGAGTCAATACAAGTTTCGGATGACTTATTTAGAAACTTTTTCAAATGTCTTTGAGTTTATCGGAAAAATGTATATTCTTACTTATTATCTGTGTTTCCACGAGATTTCTTGTAATTTGCATAATCCTCAAGAATGGAATCCACATTCTTCTTGGCAGGAAGATAAAAGAGCTACGAAGACAAAAACATGCTTAAATGTACGCACTCTCTTTTTTAAAGAAAAATTATACCAGGCAAGTTTTTATACAAAGATCAGGTAACAGTAACAGTATTTCAAATTAAGAGATATTCAGCACTTAAAACATGGATAATGTAGCTGAGAAACTAAAAATTTAATTATAGACAGTTCCCAACTTACAACGGTTTGACTTAATTTTCCAACTCTCTGCTGGGTTTATTGGGATGTAACCCCATTGTAAGTTATGGGGCATCTATATATTTAAACAGCCAAATGTGGCTAATGAGACTCTACTGGACAGAACAGCAAAACTTTTAAAAATGTCAATCTGTCAGACACACAACAGACATGAATGTGCCTTTGTGGTATTACCAAGTCATCATTTACTGTTATGCATATTATTTGCTAGACCTCGTCTAAAGCATTAAGATAATTATCTTTTCATCCTCTCATCAGCATTGTCAAATAGGAACTATTATTCCATTAAATGCAAAAACAAAAGCACAAAAAGGCTAAGAAACTTGTCCAAGCTCACAAATAATAAGTGATACAGCCATGGCTTCAATCTTCGCAGTTTAGCTGTAATTGCATAATCCTCCAAAGGATTCAAATCCAGAAAAACTGTATCCACATACAGACTGATATGTCTCTTAAGTCTCATAATCCTCAAGCAGTCCCTAATCATCTCCCTCAACTATCCCTAACCCTACCTATGCCATTTGTTTAAACAGCTTCGTTTGTCCAAAAAATTCTCAATTATAGAGTTCAATGACTGATAAACATGTTGCTCCATTAAACATCTTATTTCCTGCAAACTAATAATAGACTCAGGCGCTTAGTAAGATTCAGGTTCTTTTCAGGGTCATGAACACCTTGCAGGTGGTGGTGTGTGCTTTCTATGTCCTACCATTAGCAATGACAATAAGACAGTAAACACATGCTTCTTTGCCTTTACGAATTTTCAGAACGAGTTCCTGCCGTAGCAATCTCCAAAAAACGAGTTATTTCCACCTTTATCATCATAAACTCATAAAATTTATATGTGAACTTTTATTCTTCTCAAGTTATTCTTTCTGGTAGTAGTTCTAAAATGTTCAGCCTCTAAATTACAGCATTATTTTATCAGTCATACCTTAATAATTCAAGTCAATATAACACTTTCCTTTAAAAACTTTTTTTGCTAGCAAGAATGTATCATACAGCTTAACAATCTGGGTAGCTTTTCAAGTTACCTGTTTTTGCCTGGTAATTAAGTCCCAGTCATCAACAAGCCAAGGTTTTAGCTCTTCAGGAATCTTTACTTTAACTTCAACTCTGTTCATGAATGTTTCCTCCTAAATAGAAATAGGAAGAGTATTAAAAACCTAACCTTTCTTGCTAAAGCTAAATACCAAACATGGAAGGGAGCTGTGGAAGCACTAGGGATAAATTCTTAAAGTAGCCAACCACACATATAGCTGTACTGTTGTTTTTAAAAATCGTAAATGAAAAAGACCATACATAGTTTGCTGTTGGGAGAAAAGAATCTGACCCAAACTATAGTCTATTTAGTGCATTTTCTTGTAAAGGTAAAAATTCTTCAGTAAGGTTCCTCTTGTTCAGGAAATGAAACACACTGACTTGATACATTATAACTTAATATTTTCTTATTTACCATTGATATCAAAACAACTATTCCAAACACAACCATCTTAAAGGTACATCTTTAACTCATAAAAATGTATATCTAACACCAAAGAAATAGTCTTGTAGGTGAAGCTTACACAACAAATGATGATTAACTGAGTAGGTAAATCTAGAGCTACAGGTGAAATAAAGATGTACAGAAACATATCCTTTACCCCTAAAAGAGAAAATGTTTAATTTCAAGAATTAACCATGTAAGCAAATCTTGTAGAGAATCAAAGCTCCCATGGTAATGTCATATAACTGAGACTAAAAATCCTAACATGCTACTCATAAACTCAAGAAAAACTCACATTTTCAACAGTAGGATCTACCCGGGCCCTTTTCTTCCGAGGAGGCTGAGGGGTCTCACTGGTACTGCCACCATCTCCATTTCCAGGTGCTGTAAATGTTGAGGGGGAGGAGTCTCATTTTAGCTAATTTAACAAATTCTATAAGGAAAACAGTCTCTTGACGCATTATCCCTTTTCATTATATTATTTCTCCATTACACAGCTGTTACCTGAATCTAAGTTAAAGAATCATATTCCCACCAAAAATACAACTTTCATGAAGAGCTCTACGAAACATTTAGTATAGGCAACATTTAGTATCATCATCGTCCATTTATTTATAAATGTTATCTTCTCAGTGGGAGTCATTAAGACTAAAGCAGATGAAAATAAATGCTCACAAGTTTCTCCTTGGTAAAAAAAGGTCTCTACCACTATGTACCTATTTTATAACACTGCTGTGAGACACCTATTTGAGATAATCAATAAATATAAGCCCACTCCAAAATTTCATAGCTTTCAAAACAGTCTAACTAAAAATGTCAATGTTATAAAGGTAACATAAATTAACGTTAAGAAAGTTAATATTCTTACTTTTCTGTTTGTTCTTTTTTGTTTTCCTAAAAGAAGAGAAAAAGAAGAAAAATAATTATTTCCAGTAAAACTGCCTTTGTTTCAACTCCCTTTATCAGGGTTAAGTTCACAGAGAAATACTAACTTGGATAAAAGATCAGGTGGTAAATATGTGTCCTACTCAGACACAAGGATTTTTATTAACAATTGGTTAAATTCCCATCTCTCTCCACATAATAGAAAAAAAATAAACCAAGCCAGGCGCAGTGGCACATGCCTGTAATCCCAGCATTTTGGGAAGTGAACGGGGGTGGATCTCTTGAGCTCAAAATTCGAGACCAGCCTGGGCAACATAGCAAATCTTGTTCTCTATAAAAAATACAAAAATTAACTGGGCATAGTGGCAAGCGCCTATAGTCCCAGCTACTTGGGAAGCTGAGGTGAGAGGATCGCTTGAGCCCAGCAGACCAAGGCTGCAGTGAGCCAAGATGGCACCACTGCACTCCAGTCTTGGTGACAGAGTGAGTCTTAGAGACAAAAAAACAGAAAAGCAAACCAAGAACACTTTAGTAAACAACTTCGTTCTTCCAAGGTTATATTATTAGACCCACCAAAAAAAAAGTGTCAAAGGTTAAAATTTTTTTCCAATTATTTTTGTTCCCCAAAATATTAATTTTTAGATTTGTGTATTTCTTTTGTTGTTGGGTTTTTTTGTTTTGTTTTGTTTTTGAGACAGTGTGTTGACCAGACTAGGGTACAGTGGTGCAATCACAACTCAATGCAGCCTTGACCTTCTGGGCACCAGCAATCTTCCCGTCTCAGCCTCCCAGGTAGCTACAATCATAGGCACACAGGAACATGATGGGTGAATTTTTCTGTTTTTATTTTTTATTTTGCAGAGACAGGGGTCTCTAGTACCATATTGCCCAGGCTTGTATACTTCTTAAGTACCAATCTGTTATTCTATTCTCACTGGTCCAAACTTTGTTTCACTTTATTTCTTCTCTAAATTATGTTCCCTCCTGTTCAATACTACGCACTCCATAATCCCACATTTAGGACAACACTTAAGTCTCCCCATCTTGATTATCATCTCTAACAGCAACTTAACTCATGTCTACTTACATACTGCCAAATGGTAAATTGCTAATTTTGCTTTTTTATTTTATTTATTTATTTATTTGAGAAGTTCTGCTCTGTCTGTTGGGTGATCTCGGCTCACTGCAACCTCCTCCTCCCGGGTTCAAGCAATTCTCCTGCCTCAGCCTCCCAAGTAGCTGGGTTTATAGGCACCCACCATCACTCCCAGCTAATTTTTGTATTTTAATAGAGACAGCGATTTCACCATGTTGGTTAGGCTGGTCTCAAACTCCTGACCTCAAGTGATTCGCCTATCTCGGCCTTCCAAAATGCTGCTATTACAGGCGTGTGCCACCATGCCTGGCCTAATTTTGCTTTTTTACATTATTATTTCTAGACCACAAGGGAAATAGTTTATAAAGCCCATTATTATGGATTACTTTCAATGTAAAGATACATTAATAACATCTGGCTTTTTTTACTTTTCTGTAGCTTTAAATAATACTTATAAATGTTATTAATTAAACATATTCATTTAATTTAGGTCTAAAGGTTTGACAATTAAAATTAACTTATGTTTGGATATAAACACAAAAATCTGGCCAAACTGAAGTATAGGTTTTCTCTTTGTTAGTTTTGTAAAAATCTGTTGGACTGTATTTCTCGAACAAAGTCAACCATGAACTTTAGTCACACATGTCAATATATAGAGACCAAGGGAAACCAAGAGTCCTCACACTCACTCTATAATATAAAACTAAAACACTGACAAGTGATGTCAACTCTAAAGTAAAAGATCTATAAAATATACAGGCTCAGCATCCCCAAGCCAAAATGCTCCAAAAATCCCAATTTTCTGAGCCAACATGACATTCAAAGGAAATGCTCACTGCAGCATTTTGGATTTTGTCTTTGGGATGTTCAACAGGTAAGTATAACGCAACCATTTCAAAATCCAAAAAAAGTCTGAAATATGAAACACTTCTGGTCCGAAACACTTCACATAAGGGATATTCAACCCATACACTTCAATAAGTCCCAGTAGTAAGAGCCTGACATTCAGGTTTCAAACGTCTAGACTGAGGTTCCTTCAAAAGACTCAGAAGCCAATTTGAAGAGGCTTCTACTGTCCAAGAATGGGAAATTTGAATTTTAAAGCTTTATTTCATATATTTACTCAGCCATTATTTTTGTAGTTGAAACTGCACAATACTGCATTCAAATGCAAATAACTTATGGGCATACTACCACTTGAATTTCTATATAACTTAGCACAGTGACAAAGAATTAGTTATAAACTATTGCTTTGATAAAAATATCTTTTCTAAATAAAGAGAAATTGTTGCCTTTTAAGATATAATTACTATTAAATCTTAATACTACACTACAGTTTTACAAAGAACCAGATCAGAAAACATGTTGCCACTTAATAAAACTATGAGCAATCCTCAAACAGTAACACACTTACTCCTTGCCAAACCAATTATCTTCTCACCAAGAGTAAAAAAAAAAAAAAAAAAAAAAAAAGTTTCAAACATCTCCAAATGCATTAAATGCCAAATACCTTCACTAGTAACACCTTTTTTTAAGAGGCTAGAATGCAGTGGTGCAATCATAGATCACTGCATCCCAGAACTCCTGGCCTCAAGCAATCCCTCCTCCCTCAGCCTCCCAAAGCACTGGGCATAGCAACACCTTACTTTTAAGTAGAAAAGTCAGATCAATAAGTCCAAGGCCGGGCGCGGTGGCTCAAGCCTGTAATCCCAGCACTTTGGGAGGCCGAGACGGGCGGATCACGAGGTCAGGAGATCGAGACCATCCTGGCTAACACGGTGACA
>NC_045439.1:89056075-89085447 GCF_002776525.5 Piliocolobus tephrosceles | reverse complement strand
AAAAAAAAAAAAAAAAAAAAAAGTCTGGTAAGAAATAAAATGGCCTCTTAATAAAAATTATAATCTTTGTTTTTATTATTAACAAATACTTAAGAGTACTTATTATCACTCTTGTCATCCACTTTCAGGTACATCAACTTTTTTTTTTCTTTTTTTAAGACAGGGTCTCATTCAGTTGCCAAGACTAAAGTGCAGCCTTGACCTCCTGGGCTCAAGTGATCCTCACATATCGGCTTCCTGAATAGGTGGGACTACGAGCATGTGCCACCACCCCCCGGGCTAATTTTTTATTTTTCTGTAGAACCAGGGGCTCCCGATGCTGCCCAAGTTGGTCTCAAACTCCTGGGCTCAAATCATCCTCCTGACTCAGCCTCCCAAAGTAGGGGAATTAGAGGTGTGAGCCACCACACCATCCTACACAAACTTTAAACATACAAAATGTATACATGCACATGACTTTCTCACTCTAGGCTTCTTATCAGATATTCTAAAATCTAGAGTTAACAAGAAGTAATGGTTTTGGGCCGGAAGCAGTGGCTCACGCCTGTAATCCCAGCATTTTGGGAGGCCGAGGCAGGTGGATCACCTGAGGTCAGGAGGTCAGCCTGACAACATGGTGAAACCCCATCTCTACTAAAAATACAAAAATCAGCCAGACGTGGTCGCGCATGCCTATAATCCCAGCTACCTGAGAGGCTGAGGCAGGAGAATCACTTGAACCCGGAGGCAGAGGTTGCAGTGAGCACAGATCACACCACCGCGCTCCAGCCTGGGCAACAAGAGCGAAACTCTGTCTCAAAAAAAGCAAAGGTTTTCTTGGGGGTGAAGACGGGGAGGGCAGTTATTTGAAAACTTAACTTCTCACAAATTCTTACCATGGGTTTCACCAAAGTGGGAGTTAATTGGTATGTATTTTTAGCACTTGCCAGCACTTGCTTTTTACGTTTGAAAAGGCTTGCCAAAAATTATCTCAAAACTTATAACCACTAATACTATCTTTGTAAGAGAAAACGTTATACACACATATATTTATACACACAAGTTAAAGGGAGGGGGAACCTGCTGAGGAAAATTAAGCAATATGATTTTAAACTACTTTAATGACCTGATACCTAAGGAATGGGATTCTTACTGGTTCCGACAATGTTCCGAAAGTTTCAATTTTCAACACAGTCTAACACATAATGAGTATAAAACATTATCTTCACATATAGTATGCAAAATCAAAACAAAGAGCTTCTTACACTTCAACATTTTTCTGTTGCAGACCAGATGTCTTCTTTCCTGGGGCAGCCCCTCTCATCTTCCCCTCTGCATACTGCTCCCTTCAAAAATAATTTCAGTAATGTCAACATAATATGAGCATTTACGTGAAAAAAAAAAAATTATGTCAGCCTGATTCCATTAGGAATTTATATTCAAATTCTGGCACCAAGTTTTTAACAAGTTGGACAGGGATATTTCCAAAAAATCAAACAAAATAAGAAAGAGAAAAAGGCTCAATTAATGTAATAAAAAGTGACTGTAATAGTTCTCACAGCACTGAAAATTCCATTTGATTTGGAATTCACTAATCCCAATGTTTTATTTGTTCCCTTTTTTTTTTTTTTCCTGTCTCTGAGACAGAGTTTTGCTGTCGCTCAGGCTGGAATGCAGTGGCGTGATCTCCGCGCACTGCAAGCTCCGCCTCCCAGGTTCACGCCATTCTCCTGCCTCAGCCTCCCAAGTAGCTGGAACTACAGGCGGCTGCCACCATGCCCAGCTAAATTTTTGTATTTTTGGTAGAGACAGGGTTTCACCGTGTTAGCCACGATGGTCTCGATCTCCTTATCTCGTAATCCACCCGCCTCAGCCACCCAGAGTGCTGGGATTACAGGCATGAGCCACCACGCCCGGCCATCATTTTAATTTTTTTAAATATACATTTCAACTTTGAAATTACCCTATAGATCATACAGTCTTTCAGGGTTCCTTTTCCTGTACTTTCAGAGATGAAAAACAGAATAGGAAATGCCTCGTTTGCTTTGTTTCCCCACCAAATTTGTCTTCCAGAGCCCCAAAAATAAGAAAGATGTTTACCAATGAGTTCACACCTATAGCAATTTCCAAAAACATTCTGCTGTTTTCTACCTAGATCTAAAGATAAGCTCAAGTAATGGCAGGTAGCTACTTCCTTTACCTAGAAATGGCTTGATTACTTGAAGTCAAAGCTGTAACACAGCAGCTGAGAGGTACCAGAAATTATTTTATAGGCAGGGCAGCCAACATGATTTCCACTGTTTCCACATTTCCATGCCCAAAAATTAATCTACAGGCATTTCTCCTTAATATTCAGTTCACAAAACAAACTTACTGATTGGCTTTTTGAAGTTCTCGCTGTTTCTGCAAATTGGTGTCCACGTATTTGAGTACTCTGCTCTCTGGAACCCACTCATCCCAACTGAAAAAGAGGAAAGTTAAAATTTAACTCAAAAATACTCTATTCTCCAACTTATTTTCTGAGATCCAAGAGGCAAGACTGGATTTCTCTGAAATAATTTGATGAACTGGCACTACAAATACAGTCTCAACTACAATGAAAACCTAAAGGAAGTCTGTTCTGTAAAAAGGAAAACTTTTTATTTTCAAAAAGCAGCATTCCAAATCTAAGCTGCCGGAGTCCAAAAGCAGATTATTCAAATCATTTTTAGAAATGGCTTAAGAGTCTGGCACCTAATGTAACATTCACTAAGTGATTAGCCTTGTGTTATCTTAAAGACTTTAATTGTCAAAAATAAAGCACAGGAGTCAAAAACTCAGTTATTTTTAAAAATTAAAACCAGCCGTGTGTAATGACAAAGTTCCACATAGCTTTTTGTGTTTTCATTTCATTATGAAATGAGAACGACAGTATTTATCTCAAAAAATTGTTATGAGAATACATGTAAAACACCTGAGAATCTCTGACACAAACAACACTAAAAGTATGTCAGAAATATATAAGGAAGTCTACAATACTCAAACACCAACCAGACTGGGACCTAGCCAAGTTTGTAAAGTATTAAAATGATTCGACACCATTCTTCACCTTCATTCAGTCACAAATGAACACACACTAACTTTCAAGGCTGATCAGAAAGCTGGCTTTCTAAATATTAGAAGGCAGAACCAACTCTCTTAAAAATGTTAAGGCATTTTGGCACTTTAAAAAGCTTGTTCAAAACACAATTTCTGATTATGTTTTTTCACCAAAAATGGCAAACGAAAACAGTGTTATTTCTTAGGGAATGCTAAATTTTTTTGGGCAGTTAATCTTTTCTCCTTCTCCTGCTGATGGAGCTCCTTTAGTGACACAATTAGGTGTACTCTCAAGGTACCCAATTAAAAAAAAATTTAAGACCTTCTTTTGTTTAATGACTTCCCACCTCTGACCTCATATAATACAGCCAAAAGGAAAATAATAAAAAGCAATCCTGAACATGATTTCCTAGAGAAAATTTCAAAACATGCATTTACCTAGAGGTCAGGAGGGGGTGGTGTACTGAGGGAGCTCCTTCAGGAACAGGAAAAAGGGCTACAATATCCTCACGTGTCTTCAATGATTTTTCAGAGCGCCTGGGCCTCACAGCACTTCTGATACAGACAGCATAGTACAAAGTAATCTCAGTGACCAGGTGCAGAATTTGGCTTCAGCTTTATTAAGATTCATTTACAAATGGAATATTTAAGTGTCTGTGTCAACAAATTCTAATGAGGTTTGAAAATTTAGAAATCTCAATCAAATCTAGTATGTTTTTGAAAAAAGATTAACTGAAGTTTAAGAAAATTCCAATTTGGGGATTAAGGTTTTGTTGTATGAATTTTAAAAAGTACCCCACACAAGCCATTTTCAAAATGAGATTTTTGAGATATTTATATGTATGTGTGTGTGTGTGTGTGTATATATATATATATTTTTTTGAGACGGAATTGCACTCTTGTTGCCCAGGCTGGAGTGCAACGGTGCGATCTTGGCTCACCACAACCTCCACCTCCTGGGTTCAAGCAATTCTCCTGACTCAGCCTCCTGAGTAGCTGGGATTACGGGCATGCGCCACCACACCTGGTTAATTTTGTATTTTTAGTAGAGACGGGGTTTCTCCACGTTGGTCAGGCTTGTCTCAAATTCCCAACCTCAGGTGATCCGCCCACCTCAGCTTCCCAAAGTGCTGGGATTACAGGCGTGAGCCACCGTGCCTGGCCATGTATTTATATCTATTCCAATTCTCTCTAAATCAAAGGGAGTTGGCCAATTTTCAATTACAAGTTTCCATTTTAGAATGTTATAAACCCTTTCCCACTGATATAAAATGTATTTAAATAAGCACCTTGCTCTAAACACAAAGTTACTGCTAGAGTTTGCTTTATATGTAAAGAGCTGACAATCCTTGCTGAACCAAAGAAAAATGAAGTGGACATCTTTTGCTCTAAGGAACATCACTACTAGAATAACTGAAAGCCAAACACTCAAATTTTTACATATAAGTCAAACATAAAAGAATTTCAGAATGTTTTCTTTTTTGTTAAGACAAAGTCTCACTCCAGGCTGGAGTGCAGTGGCATGATCTCGGCTCACTGCAACCTCCACCTCCTGAATTCAAGCGATTCCCCTGTCTCAGCCTCCCAAGTAGCTGCGACTAAAGGTGCGCGCCACCACCCCCAGCTAATTTTTGTATTCTTAGTAGAGATGGAGTTTCACCATGTTGGCCAGGCTGGTCTTGACTCCTGACCTCATGATCCACCTGCCTAGGTCTCCCAAAGTGCTGGGATTACAGGCCTGAGCCATCCCACCCGGCAAGAGTTTTTTTTTTTTTTTGAGATGAGTCTTGCTCTGTCACCCAGGCTAGAGTCAGTGGCACGATCTCGGTTCACTGCAACCTCTGCCTCCCAGGTTCAAGTGGTTCTCCTGCCTCAGCCTCCCGAGTAGCTGGGATTACAGGCATGAGCCACCACACCCAGCTAATTTTTGTACTTTTAGTAGAGACAGGGTTTCACCATGGTGGCCAGGCTGGTCTCGAACTCCTGACCTTGTGATCCGCCCACCTTGGCCTAACAAAGTGCTGGGATTACAGGCGTGAGCCACCACACCCGGCCCAAATTTCAGAATTTTCTAAAGGTCATTTGTGAGTGCAATTCCCAAAGTTATAATGATCCATGGTAATAACTGAAGGCCACTCAGAAAATTTTATATATAGGTGAAGCATAAAAGAATTTCGTAATTTTCTTTTCTTTTCTTTTTTTTTTTTTTTTTGAGACAGAGTCTCATTGTGTTGCCCAGGCTGATCTCGAACTCCTGACCTCAGGTGATCTGCCCACCTTGGCCTCCCCAAGTGTTGGGATTACAGGCGTGAGTCATCACACCCATCTAGAATTCTGTAATTTTCTAACGGTACCATGACTACTTTCCAGAGTCACAATGATCCATGGGCAGTACTTACACAGACTAAATACACAACACGCTAGGTATTTGAATAACTCCTCCTCCTTTCAAAATGAATTTAAAGGTTTCTTTGAAGACTTCCTAAAGCTAAGATCATTCTTTCAATATTGCGTATATTTATCTACACGCCAAGTCAACCAAAGACATTTCTGATATATTCCTCGATACATCTACAAAGATAGTAACAAATCTAATATTTGATGCCATTTTTTCTTAACTTTCCCCAACAGTAATTAATATGTGTCAAATTAGTTGAGAACAAAAAAATCTACACAAACCTATCATTTCTTCGAGTTACTGGACTACAATACACCAAAGAGGAAAATTTTTCGAAGCAGTAAAATCAGAAAATACAAAGCATTTGCTATTTTCACAATTTGTGACAAGCTACAAATGCCTCTTAAAATCCACTCTTTGCGCTGTACACATCTATGTGTGCAATTTTATACAGGGTATCTATTATATGTAAAAAAGAACCAAGCACAAAAGCTGTATTCACAGTTACTAAGGTGAAATTCTAAAATAATTTAAGGTTTTTAAAAATATCTTCTTTATTCTATTCTTTTTCCATAGTTTCCTTTACTTCGTTTCTTATGTGTTCAATCTTTTTTTTTTTCCCTGAGTCTCGCTCTGCAGCCTAGGCTGGAATACAGTGGTGCGACCTCAGCTCACTGCAATCTCCACCTCCCGGGTTCAAGTGATTCTCCTGCCTCAATCTCCTAAACAGCTGGGACTACAGGCGTGTGCCACCACACCTGGCTAATTTTTTTTATTTTTAGTAGAGATGGGGTTTCACCATGTTGGCCAGGCAGGAGTCAAACTCCTGACCTCAAGTGATCCAACCACTCTGGCCTCCCAAAGTGCTGAGATTACAGGCGTGAGCCACCACCCAGCCTCAAACATTTCTTTATAATTTTTATTTGCTTAATTATAAGAGGGGTGTCTAGCTATGTTGCCCAGGCTGGCCTCAAACTCCTGGGCTCAACCTCAGCCTCCCAAGAAGCTAAAAGTATAGGTACCTCCATACTGGCTCTAAAACAATTCCTTTAAAATGCAGGAGGTGGAGGAGAGTAAGCCTAACCCATAAATGTGCTTTGTATTTTTCTTTTATATCCTTTATGGTCTTTCCCACTCATAGTATGCATAAAATTATTATCTTTCCTGTAGAGAAATGAGATTCTCCTAACACTCTCAACTTTATCTGGATATTGTCAGAATATCAACACATAAAATGTAAGTCTAATAAAGATTGAAATGCAGTTTTAGCAAGGCACTATTTAGTAATAAAAAGCTATGAGATACACTACGAGTCACTATTTCCCTGTTTCCTAGATACTAGAATCCATTTAGTACTAAAAGCACAGTTTACTTCCACCAAGACAGGTTTCTCTGTTATTTTCCCAACTTCTCAATATTTAAAATACAAGTCAATGAGGCTGGAGTTACCTATCATTATTAGACATTACCTATCATTATTAGAAATAGATGTTATTGTTTCTTTTTAAAGGAGTCCAGGTCTTGCTCTGTTACACAGGCTAGAGTGCAGTGGCACACCATAGTTCACTGCAGCCTCAAACTCCTGGGCTCAAATAATCCTCCTGCCTCAGCCTTCCAAGTAGCTGAGGCTACAGGTGCACACCACCACATCTCACTGATTATTAGAAATACTTTAATTAAGGCCGGGCGCGGTGGCTCAAGCCTGTAATCCCAGCACTTTGGGAGGCCGAGACGGGCGGATCACGAGGTCAGGAGATCCAGACCATCCTGGCTAACACGGTGAAACCCCATCTCTACTAAAAAATACAAAAAACTAGCCGGGCGAGGTGGCGGGCGCCTGTAGTCCCAGCTACTCGGGAGGCTGAGGCAGGAGAATGGCGTAGACCCGGGAGGCAGAGCTTGCAGTGAGCTGAGATCCGGCCACTGCACTCCAGCCTGGGTAACAGAGCGAGACTCCGTCTCAAAAAAAAAAACAAACCAACAGAAATACTTTAATTATCATTAACTGGGGAAAAAACCCCCAAGCTGTCAGGACGCACTTCTATGCATTTCACATTTCTACCTTTCCACATTTATATTAATGGAAGTGAAATGTCTAATAAATTCTCAGCTGAAAACATCTGATATGTGAAAACAACTTCCTAAGAAATAAAATTAACTGGGTTGGTCACCTAGATAGAGTACTAGATGAAACAAGACCAAAGTCACAGGGCCAGTGAACTTCACAGGGAAAAAAAAAACTCCTTCCATAGTAACAGAATACTCATCAAATCAGATGGCACTGCTCCCATGGTAAACCAGGTACCAGAGCCTGAGTCAGGTGACACAAAGCCTTAAGTTACTAGAGGGCAATTCCGCAAGAACAATACTAAATAGCAATGGCAGTGCTATCTTTGAAGGACAAAGCATCATTAATAAAATGTAAAATCTCCCATAGTAAAAATTACAAGTCTTTTAATTACAATCACCAAATAGGAGACTTGGGTAAATTTTTAGACAGGGTTATTTGTGAGGCCCAAGGAGAAAAGTCTCATCACTGAAAAAGAGCTCCACTGTATGGACATTCTAGAATGTGTTCAATCTATACCCACTGTCCATTCCTGGAAATAGATCAGTAACATTGGTGCTTTACACACACACACACACAGGCCGGGCACAGTGGCTCACACCTGTAATCCCAGCACTTTGGGAGGATCACCTGAGGTCAGAAGTTCAAAACCAGCCTGGCCAATGTGGTGAAACTCCATCTCTATTAAAAACACAAAAAATTAGCTGGGCGTGGTGGCGGCTGCCTGTAATCCCAGCTACTCAGGAGGCTGAAGCAGGAGAATCGCTTGGAACCCAGGAGGCAGAGGTTGCAGCGAGCCAAGCTCACGCCATTGCACTCCAGCCCAGGCAAAAAAAAGTGAAACTCCATCTCCAAAATAAAAAAAAAAGGCTTAACTCTTGGTAAGGGTGAGAAATTAAGACTCTGTAATTGAATTTCTGTGTTAAATCATGCTAAAAAGTGAGTCACATGAAGTAATTTTCTGTCAACACTAAATCGTGTTTCCGAAGTTCAGAAAATGGGTTAGTAAATTCTGTCTTTATTTCTCAATGAAGCAACCTTTATCCTTTCCCCTTTTCTAGAGAGAAAACCCAACTGGTTTTTAGCACAGCTGCTTGAAGTAACATATATAATCAATGTTTGTGGTAAGGCCAAAAAATTCAGGCCATCCTAAAAATGTACCAAAACCGGAAAAAAAAAAAAAAACAGAAACAAAACAGAAAAATGTGATTGCCACGTTCAACCAGAATAATTGGTTGACTATATGACTATCAGGTATTACACTAGCACATAATAAATATTCCCAAGAACCAACTATATTTAAATTAAAATGGCTCAGTACCCTAATTTCCAATAGTTTTGTCACACTACAAATGATTCACCCTTGCTTTCAATATGTACTACATTACATTAAAACTGCAGAAGAATTGAAAAGCATATGCTTGTTAAGCCAGTCCGTGACACAAGCTATCTTGTTAATTATAAATAAAATTGTAAGATCTAATACTCACTTTTTATTCCAACCACTGTAATGTATAAAGTATTTCACTTGTTTGTCCTTTATGGCAACCTTTACACACTGAAATTAAAAAAAAAATAATAATAAGTCACTTAGAAATTTTTTAAAGAGACACTACCTTTTCAAATCATCCTTCAGACACTCTACACAAGCTTTATGGTGGCCTGAACAAAAGGACTAAGAGAACACTATTTAAGCTTGCAGAATACTCAAGTTACAAAACTGCAGATTAGTCACAAAAGGTCCAACAAAGCTGAGAACCACAAGCATAAAAGGTCACCCTAAATCTTTAATCAATGGATTACAAAAGCCATCCAAGGACAGCTTAAAGAAAGCTATGCTTGTGTTTTCTCAGTCTAATTAGCCAGGAGCTATATTTATTTCAAAAGCAAATTCCTCTAAAGCAAACAAAGTCTTTAAACTACATTATAAAAGAACTTCATTGGCTTATGAAAGGCAGTAAACGGACCTGTTTGAGAAAAATTAAACAACTTGTAAAGCAATGAATTAAAAATATTTCACAGGGCCAGGCACGGTGGCTCAAGCCTGTAATCCCAGCACTTTGGGAGGCCGAGACGGGCGGATCACAAGGTCAGGAGATCAAGACCATCCTGGCTAACCCGGTGAAACCCTGTCTCTACTTAAAAATACAAAAAACTAGCCGTGCGAGGTGGCGGGCGCCTGTAGTCCCAGCTACTCGGGAGGCTGAGGCAGGAGAATGGCGTAAACCCGGGAGGCGGAGCTTGCAGTGAGCTGAGATCCGGCCACTGCACTCCAGCCTGGGTGACAGAGCGAGACTCCGTCTCAAAAAAAAAAAAAAAAAAATTCACATTTTTCTTAAAAGCAGCCAGACAAAAGGAATTATTAGAAGCAAGTCATTAACTATGACAAGTGATGACTGACTGGATTTGGATTTAAAAGTCTTTAAGAGAAAACCAAAATAACCACAACAGTTTAATTTGTTTTGACAGCTTCAATTCAAAAATTGTTCACCACAGTGTCAGCTGCCAGGAGAAAACTCAGCCAGTTTAGTAGAGTTTGCCAAACGTTGATACACAAAAAACAACATTCAGGGATAAAAATGATTAACAGGACACACAATTTTTTTTTTGGTAGAGACAGTCTTGCTATCTTGCCCAGACTGATCTCAAACTCCTGACCTCAAGAGATCCTCCTGCCTTGGCTCCCCAAAGCCCTGGGATGACAGGCTTGTAAGTCACGGCACCTGGCCATGAGCCGTCATTTAGCACTTATAAACTGTATAAACTTATAAACTGTATAAATCTTATCATTAAGATATATGCACATATACACATACTTAGAAATTCCTGACCATCTCCATACATCCAAATTCAGCCATTTTAGGATTTTTTTTTTAAGAGACAGTCTCCCGCGGGGTGGTGGCTCATGCCTCTAATCCCAACACTTTGTGAGGCCGAGGCAGGTGGATCACAAGGTCAGGAGTTCAAGACCACCCTGGTCAACATAATGAAACCCCGTCTCTACTGAAACTACAAAAATTAGCTGGGTGTGGTGACTGGCCCCTGTAATCCCAGCTACTCAAGAGGCTGAGGCAGGAGAACTGCTTCAACCCAGGAGGCGGAGGTCGCACCACTGCACTCCAGCCTGGGTGACAGAGCAACACTGTCGGGGGAGGGGCGGGGGGGGGGAGAGAGAGAGTCTCGCTTGGTTGCCCACACTGGCCTTGAACTCCTGGGCTCAAGCAATCCTCTAGCCTCAGCCTTCTGAGTAGTTGAAACTACATGCATGTGCCACTGCGTTTGGCTCTTCAGAACTTTAAAAATACACTTCTGTGTATTTAGAACACAGG
Organism: Piliocolobus tephrosceles; assembly: GCF_002776525.5. Classification (NCBI taxonomy): domain Eukaryota; kingdom Metazoa; phylum Chordata; class Mammalia; order Primates; family Cercopithecidae; genus Piliocolobus; species Piliocolobus tephrosceles. Next base: position 89,074,595 of record NC_045439.1, on the reverse strand, counting down.
AAAAAAAAAAGTAGTGAAAATAGCTAATATTTAGTCAGAATTGTCTAACACTTTATAATTAAGGCTATTTTCAGACAGATAATAGCATAAAACTATTCAAGAATTTACGCAGAAATTGCATAAATTAACATACTGTTTTGTATGTTTTTTAGAGTTCATTTTTAGAGCTACAACTGTTTAAGGTATAGTCAAGTCTTAAATATTTTTACTAAAGAAGTTATCAGAAACAAAATACTACAACTTTTTTTGACTTTGGAATGCATTCTCCTGCTTACCTTCAGCTAAATGTAAAATCAGTTTTTATAACTGGAGCACACTCTGATACAAAAGGAGCCTACCAGGATTCAAATTTTGCCAGACAAACCAACAATCAAAAGTTAAATATAGTTATTTTTAATATTAGCTTTTACCTTTAACCTAATATAATTAGCTCAATGCTTACTCAGCTTATATTTACTTTTAAAAGTAACTTGAGCAATGTTTTCTCACCAAGTCATTAACCATAAAATGCTATTTTTCCCCACAACCCATCTTCCCCTTCTAACACTCCCCTCAAATGCTACTTCCAGATCGGTAAGAAAAGTGGAAGAGAGTAGCAATGTTTTAATTTATTTGAGCCACTAAGCAAAACAATAAAAATCCCAGAAAGATGAAGAAATTTATTAACTACGAACCTAAAACAGGCAACTCTCTTACTGAGACAACAACAGAACACTGCACTTGTATATTAAACAGTCAGATCTAACCAGTAGTTTTGGCCAACTTCTCAACAGAAAACAAGTTTCATACCTTTGCTTCATAAAGAAGAGGCCCATGAAAGCACAGCACTCGCTCACCTGTAAAGGGAGAAAAAGTACTGGATTAATTGTAATTTCTTCTCATCTATAAGATGATTCACATCTTAGAGAGTCATCACACTATTATTAGGGTATTCCTAGCCAAATTAGGAAAAATGGGGACAGCTATACAGAGTACCACTTTGGCTCAAACTTCAACCATACCCTACAACAAAAACACCATTGGTATCCGATGGTAAAAACAAAAACAATTTATTAGCAGGTCAATCTACTTAAATAATCAAATCATCTATCACCTGTCAAGCACATAGGTAGAATCTCCTGCAACGCTGTCAAGGTTGGTTGGTTTTAACTGTACATCTGAAAATACAGTTTTTTTAAAGATTTCCTCAACTGGTTTTCTAAGTTGAGGACCTTTATTCTCCACTTGTATCTCTGCTTCCAACCCTTTTACTCAGTAAAATATCCTACAAATTAAAATATCAATACGCATCAGAGATTGGCTGGATTAAGGGGTCTCACTATGTTCATTCCTCAAATGTGGAATGATGTTCTAAGTGTTAAGCTGCTTCAATGAACAAAGAAATGAGACAATAAAGCCTAACCTTTGGAACTTAACAGTCTATGCTGAGCCTACTCTCAAGACTAAACAAAATGTCAGGACCTGGAAGTCTTGGAAGCAATTCTAGGCAGTACCTCAGATTACATTTGACTATAGCTGAAAGATTTTGCACACATTTTCAGTCCACTTGGTTTCAACAGACCCACGGACAACTGAAATATCCAAGAATGTCAGCTCCTTTTTAGCTCTAAAATTAACAGAGCAGACATGACGAGGTGGCTCACGCCTATAATCCCAGTACTTAGGGAAGCCGAGGTGGGTGGATCACCTGAGGCCAGGAGTTTGAGAACAGCCTGGCCAAGAGGAGAAACCGTCTCTCTTCTAAAAGTACAAAAAATTAGCCAGGCATGGTGGTGTGTGCCTATAATCCCAGCTACTCAGGAGGCTGAGGCACGAGAATCACTTGAACCCAGGAGGTGGAGGTTGCAATGAGCTAAGATCGCGCCACTGCACTTCAGCCTGGGTGAGAATGAGACTCCATCTCTCATATACATATACATACACACACACATATACACATATGTACACATACACACATGTATATATACACATATACACACACAAACATATTATGTATCACCCGGATGTGGGTGTGCACACCTGTAGTCCCAGCTACTCGGGAGGCTGAGACAGGAGAATTGCTTGAACCCAGGAGCTGGAGGTTGCAGTGAGCAGAGATCACACCACTGCACTCCAGCCCAGATGACAGAGCAAGACTCCGCCTCAAAAAAAAAAAATTTAAATTTAAAATATATTTTTAAACTATGTATTTTCAAGCCTCACCAGAGACCCATATTATAAGAATCTCCCAGAGCATGACCTATTAACTTTATTTAATCCTTGTAAGTAGTTCACTCTATAGAAAATCACTGCTAGAGGCTGCTGGACCTACGCAGAGCATTTCTGCATTAAGGTGGAGATTGGAAAAGAGTGAGATCAAAGACTTCTCCAACAGCCCAGGAACAAGAACTCAAATGGTTAAACCATACTGCTAATAACAGCGCCAAAGAGCAGATCAGGTCTGTGTTTCCTAATTTCACTCTCCAGGTACATTTTAAAGGCACTCTGAAAATGGCCTACCATTTTTTTCCCCTTGGCTGCTGCTGCCAGAAAAAAGTGCACTGAAACCGAAGCCCTCTGACCTCCATTCTAGCTACGAGGCCCTAGTATTCTGTTGAAAAAATACACAGCTGGCTGAGGAGTATGACCCAGGACAGCAAATGCACCATCTCAAAAACAAAACAAAACAGAACAGAACAAAAAAGCATTTCCAATGGAAAACCAAGTCCAGTGCAAAGAAATCACTATGCCTTAAGAATTGCTTATAGAACATTCAAATAAAAAAACTTTTTTACAAGTTTACAAGAATCATTAAAAACACTATTTCTCGCCGGGCACGGTGGCTCAAGCCTGTAATCCCAGCACTTTGGGAGGCCGAGACGGGTGGATCACGAGGTCAGGAGATCCAGACCATCCTGGCTAACACGGTGAAACCCCGTCTCTACTAAAAAATACAAAAAGCTAGCAGGGCGAGGTGGCTGGCGCCTGTAGTCCCAGCTACTCGGGAGGCTGAGGCAGGAGAATGGCGTGAACCCGGGAGGCGGAGCTTGCAGTGAGCTGAGATCCGGCCACTGCACTCCAGCCCGGGCGACAGAACGAGACTCCTCCTCAAAAAAAAAAAAAAAAAAAACACTATTTCTCGGCCGGGCGCAGCGGCTCGCACCTGTAATCCCATAACTTTGGAAGGCCGAGGTAGGCTGATGACGAGGTCAGGAGATCGAGACCATCCTGGCCAACATGGTTAAACACCGTCTCTACTAAAAATACAAAAATTAGCTGGGTGCGGTGGCACGTGCCTGTAATCCCAGCTACTCAGAAGGCTGAGGCAGAAGAATCGCTTGAACCCAGGAGGCGGAGGCTGCAGTGACCCGAGATCAGAGCCACTGCATTCCAGCCTGGGCAACAGAGCAATACTCTGTCTCAAAAATAAAACAAAAACAAAAACACACACAAAAAATTACTATTTCTCGCCACTCTTTTTTCTACCATTACATTACTCTGGAGTGTTTCAAGACGATTCTGTTAGCACTCATAAAATATTCCTTTTCCCTTGCAAGATATTCTCTGATCATCTTATAAATAAATAATTTTTTTTTTGAGATGGAATCTCGCTCTGTGGCCCAGGCTGGAGTGCGATGGCACGATATCGGCCTACTGCCACCCCTGCCTCCCGGGGTTCAAGCGATTCTCCTGCCTCAGCCTCCCGAGTAGCTGGGATTACAGGCGCCTGTCACCACGCCCTGCTAATTTTTGTATTTTTAGTAGTGACTAGGTTTCACCAGGTTGGCCAGGCTTGGTCCTGAACTCCTGACCTCAGTCTCCCAAAGTGCTGGGATTAGAGGCGTGAGCCACCGCGCCGAGCCCACTAAAATCGTTTTTAAACGGTGGTTATACAATTCCATTTTAAACACAAGTAGAAAACACACCTGGAAAATAATGTTAACTACAGAATCTCTCACATAGCTTTAAACCTTACTTGGGGATACCCTGGTTCCTACTCTTCTCCAATTACACCACTTAAAACAGCACAAGGAATTCTCTGCTGCTATTCCCCTCTCAACTAGCAACCCTCTAGAACTAAAGCGCTTCCTTAAACAGCCAACCTTAGGCTATTCCTACAGAAGCGATTAACTTTTTGTGCTTTGACAGTCTGATACAGCCTACGAGCCGAATGGTTTCATAAATACATAAAACACACAGTAGTACAAAGGAAATCAACTGTACCAAAACACCAAAACATTTTAAATGTCACGTTCTATGACCTTACAAGACAAACAAGACTTGGCTGCTCATCCAGTAACTACCCCAATTTTGAAGAAACGAGAATGATTGATAACTGAAAACATCTTCCACAACTGTAATGCTGAGATATGAAAATACACTGAAAATACTAATGTGGCGTTTTTTTCCGGGGTTTGGGGGGAGGAATTACACTGTTAACTGAAATACTAAACTTGGATAGATAGAAAAAAACATCTTCCTCATTCAATTTCACGGACCCTCTGAATTAATGCACTAAGAATATCTGCTCGAAAACGTCTAGTAAAATAATGAATCCATAGGAGGTAGAGTCACAGCTTCTCAAGGTGGGAGAAGGGTATTAAATGTCACACGGCTGAGCGCGATGGCTCACGCCCGTAATCCCCCCACTTTGGGAGGCCGAGGCGGGTGGATCGCTTGAGCCCAAGACTTCAAGACCAGCCTGGGCATCATGAAACTCCGTCTCTACCAAAAATACAAAAACAAAAAAAAAAAACAAAAAAACTCCACAAAGACAGAAAAGAAAACCCCTAAAGAACAAAACTCAGCCGGGCGTGACGGCGCGCGTCTGTGATCCGAGCTATGTGGGAGGCTCGCTTTAGCCCGGGGGGCAGAGGTGAGCCGAGATACCATAACAGCACTCCAGCCTAGGTGACAGAGTGAGACATCGTCTCAAAAATACAAACAAAAAAGTCACTCATTAACAAAATACCCCTAAAACTCCCTTAAATATCCCCTAAGATTACAATACGCAGTACTACGGTTTGAGATTTGTGTCTCTAAAAGGAATTCTAATTCAAGTCTAAAAATCCCTAGAACAAAAATCGTACCCATGTTGACACCGTATTTACGGTAACTAGCATAAATTTCCATAGCAATGAAAACGAATATTAGAGTGTTCCTCCTTTTCAACGGGATTTTACTTCCTTTTTAGTTATTAGACCTCCACCTTATTATACATAAATTGAAGCTTTGTGAAAATTTAAAGGGCTGCCTTCCACTGGCAGTCTAACCTTAGCCAAAACTCATGTCAATCGAAAACCAATTAATAAAAACAAACTCAACTTTCAAGTCACTGTTAAACACTGCAACTAATCAAACAATTACTGCATTTAAAAAACGACATCGAGACAATGGGACTTACAAATGCAAACGGCGTTAACACTGCATTCAGATCATTTTCATTTACTTTTTAAGAGCAACTGCAAAGCGAGAGCGCACTAATATTACCATAGGATCTTGGCACTGCGCCTAAGAACAGAGTGAGGCCTCCAGGCAACACAAAGCGGAGGAAAACGCTCATCCCACTGATCCTTTTTTTTTTTTTTTCTGTCCCCACCCACCACTCTGAGGTAAGCGAAGGGTCCCGGCAACCTTGCGGTCTTCGTGGAAGGGGGCGCTGCATCTGCCCTGAAGCTGCGCCTGAAGACGGGGCAGAGATGCCGGCGGCCATGATGGCGCCGCCATGTTGCAACGGCCATTTTACAACGCAGTTCTCCCGCCCCGTGGCGCCAAAGCCACCCCCATCCGCAGCTCCGAGTCTCCACCGAACGCGACCACCCCGGGGCTCCAGGAAGCACCTAACTGCCCGTCGTGGCTGCCCAAGCGGCCGGGCGCGCTGCAGGACCACCAGAAACCACCGCTGCCCCTCCCCCCGCCGCCACATCACTTCCCCTAACCGCCGCCATGGCGCTCCGGTCGCCTCCCTACAATAGGCTGCTCTCTCCGCGCCCTCTTCCTCAGAACAATAACAAACACTTGACGAGGGTGTGCCACGCGCCAAACGCTCCCTCTCCCACTCTAACGCCTGCGTGGCACTCTCGCTTCACAAAGCGCTCACAATGACGCATCGGAATTGCCATCCGCAATGCGCTTTCCCCGCACAAAGCACTATCCGCCGCCTTCCCAGGGCGCACCCCGCGCCACCCCCGGCCCTCAAACCTCAACCACCTCGAGCCCGCCTCCATCTCCTGAGCCGTTAGGTGCCTTTTTCGCAAAGGCGCACACTCACCCTCCTGGAATTTAGGCTTTGGGTCCTGCTTCGGCGCCATTTATAAATGATTCGCCGCCTCCTCCTTCTCCCACCACCCCCGACTACCGCCCCCTACTCTCTACCCCACCCAACTCCGCGTCAGACGCGCCGTCAGAAACTGCCAGCTCTACATCCTGGGCCGGATTTGCCAGCGCCCGCAGACCTCACAGCAGCGCGACCCGCGCAGCCGCTGCTCCAGCCAACGACAACCCGCCGCGCCCGCGCCCCTGCGCCCGCGCCGCCCCGGGGCACGCCGGGACTGGTAGTTTCTAGTCGGTGTAGGCGCAGCTGGGTGGGGGAGGGGCTGGCTACCCCACCCCACTTCTCCCCACCCCCCGCCACTCCCCATCCCCCCGGCTGCTGTGGGTTGGTAAAGCGGGGATTTGATTTCGTGGGAGGTTAAGGCAGAGCTGGCAATGGGGGAGAGTGGGGGCGGTGAACCACCAGCGATGAAAGAATGGGAAAGACCCAGTTGCGACGTCCCTTGGGCAAATAAGCCCCCATTGATGTTGAAGTACCCGGAGAGAATAGGTCTGCCTCGGAAACCTACATTCAATAGCATTCCGCTAGTTTTTGCATAGAAAAGCTTTAGGATCAGCAATGTGGCCACTAGAGGATGGGAAGTGGGGTCCGCTTCTGGAAGCTTCGTTGTTTAGCAAGCCCACTGCCTAGTCTGTTTGGTGGGATCGATAGCCATCTGTTGGCTCCCAGGTCTACCTCCTCTTCTCCAGTCCCGGCCTTGCGGAAATGAGGAAGATGACGTGGGAAACACTAGTCAGGCTTTGGCTTTTTGAGATAATGGAGCTCTGCTATCTGCAAAAGGCTATAAATATGCCAACCTCTGCATTCCGTACCTGCCCTGTTTGTGCTTTTTTGTCATCTAATTTTTTGAGCCATGATTGAATGTACACACACTAAACAAACGGATTTCTTCAATATTATATATTTATCTTGCCTTGTCTTGTCTTTTTTTTTTTTTTTTTTTTTTTTTTTTTGAGATGTTGTCTCGCTCTGTGGCCCAGGCTGGAGTGCAGTGGCCCCATCTCGGCTCACTGCAGCCTTCGCCTCCCAGGTTCCAGCGATTCTCCTGCCTCAGCCTCCGGAGTAGCTGGGATTACAGGCACGTGCCACCACGCCCAGCTAATTTTTGTATTTTTAGTAGATACCGGGTTTCACCATGTTGGCCAGGCTGATCTGGAACTCCTGACGTCGTGATCCGCCCGGCTTGGCCTCCGAAAGTGCTGGGATTACAGGTGCAAGCCACCGTGCCCAGCCTGCCTCCATGGCTTTTCTAAGCCCTCCCCTGCCCGGGTTCCACACCCTACCATTTCCGGGCCCCTCTCCATTTTTCTGACTTTCATTTCTCCTTCAGTCTTTTTAACACAACCCCTTCTTCGACAACAGAAACCCACAAAAACCTTCCTTATTCCAGTTGAATATACACCATCTTGTCACGGCTACTTCTTGCAAGCTTGTCCAACCTGCCTTATTTTGCTGTTGTTTTGTTTTGTTTTGTTTAGGCTTTTAGCACCCTGAAGCCATGGTTTTTAGTTTCAGTCTCTAGTAATAAGTAGAAAAGAGGGATGAGGAAGGGGCTTTACTGGCCCAACCAGAAACAGAAACTAAGAACCCATGACTGTATTCCCTCCCTTGGACACCATTACTAAGCTGTAAAAAGGGACAAGGGCTTATTTGGACTCCACCCCACCAAAACTGTCCTGTACACTTTTAAATTTTTTATTGAATATAAAATACACACATGCTTTATTATTATTATTATTATTATTATTATATTATTATTATTATTTGAGACAGAGTTTCGCTCTGTTGCCGGGCTGAAGTGCAGTGGCACAATCTCAACTCACTACAACCTCTGCCTCCTGGGTTCAAGCGATTCCCCTGCCTCAGCCTCCTGAGTAGCTGGGATTACAGGCGCATGCCACCACGCCTGGCTAATTTTTTGTATCTTAGTGGAGACGGGGTTTCACCATGTTGGCCAGGATGGTCTCGATCTCCCGACCTTGTGATTCTCCTGCCTCAGCCTCCCAAAGTGTTGGGATTACAGGCATGAGCCACTGCACCTGGCCAATTTTTGTTGTTGTTGTTGTTTTGAGACTACGTCTCACTCGTCGCCCAGGCTGGAGTGTAGTGGCACAATCTCTGCTCACTGCAGCCTCCACCTCCTAGGTTCAAGCGGTTCTTCTGCCGCAGCCTCCCAAGTAGCTGGGATTACAGGCACATACCAGTATGGCCGGCTAATTTTTGTATTTTTAGTAGGGACGGGGTTTCACCATGTTGGCCAGGCTGTTCTCGAACTCTTGACCTCAGGTGATCCACCCGCCTCAGCCTCTCAAAGTGCTGGGATTACAGACGTGAGCCACTGCGCCCGGCCTGCACATACTTTTTTAATCCAAAAGTTTTAAAATATAAAAATGAAAATAGTGTGCCAGGTGTAGTGGCTCACACCTGTAATCCCAGCACTTTGGGAGGCCAAGGTGGGCAAACCACGAGGTTAGGAGATCAAGACCATCCTGGCTAACATGGTGAAACCCCATCTCTACTAAAAATACAAAAAATTAGCCGGGCGTTGTGGCGGGCACCTATAGTCCCAGCTACTCCGGAGGCTGAGGCAGGAGAATGGCGTGAGCCAAGATCGCGCCACCATACTCCAGCCTGGGCGACAGAGTGCGACTCCGTCTCAAAAAAAAAAAAAAGAAAGAAAGAAAGAAAATAGAGAAAAGTCTCTTTCCCACCTCCACCCCTCATCTGCCCAGTTCCCCCCACAAAGTAACCACTGTTATGAGTTGTTTGGGAATCCATGAGGAGTTATTTTTATCCTAGAACCCTCTTTGTGTTATTTCTGCTTTTGTATTGAAGTTAACTTATTTGCCTTTATGTGTTAATTACACAGGTAATACTCGAATATTTGGGTTCATGATGCAACAATTGAGAAATCTAAAATACAGGGCAAAACTTAAGGAACACGTTTATTTCTCCCCATTAACCTTCCCACCATTTGGTGTGTGCATTTTTCCCTATTTTTTTTTTTTTTTTTTTTGAGACAAGTCTCACTCTGTCGCCCAGGCTGCAGTGGCACGATCTCAGCTCATTGCAAGCGCCACCTCCTGGGTTCACACCATCCTCCTGCCTCAGCCTCCCGAGTAGCTGGGACTATAGGTGCCCGCCACCACGCCTGGCTAATTTTTTGTATTTTTAATAGAGACGGGGTTTCACCATGTTAGCCAGGATGGTCTCAATCTCCTGACCTCGTGATCCGCCCGCCTCAGCCTCCCAAAGTGCTGGGATTACAGGCATGAGCCACCGCACCCGGCCTATGTATGTATGTATGCATGTATGTATGTATATATTTTCACTATAAATGGTCTGTACGTACTGTTCAGTTTCTTTCTTTTTTAACATAATAACATGTCCTGGAGATTGTTCAAATTACATATAGGTCTATCTCACCCGTTTTTTTTTTTTTTTTTTTGGAAACAGGGTCTTGCTCTGTCTCCCAGGCTGGAGCACAGTGGCATGATCATGGCTCACCGCAGCTTGCAGCTCCCAGGTTCAAGTGATCCTCCTGCCTCAGGCTCCCCAGTATCTGGAACTACAGAGGGGCGTCACTACACCCAACTAATACTTTTATTTTTGAAGAGATGTGCTCTTACTATGTGGACCAGGCTGGCTTCCAACTCCTGGCCTCAAGTAATCCTTGCATTTCTGCCTCCCAAAGTGCTGGGATTACAAACGTAAATACTTCACATTTTCAATAGCTTTTGACATATCATAGTATAAATATTTCAAGATTTATCTCATCTTTGTGCACATTACTTTTTCTTTCTTTCTTTTTCAAGAGACAGGGTCTCACTATTCACTATGTTGTCCAGGGTAGCGTGTCAATATAGCCAGGCTATAATACTAGGCTCAAGCAGTCCTCACGCCTCAGCTTCCAGAGTAGCTAGGACTACAGATGCATGCCACCATGCCTGCCTTCTGCACTTTGCTTTTATTTTTTTAGGACCTTAGAAGTAGAATTACTAGGTCAAAGAATGTGGGCATTTTAAATTGCCTTATGAGAGGTTTCATCGTTTTACATTTCAACTAGCAATTTAAGAAAAAAGACTTGTTTTTCCACATTCTTGACAAACACGATATCATGGAGTATCTGAAAACTGGTGTTTGTTTTTGTTTTGACATGGAGCCTCACTCTGTCACCCAGGCTAGAGCATAATGGCATGATCTCGGCTCACTGCAAACTCCTGCTCCCCGGTTTAAGCGATTCTCGTATCTCAGCCTCCTGAGTAGGTAGGATTACAGGTGCACACTGCCATGCCCGGCTAATATTTTGCCTTTTAGTAGAGACAGGGTTTCATCGTGTTGCCCAGGCTGGTCTCGAACTCCTGAGCTCAGGCAATCCACCCGCCTCGGCCTCCAAAAGTGCCGGGTTACAGGTGTGAGCCACTGCACCCTGCATGAAAACTGGCTTTAATATAACAGGAGGCCGGGCGCCGTGGCTCAAGCCTGTAATCCCAGCACTTTGGGAGGCCGAGACGGGCGGATCACGAGGTCAGGAGATCGAGACCATCCTGGCTAACACGGTGAAACCCCATCTCTACTAAAAATACAAAAACTAGCCGGGCGAGGTGGCGGGCGCCTGTAGTCTCAGCTACTCGGGAGGCTGAGGCAGGAGAATGGAGTAAACCCGGGAGGCGGAGCTTGCAGTGAGCTGAGATCCGGCCACTGCACTCCAGTCCGGGAGACAGAGCAAGACTCCGTCTCAAAAAAAAAAAAAAAAAAAAAAAAAATCCATCAATCTGTACACTTACTAGTAATGCACTTTACGAAACCTACATTATACCGCAATAAAAAAATTTTTAAAGACACTTTTCAAAGATTTTATTGTGAAAAGTTCAAACATACAGAAAAGCAAAAAGAATAATACATTTTAGCCAGGTTGTGGTGGCTCACGCCTGTAATCCCAGCACTTTGGGAGGCCAACGTGAGTGAATCACAAGGTCAAGAGTTTGAGCCGGGCGCGGTGGCTCAAGCCTGTAATCCCAGCACTTTGGGAGGCCGAGACGGGCGGATCGCGAGGTCCGGAGATCGAGACCATCCTGGCTAACACAGTGAAACCCCGTCTCTACTAAAAAAATACAAAAAACTAGCCGGGCAAGGTGGCGGGCGCCTGTAGTCCCAGCTACTCGGAAGGCTGAGGCAGGAGAATGGAGTAAACCCGGGAGGCGGATCTTGCAGTGAGCTGAGATCGGGCCACTGTACTCCAGCCTGGGCGACAGAGCCAGACTCCGTCTCAAAAAAAAAAAAAAAAAAAAAAGAGTTTGAGACCATCCTGGCCAACATGGTGAAACCACGTCTCTACTAAAAATATAAAAATTAGCCGGGCGCGGTGGCACATGCCTATAGTCCCAGCTACTCAGGAGACTGAGGCAGGAGAATCGTTTGAACCCTGGAGGCAGAGGTTGCAGTGAGCCGAGATTGTGCTACTACACTCTAGCCTGGGCGACAGAGCAAGACTCCGTCTCAGAAAAATAAAAAAATAAAAAAAAAAGAGGAAGAAGAAAAAGACATTTTATGTCACCTCCATTAAACAGCTGTGAACATTTCCCCATATATGCCTTATATTAACATATATTTATGTGGTGTGTGTGTAAACACATAATGACCGTTCACACCTGGTTTCTTTAGTATGTACTTCCAAAATAAGCATTTTCTACGTACCACAATACCATATCACATCCAGCACAATAACATGCAGTCTGCTTTCAACTTGTTGCTGTTAGAAACCTATGTCAATGGGGAATAACAATTGTTTTCTAAAATTATGCAGTACTCCAAATTTCCTCACTTTTTTGTGTCATCCTTTTTTCAAAAGGAGACCCATTAAATGGCAATGTATTGCACTTGATTATTACATCTCTCTCTCTCTTTTTTTTTTAGACAGAGCTTCGCTCTTGTTGCACAGGCTGGAGTGCAATGGCATGATCTCAACTCACCGCAACCTCCACCTCCCAGGTTCAAGCTATTCTCCTGCCTCATGAGTAGCTGAGATTACAGGCATGCACCACCATGCCCGGCTAATTTTTGTATTTTTTGTAGAGATGAGGTTTCTCCCTGTTGGTCAGGCTGGTCTTGAACTCCCGACCTCAGGTGATCTGCCTTCCTCAGCCTCCCAAAGTGCTGGGATTACAGGTGTGAGCCACCACTCCCGGCTAAAGTCTCTGTTTTGTTTTGTTTTGTTTTTTTAATTATGCCCCAGAACTGAGCAATCTCTTGTTTTTTCGTTTGTTTGTTTTGTTTTGTTTGCGACAGAGTCTCAAATCTCGGCTCACTGTAAACTCTGCCTCCTGGGTTCAAGCCATTCTCCTGCCTCAGAGTAGCTGGGATTGCAGACACACACCGTGTTTTTAGTAGAGACAGGATTTCACCATGTTGGCCAGGCTGGTCTTGAACTCCTGACCTCAAGTGATCCACCTTCCCCAGCCTCCCAAAGTGCTGGAATTACAGGCTTGAGCCACGACGCCTAGCCAAATAGCTTGTCTTTTTAAACCTAGAGCAGAAGTTCTTAAGCTAGGAGTCCGTGGATACAATTGAAAGGGTCCATGAAGTTGAATGAGGCAAAAATTACATTTTAATTTTCACCAAATTCTAATTAAAATTTAGCATTTCCTAGGCAGGGTGCAGTGGCTCACACCTGTAATCCCAGCACTTTGGGAGGCCGAGGCGGGCGGATCATGAGGTTAGGAGATGGAGACCACCTTGGCTAACACAGCAAAACCCCGTCTCTACGAAAAATACAAAAAATTAGCCGGGTGTGGTGGCAGGCGCCTATAGTCCCAGCTACTCTAGAGGCTGAGGCAGGAGAATACTGTGAACCCGAGAGATGGAGGTTGCAGTGAGCTGAGATTGCGCCACTGCCACTGCAATTCAGCTCGGGCGACAAACCAAGACTCCATCTCAAAATAAATAAATAAATAAAATAAAACTATTGTAGTTATTGGACCTGCTGCTAGATCTTGTTATTTAATGCATTAATAATGGAACATGTGTATTACCATATTGTACTTTTAAATATTTTGGTAACTGTATTTCAATGTAGTTTTTTTTAATAATCCTGGTTTTTTTTTTTTTTTTTTTTTTTTTTTAATGCATTTAAGACATTCTGAGAAGAGAATTCACTGGCTTCACCAGACGGTCAATGGGGCTGGAGGGGAAGCCTTTGGCTCAAATACAGTCTGCCCCCCAACACATACCCTTTATTAGTAGTGGTATTAGTCTTTGTTTAGTATTAGTATTTGCTTTCTGAAGAGCCCAAGCCTTTGTTGAATGTCTGACATTCTGAATTCACCCGATTATTTACTCACAGTGTTACTTGTTACTTACATTTCCTATAAATGTAAAGTTAGGTCTAAAGGCTTGATTAGATCTAAGTTGAGTGTTTTGACAAGAATATTTTAAAGGTGATGCTGTGCAGTTCTCATAACATTACATCAGTAGGCACATAATATCTGGTTGTCCCACTGTTAGTGATGCTAAGCATGATCACTGGGCTACAGAGGTTAAGACAGTTTTGTTTTTGCATAATCTAATGGTATTTAAATTTATGGAAAAATGTAAACATATACAATAGCAGAGGTGATAGTGTAATGAACTCTGTTGTGTGGGTCACTCGGCTTCTACAATTATTAACATGTGGCCAATCTTGTTTCATTGTTATCTCTTCATTCCTCTCCCCCGAAAAATACATATACCCAGATTCCAGAGATCGTGTCTATTTTATTCATAAACAATAGTATGTATCTCTAAATGACATTATTGCATTTAATTGCAAATAACTCCTTATCTTCAAGTACCCAGTCTGTGTTCAGATTCCCTGATTGTCTCATAGATGTTCCTTTATGACTGGTTCAAATCAAGATGGAAACAAAATCCACACATTTCATTTCATTAAGGTATCTCTGTCTCTCTTTTTGCCATTTACTTGTTGAAGAAACTGGACTGCATTGAATTAGCACACTGTCTTAAAGTATTCATTTATAGATTAATTGAACATAAAATCTTCAAATATGAGTTCCATGGGAGAATAAAATGTATTTGACATAGTATATCTTTGCATTTTTTAGTACAAATAGCAATAAGTCACTACTCAACATAATGAATCATCAGCTAACAATAAGAAAAAATATCCATTAAGATTAAGCTTGTTAAAATGCTACTTCTGAAGGCTCAGTGATCCTAACTTCCTCCCTTGACCTTAATTTAGGACTGCATCAAAAAAAAAATATTGCTTCTCATAAAGACTTTTTGAGAATGAAGATGATGACAATTACTTAATATAAAGTATAATAAAAAAATTTTAAATCAAAGTTACCTCCCAACTGGAATACTGATTGTATTAGTTTCCCGGGGCTGCCAAACATAAATTTATTATTTCACAGTGCTAGAGGCTAGAAATCCCATATAAACATGTTGGTAGGTTTGGTTCCTTCTGAGGACTGTGAGGAAGAATCTGTGCCATTCCTGTCCTCTAGCTTCTGGTGGTTTGCTGGCAATCTTTGGCGTTGCTTAGCTTGCAGGAACATTTGGTGTTCCTTAGCTGGCAGAAGCATTACCTCAGTTTCTGCCTTCGTCTGCACATGGCTTTCTCCCAGGTTTCCAGATGTTGGTGTCTGGGTTTGTGTGTCTTTTTCCAAATCCCCCCCCTTTTTTTTTTTCTTATAAAAATACCAGATTTTTATGGATTTTATGGATTAGGAGGCCACCTTACTCTGGTATGACCTTATCTTAACTAATTACATCTACAACAGAGCTTTTTCCAAATAAGATCTCATTCTGAGGCTCTGAGGGTTAGTGCTTTAAATATAAATTTTGGGTGGGACTCAAGTAACCCCGCTCTTCTATTTTAAATTAATGTATAACATTTCCATTGACCTTTCATCAATTTACCAATTTGGCTTTTTTCCCACCTGGTTTACTTCTCTGGAAAAAATCTGGGCCTGGCGCGGTGGCTTATACCTGTAATTCAGCACTTTGGAAGGCCGAAGCAGGTGGGTCACGAGGTCAGAAGTTTGAGGCCATCCTGGCCAACATGGTGAAACTCCCTCTCTACTAAAATACAAAAAGCTAGCCAGGTGTGGTGGTGCGAGCTGTAGTCCCAGCTACTTAGGAGGCTGAGGCAGGGGGATAGCTTGAACCCGGGAGGCAGAGGTTGCAGTGAGCGAGATTGAGCCACTGCACTACAGCCTGGCAACAGAGCAAGATTCTGTCTCAGAAAAAAAATTAAAAAACAAAAATAAAAAATTCACCTCACCTCCCATCACCTAGAGATTAATTATGCATCTGTGATAATGGGGGTGTTTGGGTGTCTTCATTTCTGATGCTGAAATTTGCTGAAAAAATTTTTTTTTCTTTTTTTTTTGAGGCAGAGTCTGGCTGTCTCCCAATCTGGAGTGCAGTGGCTCAATCTCAGCTCACTGCAAGCTCCGCCTCCCAGGTTCACGCCATTCTCCTGCCTCAGCCTCCAGAGTAGTTGAGACTACAGGCGCCCGCCACCACACCAGGCTAATTTTTTTGGTGTTTTCAGTAGAGACGGGGTTTCACCGTGTTAGCCAGGATGGTCTCGATCTCCTGACCTTGTGATCCGCCTGCCTAGGCCTCCCAAAGTGCTGGGATTACAAGCATGAGCCACGGGCCCGGCCAGATGCTGAAATTTTTTAATATGTTTCTTCCAAGGTCTGAAACTGTATTTTGAATTGATGAGATAACATATAGTAATTGTGGAGAACATTTGAGAATTGCTGGGAATGACTAAAAATATTTAGGTAGAGGAAAAAACTTGGAACTGTCAACACACAATAGTTTTGCTCAAAGAAAGTGAGCTTCTGGCCGGGCGCGGTGGCTCACGCCTGTAATCCTAGCACTTTGAGAGGCCAAGACGGGTGGATTACAAAGTTAGGAGTTCAAGACCAGCCTGGCAAACATGGTGAAACCCGGTCTCTACTAAAATACAAAAATTAGCCGGGTGTGGTGGCCTGCGCCTGTAGTCCCTGCTGCTCAAGAGGCTGAGGCAGGAGAATCGCTTGAACCCGGGAGGTGGAGGTTGCAGTGAGCCGAGATCGACTCACTCCACTCCAGCCTGGGTCACCAAGCCAGACTTCGTCTCAAAAAAAGAAAAAAGGAAAAAAAAAAAAAAAGAAAGAAAGAAAGAAAAAAGGGTATCTACATAGAAGCACTCAGGAAAAAAAAAAAAAAAGATAAAGTTCTAAGGCTCTGCCCACAGTAACCACCATATTTGTTCATCGCTAAAACAATCTTAACGGTGGTTTAAAAATATGCAGAATTGTTCTCCAAACTAATCTTCAATATCACATAATATTAAGTAAAAAATATTTCAAACGTTTTAACAGAGATTACTTCGGCAATATTATGAACTCTACAATTTCGTGAATTTTAATGTCTTCTGTTGCCCTAACCTTGGCGTTCGGCTGCCTTTCAAACAGGCCACTCAGCAACAAATACTTTTCTACGGCAGATAACCTTTAACTGTGTAATGTACAAGATGAAATTTTCTGGTTTCATTGTTCCTTTTTTTTTTTTTTTTGGAGACGGAGTCTTGCCCTGTCGCACAGGCTGGAGTGCAATGGCCCGATCTCGGCTCACCTGCAACCTCCACCTCCTGGGTTCAAGCGATTCTCCTGCCACAGCCTCCTGAGCAGCTGAGACTGCAGGCACTCGCCACCACGCCCAACTAATTTTTGTATTTTTAGTAGAGACGTTGCCGGGTGGGGGGACGGTGGGGTGGTGGGGGACGGTGTGGGGGATGGTCTCACCATATTGGCCAGGTTGGTCTCGAACTCCTGACCTCGTGAGCCACCCTCCTCGGCCTCCCAAAGTGTTGGGATTACAGGTGTGAGTCACCGCGCCCGGCCCATTTTTCCTTTTTTAAGTTAGCTTAGTTTTAGTAGTTTTGTATGTATTGAATTATTTGAAAATAAGCCCATCCGGGCTGAAGTCTGTTGTTACCGTTGATGAGAGCTGAAACTGGTGAAATTACTAACATTGATTAGACCTGAAGTTGGTCAAATGAAAGCAAAATAGAAACCGCCCAACGTGGGGCTCGAACCCACGACCCTGGGATTAAGAGTCCCATGCTCTACCGACTGAGCTAGCCGGGCAGTTACATGAAACTGATTGTTCTAGATCTTTTCAAAGGAATAAGCTTGTTTTGCTTTGCTCCAAGAAATTGCATTTCGCATTAAATGATCTTTCCATTTTATATACATATATATGTATTTTTTGTAAAGTTTTTCACGACTTTTAAAACTTGTGTTTCATGTCTGATTCTGTGCACATAAACTTTTGTTGTTTAATAAAAATGTATAAACAGCCCTCTAGTGGTCAGCACCTTTCCGTTTCCTTAAAGGTAAGGCGGGCCAAGGAAGGCGATGCCGACTCCCGCCTGGAGAATAGGAGTGAGTGTGGGGGTGCTTCCGGTTAATCCTAAAGATTCCCGCCGGCAGAGCGCCCACCCCCTGCAGCGCGGGGACCGGAGATGTTCTCAGCACCCTCGTGGCCCACTGCAAAAGCAGGCTCGGGAGAAACGTCCTGCACACTCTCTGGAAACGATTGAAACTGAAAACCCAGCTGCAGAGCTGGCTGGCCTCTTGAGATCGTGTGACTTAGAGATTTTCGGAATTCTTTTCTTTGGCACGACAGTAGTTCAACTAAGACATACCATGGTGTTCACACAAGAGATTAGAAAACTAAAGCAGTCTCAGCGAGTAATTGAAAATACCGTAGAGAGTTTGCTCACGCTCAAAACTAAAAAGTGAAAACATTTATTCCATAGACTAATGGAACCTCAGTTTGGGAAGGGACCCTTATTCCAAGCCTCTCCCTACTAAAACAAAAAAATAAATAGATATTCATTCTGTTTTCCAGTAGAAACGATTTCACAGTAGCCAAACAGTCCCAGTTAATGAGAGAAACTACTTTGTAAGAAAAAAACAAAGGCGGAGCGCGGTGGCTCAGGCCTGTAATCCCAGCACTTTGGGAGACCGAGGCGGGCAGATCACGAAGTCAAGAGATAGAGACCATCCTGGCCAACATGGTGAAACCACGTCTCTTCTAAAAATACAACCGGGCACGGTGGCACGCACCTGTAATCCCAGCTACTTGGGAGGCTGAAGCAGGAGAATCACTTGAACCCGGGAGGCGGAGGTTGTAGTGAGC
>NC_045439.1:89020069-89055675 GCF_002776525.5 Piliocolobus tephrosceles | reverse complement strand
GGCCTCCCAAAGTGCTGGGATTACAGGCTTGAGCCACCGCGCCCGGCCTATTATTTTTATTGACATAGAGTCTTGCTCTGTTGCCCAGGCTGGAGTGCAGTGGGGCAATCTCAGCTCACTGCAACCTCCACCTCCAGGTTCAAGTCATCACTCATGTCTCAGCCTCCCGAGTAGCTGAGATTACAGGTGTGCACCACCATGCCTGGCTAATTTTTGTATTTGTAGTAGAGATGTAGTTTCACCATGTTGGCCAGCCTGGCCTCAAACTCCTGACTTCAGGTGATCCACCCGCCTTGGCCTCCCAAAATGCTGGGATTACAGGAGTGAGCCACCGCACCCAGCAGTGGCAAATCCTTTTAAACAATGGTTATCAATTGTTGTTAAACCATTATGTTAATTTTATGTTAATAGTTGGTGGAGAACTGGATATTTACAGGGTCGAAGAAACACCACACAGGTTAGTAGATGCAAGGACAATCTCATTGTATGATGGTGGGTTCAGGTTGTTATTACCTTAATCCAGAAATTAATCTGAGTTTTGCTAGTGCTTTACTAATCCTCAACGAGATAGTGTATCTTTAGCAGTGATACAACACGAAATCAATGGTAATTATTTATTCTAGTCAAAAAATGTTTTTGATTAATTAGTATCTAAATGTCAATAGGCCTTTAGATATTAATTCCAGTGTACAGGAAATGTAAAGGATAGAGGAACAAGATGAATGACACCATAAGGAACCAATAACACAAAGTCAGAGGGTGGGAAATTCTCCAGGACAATTAGCCTTCAACAAGTATTATATATTTTTTTAATTACTTTTGCTAGTTTTTCTTTTTCTTTTTCTTTTTTTTTTTTTTCTGAGACGGAGTTTTGCTCTTGTGGCCCAGGCTAGAGTGCAGTTGTACAATCTCGGCTCACTGCAACTTCTGCCTCTCGGGTTCAAGTGATTCTCCTGCCTCAGCCTCCCGAGTAGCTGCGATTACAGGTGCGTGCCACCACACCCAGCTAATTTTTGTATTTTTTATGGAGATAGGATTTCACCATGTTGGGCAGGGTTTCACCATGTTTGCCAGGCTGCTCTCGAACTCCTGACCTCAGGTGATCCACCTGCCTTGGCCTCCGAAAGTACTGGGATTACATGTGTGAGCTACCAAACCTGGCCAACTTTTGCTAGATTAAAAGAGACAAAAGGGCCATGATATTCAGATGCAACAGGTGATCCTAGATTGGATACTGTTCTGGAAAAACTAGTTACAAAGAGATTTTGGAGTCAACTGGATAAACTTGAATATAGTTTAAATATTGGATGAGATGAAAATTTACTGTAATGGAAAGTGGAGATGTTTCGCTGAAAAAAGCAAGTTACAGAACAAATGTAATCACTCATTTTGGTAAAAAGAAGGCCATTTACTAAGATATTAATTATTGTTTTGTTGTTTTGTTTTTTTTTTTTTTGAGACGGAGTCTTGCTCTGTCGCCCAGGCTGGAGTGCAGTGGCCGGAACTTAGCTCACTGCAAGCTCTGCCTCCCGGGTTTTACGCCATTCTCCTGCCTCAGCCTCCCGAGTAGCTGGGACTACAGGCGTCGCCACGTCGCCTGGCTAGTTTTTTGTACTTTTAGTAGAGACGGGGTTTCACCGTGTTAGCCAGGATGGTCTCGATCACCTGACCTCGTGATCCGCCTGTCTCAGCCTCCCAAAGTGCTGGGATTACAGGCTTGAGCCACCGCGCCCGGCTAATTATTGTTATTTGGGTAGTGGGAATCTGAATGTTTTACTTTTTTAATTTTTTGCTTGTCTTTGTTTTCAACTTTTCTAAAATGCATACGTATACTTCTGTAATATTAAAGGGGTTCTTTCTTAAAAGTACATGAGAAAGAAGAAATAAAGTAAAGCAAAGATAAAACTTTAAAATGTGGCCAACAATTAAGTCTTACTCTGTCGCCCAGGCTGGAGTGCAGTGGTGTGATCTTGGCTTGCTGCAGTCTCCGCCTCCCAGGTTCAAGCAATTCTCCTGTCTTAGCCTCCTGAGTAGCTGGGACTACAGGCACCCGCCACCAGCTAATTTTTGTATGTTTTTAGTAGAGACGGAGTTTCACCATATTGGCCAGGCTGGTCTCGAACTCCTGACCTTGTAATCCTCCCGCCTCAGCCTCCCAAAGTGCCGGGATTACAGGCATGAGCCACCAAGCCCAGTCTCTTTTTTTTTCTTTTTATTGTGGCAAAATATACATTACATAAAATTTACCATCTGAACAATTTTTAAGTGCACAGTTCAATGGCATTAGGTACATTCACATTATTATGTGACCATCACCACCATCCATCACCAGAACTGTTTCATCACCCCAAACTGAAACTCCATGCTCAGCAAACTGTGACTTCGCAGTGCCCTCTCCCACCATCAGCTCCTGCAACCACCATTTTTTTTTTTTTTTTTTTTTTTGAGATGTACTGTTGCCCAAGCTGGAGCCCAGTGGCGCAATCTCGGCTCACTGCAAGCTCCGCCTCCCGGATTCACGCTATTCTCCTGCCTCAGCCTCCCTAGTAGCTGGGACTACAGGCACCTGCCACCACGCCTAATTTTTTTTGCATTTTTAGTAGAGACGGGGTTTCACTGTGTTAGCCAGGAAGGTCTTGATCTCCTGACCTCATGATCTGCCTCCCTCGGCCTCCCAAAGTGCTGGGATTACAGGCGTGAGCCACCAGGCCTGGCCGACGCCCTGCTAATTTTTGTATTTAACCACCATTCTACTGTCTATGAATTTGAGTATTCTAGGTACTCATATAAATGGACTCATATAATTTTTGTCTTTTTGTGTCAGGCTTATTTCACATAATGTCTTCAAGGTCCATCCATATGGTAGTATGTATCAGAATTTCATTTCTTATGCTGAATAACATTCCCTTATATGTATATATCAGGGAATTTTTGTTTACTCATTCATCGGTTGATGAACATTTGGGTTGCTTCCACCTTTTGGCTATTGTGACTAATGTTGTTATGAACATTGGTATGGGGAATATCCGTTTGAGTTCGTGCTTTCAATTCTTTTGGGTATATACTCAGAAGTGGAATTGTTGAATCATGTAATTCTATTTATAATTTTTTGTGCGTTCCTCTGGAATTTTTTTTTTTTTTTCCGAGATGGAGTCTTGCTCTGCTACCCAGGCTGGAGTACAGTACCCAGGCACGATCTTGGCTCACCGCAGCCTCCGCCTCCCGGGTTCAAGCAATTCTCCTGCCTCAGCCTCCTGAGTAGCTAGGATTACAGCCACACACCACCATGCCCGGCTATTTCCTCTTTTTTTTTTTTTTTTTTAGTAGAGTTGGGGTTTCACCATGTTGGCCAGGCTGGTCTCAAACTCCTGACCTCAAGTGATCTGCCCGCCTCAGCCTTCCAAAGTGCTGATTACAGGCGTGAGCCACCGCGCCCGGCCTCTTTGGAATTTTAACCTTTATGAAAGTCACTTCCATAATGCAGGCCTCTGTTTCTTCATCTACAAATAAAAAGGCGGAGTAAGAGACAGAAGGAGGGATAAGTAAGGGAGGGCTTTAGGAGATCTCTAAAGAGCCTCCCAGCCTTACAGCTCATGAATTGATGATCACTCAGAACCCTGGACAAAAGGGCTGGTCCCCTATTTAGAGCCTCTGTGAGTAAGTACAAGAAGAAAGGCTCTTCTTCCCAAGAGGCGCAACTTGATTTTTACTTGGTGCTGGTTCTGGAGGGGCCTAGGGCTGAAGAACGGAGGATGGGTGGCCAAGGTTGCACAGGCTGGTGGCACTACAGGACCCCTCTGCTTCTCCCCATCTCATCCCAGTATTTCTTTCCCCATCTCCTCACTTACTCAGTTTGCCTCTGTGTGTCAGAGAGAAGCGGGTGAAGCCAAGGTCTAGTCCAGCATGAAACAAAACACTTGAAATTTCAGCAAGAAAATTTCATCAGAAGGAACTGTACTATCTTCCAGTGTCACCATGGAGACGGCTGAGATGAGACTCATGAAAACCCTTGGACTCCAGTCTCCTTGCCTTCTCCCCCTGTATATCAGCTGCAGCTAAACCAGACTCCTCAGTGATTGGTGGAGACCTCTGTAGCCAGCACAATCATTCTGATATTTCCCTAAAACTCTGCAAAATTACCCACTGCTTCAGGATGAAGTCCAAAGTCCAAACTCCTTAACAAGGCCTACCACATCTTGCTTATGGTCTAGCTTCAGCTTACCTCTCGGGCCTAATTGATTGGCATCCCATACTGGATGTTCCAGCCATGCGGAGCTGCTGGAAAGGGCAAAGTCAGGCACTTTCTTTTCTTTTCTTTTCTTTTTTTTTGAGACGGAGTCATGCTTTGTTGTCCAGGCTGGAGTGCAATGGCACGATCTTGGCTCACTGCAACAACCTCCGCCTCCCAGCTTCATTCAATTCTCCCAGTCTTCCAAGTAGCTGGGATTACCGGCCTTCACCACCATGCCCGACTAATTTTTTTGTATTTTTATTAGAGATGGGGTTTCACCATATTGACCAGGCTGGTCTGGAACTCCTGACCTTGTGATCTGCTCGCCTGGGCCTCCCAAAGTGCTGGGATTACAGGTGTGAGACACTGCACCGGCCCTTTTTTTTTTTTTTTAATTAATTAAAAAAATTTGTCCGGGAGCAGTGGCTTACACCTGTAATCCCAGCACTTTGGGAGGCTGAGGTGGGCGGATCACAAGTCCAAGAGATCAAGACCATCTTGGCCAACATGGTGAAACCTGGTCTCTACTAAAAATACAAAATTAGCTGGGCGTGTTGGTGCATGTCTATAGTCCCAGCTACTCAGGAGGCTGAGGCAGCAGAATCGCTTGAACCCAGGAGACGGAGGTTGCAGTGAGCAGAGATCACACCACTGCACTCCAGCCTGGCAACAGAGCGAGACTCCGTCTAAAAAAAAAAAAAAAAAAAAATTGGCCGGGCGCGGTTGCTCACATCTGTAATCTTAGCACTTTTGGAGCCCAACCAAGGTGGACTGATCACTTGAGGTCAGGAGTTCGAGACCAGCCTGGCCAAAATGGAGAAACCTTGTCTCTACTAAAAATACAAAAATTAGCCGTGCGTGGTGGCACATGACTGTAGTGCCAGCTACTTGGGAGGCGGAGGCACAAGAATTGCTTGAACCAGAGGTGGAGGCTGCAGTGAGCCAAGATTGCACCACTTCATTCCAGCCTGGGTGACAGAGTGAGACTCTGTCTCCTCCTGCCAAAAAAAAAAAAAAAAGAAATTATACAGAATGGGTCTTGCTATGCTGCCCAGGCTGGTCTCAAACTCCTCAAGCCATCCTCCCACCTCAGGCTCCCAAATTGCTAGAATTACAGACATGAGCCACTGTGCCTGGCCAAGTCATGCACTTTCAAGCTTCCAGAATGCCAAGTGCACTCCTCCCTTACCTTGGAATACTTGCTCCCCACTCTCCTTTCTCAACTCTGTCCTGGAAGACCTGTATCAGAAAGCACCTCCTCCAGGAAGGCCTTACAGCTTACCAGGAAGGCAAATGTGCTCTCTCGTACACCCACACTTGACTGTACTCCCTTTTGACTCAACACAGTCCCTCTGCCATGGCTAGTGTGGAGAGGAAGCACCCAGTGATACCACCTAGGTTCAAATCCTGACCAGGCCACTCATAAAACCACAGGACATTAAAAATTGCCTACCTACTTCTTAGGAGCATTGTGAGGACTGCATGAATGAATATGTGTGGTACGTGCTGCCTGGCACATAGAACACTTGGCTTCCTCCTAGCAATCTGTGAACTCAGCTGGACTTGTGTTCTACCCTTAATGGGTGCCCTTTTTTTCTTTCTTTCATTTATTTATTTATTTTTATTTTAGTGTCAGTGTCTCACTCTATCACCCAGGTTGGAGTGCGATAGTGCAATAATAGCTCACTGAAGCCTTGAACTCCTGGGCTCAAGAGATCCTTCCTCCTCAGCCTCCCTAGTAGCTGGAATTACAGAGTGACTGGGGCTACAGGCCCCCACCACAACACCTGGCTAATTCTTATTTTTTATTTACTTGTTTATTTCAGTTGAGATGGGGTCTCCCTATGTTGTCCAAGCTGGTCTGGAACTCTTGGTCTCAAGAGATCCTTCTGCCTTGGTCTCCCAAAGTCCTGGGATTACAGGCATGAGCCACTGTGCCTGGGATGCCCGTTAAATTAGGGGCTTGGTGTCATGAGCTCTCCAGTTGTCTCATTCACATCGAGGAGATGGTATTGTAGATTACATAAGGTTGAATTGTAAGGGAGGGGGCAACCACGGCAGATTCAGGGGCATTGTGGGGATGACAAGGGAGCAGCCTGAAAGTCAAGGAAAGGCCACACTGCTGCCAAGGTGCTAGCATGAAAAAGACAGATCATAACGAGTGTTGGAGAGATGGGGAGAAATTGGAACCTTCATACATTGTTGGTAGGAATGTTAAACGGTGCAGTTGGCAAATTGTATGGCAGTTCCTTAAAAGGTTATGCATAGAGTTACTGTATGACCCAGCAACTCCACTCCTAGGTAGAGATCCAAAAGAAATGAAAACGTGTCCACACTAAAACTTGTACACAAATGTTCATAGGAGCATTACTCAAAATTGCCAAAAAGTGAAAACAAACCATATGTCCATCAATTGATGAATAGAGACATAAAATCTTCTGTAATATTATATTCTATATAATGGAATATTATTTAACCACAAAGTAAATGAAGTACTAATACATGCTACAGCATGGCTGAACCTTGAAAACATTCTACTCTGTGAAGAAAAGCCAGTCACGAAAGACTACATATTGTATGATTCCATGTAGGAGGCAGATCCACAGAGACAGAAAGTAGATTAATGGTTGCCAGGGGCTGGGAGGAAGGATAAAGAAAATGGTATAAAATTAGATAATGATGATGATTGCACACATATATACACTAAAAACCATTGAATTGTACAATTTAACAGGGTGAACTTTGTGGTATGTAAATTATATCTTAATAAGCTGTTATTTTAAAAGGAAGGGCAAACATGACAAAACAAGATTATCAGGGTTTAGATATTTTCTAAATATTTATTTAAGTTGCAAGATAAATGTCTGCTTTGCTGCATCTTGTCAGTGTGTTTAATGATAGAATAGACAACTCCGTAAGGAGAAAAGGTCAAACGTCTAGAGTCAAAATGTCTCAAATGTCCTTTGGGAAGGTATGGCCTGGAGCAGTGGGCCCCCTGCTGCCCCCCATATGAGGCTCTGTTTCCAGCACCAAGTCGGCTGCTGATTTGCCCTGTGGTGCCAGGCAAGTCTCCATCCCACTGGAGTTCCACGCTCTCCATTTACATAACAAGGAGACTACTGCACAGGATCCTGCAGGCTGTCCCTCCTTTGGCATCCTGCACAACTTTGACCCTCCCTGAAGTTGGCTGGTGGAATTCTGCATGGACCCCCATGCATTCCCACCCAGGCCCCAAATGGCATCCCTTCAGGTTGAAAGGACAGAAAGGAAATTGTGAGCCCTGTGAGCTCACAATGGTGCCATTGTGCCCAGCAGAGCCTCTTTGTTCTTTTCAGCCCTCTTTCAGATCAGTATCCATTCCCCAGCTCTGGAAGGGGTGGGAAGCAGGGCTAGTGAATGCTACGGAATTAAGCCAAGAGGTTAGCAGGCACTTAATGAACATAGTAGCCATTTGTGGAGTCGCCACTCTGTGGAGGCCCTTCAAGTACTAAAAGGACCTCAGCAAGGCTAAATGACTTGTCCAATACCACACAGCTAACTAGTGGCAGTGCTGGGCTTCACACACACTCCTGGACACCTTCAAAACCTCCAGTTACCACGGTCAACTTCCTTCTGTAACTCTTCTCATTTTGCATGTCCCAGAGACTTTCCTAAGACTTCATGTATGTTAACTCGTGTAAGTCTCATAACAATCCTGGAAGGAGGGAGTGTTGTCATCATCACAAGGATAAGGAAACTGAGGCACAGAGTGGTTAGGTAACTTGCTCAAGCTCATACAGCTAATAAATGGCAGAGCTTGAACTTGGATAAAGCTGTCAGGCTCCAAAGTCCACGCTCTTACTATTATGTACCAGACAGTTGAATGTGACCTTTCACTTTGATAGACTTATGAAGAATTTCTTGATTGGCTGAATAGAGATTCAAGTATGGTTGTAAGAGCTCTGGTGCCCAGGTCTGCCATTGACTGGATGAGTGAAGGGCCAAAGGTGCCTGTGAGACTGGTTTTTTTAAATGTCTGATCTAAAGGGGCAGCCACTGCTGGACGTGCAGGCCCAAGATCACTGGTTCTGCTGACTTGATTTAGAAAGGAATCAGAAATCTGGATTTTAAGTGAAAATTTCTGAATTTTTTTTTTTTCTCTTGAGTTGGAGTTTCACTCTTGTTCCCCAGGCTGGAGTGCAATTGCACGATCTCTGCCCACTGCAACCTCCGCCTCCTGGGTTCAAGCGATTCTCCTGCCTCAGCCTCTCAAGTAGCTGGGAATACAAGCATGCACCACCACGCCTGGGGAATTTTTTATTTTTAGTGGAGATAGGGTTTCTTCATGTTGGTCAGGCTGGTCTTGAACTCCTAACCTTAGGTGATCCACCAGCCTCGGCCTCCCAAAGTGCTGGGATTACAGGCATGAGCCACCATGCCCGGCTAACTCCTAATTTTTAAATGTTGGCAACTAACTTTTTTCGGGTGGGGTGGGGGACAGGGTCTCACTCTTTTGCCCAGGCTGGAGTACAGTGGTGTGATCTCAGCTTACTGCAATCTCTGCCTGCCAGGTTCAAGCGATCCTCCCAATGTCAGCCTCCTGAGTAGTTGGGACTACAGGTGCGCACCACTACACCCAGCTAATTTTTCGTAACTTTTATAGAGACAGGGTTTCCCCATGTTGTCAAGGCTGATCTCGAACTCCTGGACTCAAGCAATCCACCTGCCAAGATCATACCACTGCACTCCAGCTTGGATGACAAAGCGAGACTGTGTCTTTAAAAAAAAAAAAAAAAGGCCTGGCACGGTGGCTTATGCCTGTAATTCCAGCACTTTGGGAGGCCAAGACAGTGTCGAGGATTAGATCCAATAAATTGTTTAATTAAATTGTACAATTCAATGGTTTTTCATATATGTGTGTGTAATTATCACCACTATCTAATTTTATACCATTTTCTTCATCCTCCCCCCCAACCCCTGGCAACCAGGGCAAAAAAGTCTCCTGTTGAGAATTCATAACTATAGTGTGGCATCCTGCACAACTTTGACCCTCCCTGAAGTTGGCTGGTGGAATTCTGCATGGACCCCCTGCATGCTTTATGGTTTAAGGCCTAAAGCATATACTTCATGTGCTAAGATGTGGTCCAAAACAATACAAGCTGGTTTTTTTTTTATTTTTATTTTTATTTTTATTTTTATTTTTTTTTTGAGACAGAGTCTCGTTCTGTCATCCAGGCTGGAGTGCAATGGCATGATCTTGGCTCACTGCAACCTCTGCCTCCCAGGTTCAAGCAATTCTCCTGCCTCAGCCTCCTGAGTAGTTGGGACTACAGGTGCCCACCACCACGCCTGGCTAATTTTTGTATTTTTAATAGATACAGTGTTTCATTCACCATGTTGGGCAGGCTGGTCTTGAACTCTTGACCTCAAGTAATCTGCCTGCCTCTGCCTTCCAATGTGCTAGGATTACAGGTGTGAGTCACTGTGCCCTGCCCAAGCTGTATCTTAATTGAAAGTGGCAGAAGCAAATGAAAATCTCTCCGGTGAAGACTACCCTCAATCCAGATGGCAAAGAATTCCTAAAGTGTATGTAAACATGACCTCACAATCAGAAGTGACATCAACAGACATGACTGACAGCATAATTATGCCCATAAAAACTTAAGCTACTATGATTAGACTATAATAACATTAAGTTTAAAGAAATAAAAGATCTACTTGAAAACATGAGTAAGAAACAAAAGGCTAACAAAAATGGGAAGAAGCCAGGTGCTGTGGCTCACACTTGCAATCCCAGCACTTTGGGAGGTCAAGGCAAGAGGAGCGCTTGAGCCCAGAAGTTCAAGGCCAACATAAGCAACAAAGCAAGACTCTGTTTCTATAAAATTAAATAAATACAATAAAATAAATTAGCCAGATGAGGTTGTGTGCACTCATAGTCCCAGCTCTTCGAGAGGCTAAAATGAGAGGATCACTTCAGCTCAGGAGTTCGAAGCTGCAGTGAGCTATGATCTATGATTGGGCCACGGTACTCCGCTTGGATGACAGAGCAAGACCATGTCTCTTAAAAAACAAACAAACAAAAACTTAAAGCAGCCAGAGGGAAAAGGCAGATTACCTAAAATAAATCAACAGTTAAATCAGCTGGCTGCAGTGGCTCACACCTGTAATCCCAGCACTTTGGGAGGCCAAGGTGTGTGGATCACCTGAGGTCAGGAGTTTGAGACCAGCCTGACCAACCTGGTGAAACCCCGTCTCTACTAAAAATAACAAAAATTAGCCAGGCATGGTGGTGTATGCCTGTAATCCCAGCTACTTGGGAGGCTGAGACAGGAGAATTGCTTGAACCTGGTGAAGGGTGCAGTGAGTAGAGAACAGCCTGAGCAACAAGAGTGAAACGCTGTCTCAAAACAAAACAAAACAAAACAATTAAATTGATAGCAGACTTCTCAAAAGCAAGGATGGAAAACCAGAAGATAGTAGAATAATGTCTTCAAAGAGCTGGAATAGAAAGAACAATAAACTGACAATTAAACTAATGAAGCTCTATTTCAAGAATGATAAGAAAATCAGATCATTTTCAGACAAAGGAAAATTAAGTTTATCAACAAACCTTCACTAAAGGAATGTTTAAAGGAAATAGTTCAGAAAAAGAGAAAATGAGCCTCAGATAAGTTTGAGATACAAGAACAAATGTTGAACATTATAGGATAGTTATTAAAAGACTAAATGTAGAGTATACTACTCTCCAACTACTAGAGGGAAAAAATGAAATGAGAAAAATAATTAAATCCAAATTGAAAGAGAGGAAATTAAAACATAGAAAAACAAAGATAATGATAAAGTATCAAATATGATAGAAACATATCTAGCCATTACAGTGAAAACCATAATAAATGTGAATGAACTAAATTAGGAAGGCAAAAAAATTGTCAGGCTGGATTAAAAGTAAAACAAAACCAAGTTTATAAGAGAAACACCTAAAATAGACACAGATAAAAATATGCCTAATAACAACTAACTAAAATAAAGCAGGCTGGTTAGCCTGGGCAACATAATGAGACCCACTATCTACAAAAAAAAAATTAAAATAAAAAAATTAAATACAAAATTAGCCAGGCATGGTGGTGTGTACCTGTAATCCCAGTTACTCAGGAGGCTGAGGCAGGAGAATCTCTTGAACCCGGAAGGTGAGAGGTTGCAGTGAGCCAAGACTGTGATTGTGCCATTGCACTCCTGCCTGGGCAACAGAGCAAGACTCCATCTCGAAAAAAAAAAAAAAGCCAGGTGCGGTGGCTCACTCCTGTAATCCCAGGACTTTGGAAGGCCAAGGAGGGCGGATCACAAGATCAGGAGTTCAAGCACAACCTGAACAATGTGGTGAAACCCCCTGTCTACTAAAAATACAAAAATTAGCCAGGCGTGGTGGCGGGCATCTGTAATCCCAGCTACTTGGGAGGCTGAGGCAGGAGAACTGCTTGAACCCAGGAGGCGGAGCTTGCAGTGAGTTGAGATCTCGCTATTGCACTCCAGCCTAGGTGACAGAGTGAGATTGTGTCTCAAAAAAAAAAAAAGAAAAGAAAAGAAAATCATCTGGGTATGGTGGCATGTACCTGTAGTCCCAGCTACTGGGAAGGCTGAGGTGGGAGGATTGTGTTTTGAGCCCAGGAGTTCGAGGCTCCTATGATCACACCACTGCAGCCTGAGCAACAGAGCAAGACCTGGTCTCAAAAAAAAAAAAAAAAAAAAAAAAAAAAGGGAAAAGAAAACTGGTGAGACTATATTAATTCAAAAAAGGGGGAAAAAAGAGATTATAAGAAATGAAAAGATGACCAGATATTAGGGATAAACTGATGAAAAAGACAAGGCATCGTCCCGTAAGTGTTAACTGTAGTAGGGGAAACTTGGAATAGACATACATAAACAGAAAAAGAAACACCAATGCCAGTGAGTATTATTTTGGAAAAGAACAGAGAACTCAAAGGAAAACTGTGGTAGAGACACCTATTTTAGATTAGAGGTCAGCGAAGACCTTTTTGAAGAAGTGCCATTTCAGCTGAGCCCCGAAGGCTGTCACCTGAGGCAGGAGATGAGGGGCAGAATGTCCTGGAGAGACGGAACCAATTTCAAGAGTGAAAGCCCCAAATGGGGACGAGCTGATCATAAGAGGAGAAAGAGAAAGAAGACTGGCTGTGGCCAGTGAATGAGGATGGATAATCCCTTTTCTTCCCAATGGAAACACTGATGGCCACCATCTAACTTCTGCTGTATGAACTGAGAGCCTAGCCTTTTGATTTGGAACAGTTGCAAAGAGTTTAAGTGCAGTGAGTTTAGGTGAGAGCTCCCACAGGGAAGCCTGAGCTGGAAAGCGAGCCCACCCCATCTGTTCTAAGAACAGCAGAGCTCCTGAACTGCTCTTTTGCCAAGGTCATTCTTGCCATCAGGGCCCTGAGCATCCTGGGCTAACCAGAGTCACTCTTGCAGGTACCCTAGAAATCAGGCAGGGCAGCCTTGGTCTACAGGCCAGTTTATTTGAATAAAAGAAGTTGAGGTTTCTTGGTTGCTTTCCAGAGGAGCTCAGTTGGAAGAGAAGTTTCCTCCCCTGGAAGGAGAAAGTCAGGGTTGGGACCCCAGGGAGGGGAGACAGATATCCCGGCCCTCAACACTTCTCTTCAGGACTGTGCTGCCAGGGATGGATAGCAAATAAGTGCATACGGCAGGGCATGGTGGCTCACGCCTGTAATCCCAACACTTTGGGAGGCCAAGGCAGGTGGATCACCTGAGGTCAGGAGTTCAGGACCAGCCTGGCCAACATGATGAAACCCTGTCTCTACTAAAAAATACAAAAATTAGCTGGGCATGGGAGTGGGCACCTATAATACCAGCTACTAGGGAGGCTGAGGCAGGAGAATCACTGGAACCCAGGACGTGGGGGTGGAACCCAGTGAGCCAAGATTGCTCCACTGCACTCCAGCCTGGGTGACAGAGTAAGAATCTGTCTCAAAAAAAAGAAAGTGAATGTCACACCAGGGCCAGACCCTTCCCGTGGAAGAGAAAGGGAAGGGTCAAAGTCCCCATGAGTGTTAGCAACATCCCCTGCCCCATATATCAATTCATTAAACAATCATTAAATGTCATCTTTATCAATGCCTACTGTGTATGCAGCACAGGGCTGGATATAGGAGCCTAGAGTCAAAGAACCAAGACCTAGATAGAGCCTTGGAGATCACTGACTCTGACCTACTTATCTCACAGAGGGGAAGCAGAGACCCAGAGAGGAAAGGGCTTTGCTTACATCACTCACATGTGGGGTGGACTTGGGACAAGCCCTGCCTCCTGGTGCCCAGCCCAGTGTCCTGCCCCACAGCCCTGCTCTCCTCCATTTACTCCACCTCCACCTGCCCACGTCCAGTCTCCCTTACTGTTGGATTATGGCAGCTCTGTATACAGAAGACATGAGCCTCCTTCAGAATCCAGCTCTGTTCTGAGAATTTAAGAAGAAAAGAAGCTCTGGTGAAAAGCCTATTAGTTTCCTCTGCATGGAAACTAATACATATTTAACAGTGGAGTTAAGTTCTGAACCTGCAGGAGCCAGGAGGAGAAATTTTAAATTTCCATCCACAGAGAATCCCAGTGCTTTCACTAAGCCCTGGCTGACTCCTCCATACCTCAGAGGTAGGGACCAACTGGACGTAGAGCCACCAGGGAGTTGAGATAAGAACAACTACATTTTGGCCAGATGCAGTGGCTCATGCCTATAATCCCAGCACTTTGGGAGGCCGAGGCAGGCGGATCACTTGAGGACAGAAGTTCAAGACCAGCCTGGCCAACATGGTGAAACCCTGTCTCTATAAAAAATACAAAAATTAGCTGAGTGTGATGAGATCCCAACTACTCAAGAAGCTAAGGCAGGAGAATCACTTGAACCTAGGAGGCGGAGATTGAAGTGAACAGAGATCACACCACTGCACTCCAGTCTGGACATCAAAGCATCAAAGCAAGACTCAGAAAACCAAAAAAGTCTCAAAAAAAAAAAAACAAAAACAAACAAACAACAACAAAAAAAAACCAACTACCTTTTACTGAGTGCTTACTAGGTGCCAGGCAATTTGCAGTTGTTTCTTCTTTACTTCTCAGAGCAACTCAACAAGGTAGATACTAGCATTTCTCACTTCATACATGGGGAAACCAAGACTCAGAGAGATGCGGGAATTTACTTAGGGTCACACAGAGAGCAAGGAACAGAGCTAGCTGGATTTCCCCAAATTGCAGAACATCAGAAAGACTTGCTAGCATATTGCTAAACAGAGCCTCTCAAAATACATACCATGTGGATGTACATTTATTGAAAGAAATGTTTACAGAGATCAAAGTTAAATAGCCCAAGAGAGATTTTAAAAATCATGTCTTTTGTACAGATAGAGTACAACAGTCAAAGACAGGCAGAGCTGGAGGCCCAGGGGGAAGTGCCCAGCAAGGCAGACACCGGGAAGCTTTAGAGCCTCAGTCACCTTAGGCCTGGTGGCCCACCTCACTGCCAGCTGGACCATTGGTCCTGCTGGGTCCAAGTGACAGACTGGGTCTCAGATACCTCTGCTTTTTCACTCTTTTCTAGAACTTGTCTGGAAGGCTTTATAGCCAGAGAAAGAAACCATGACCCATGACCCATAGGGGTAGGATGACCACCACTGGTGTTTGCCTGAGGCTGTATCAGTGTTAGCAATGCCAGGTGC
This sequence comes from Piliocolobus tephrosceles, assembly GCF_002776525.5. Lineage (NCBI taxonomy): Eukaryota > Metazoa > Chordata > Mammalia > Primates > Cercopithecidae > Piliocolobus > Piliocolobus tephrosceles. The sequence continues at coordinate 89,040,732 of NC_045439.1, read as the reverse complement.
CAGGAATTCCCTCAGTCCCAAGCAAACCAGATGCTTGGTCACCCTGTCTGGGGTGGCCTGGCTTCCTCCTGGGACTCTGTCAGACTTAGAGAGGCAGGCTGTGGCATCTCTTCTTGGTGTATCCTCAGACAGCAGCCTCCCTCCCTGGACCTCAATTTCCCCATCTCTAAAATAGGGATATTTAGGCTGGGCCTGGTGGCTCATGCTTGTAATCCCAGCACTGCCAAGGCAGGCGGATTGCCTGAGGTCAGGAGTTCGAGACCAGCCTGGCCAACATGGTGAAATCCCGTCTCTAAAAATACAAAAATTAGCTGGGCATGGTGGTGCACACCTGTAGTTCCAGCTACTCGGGATGCTGAGGCAGGAGAATCATTTGAACTGGGAGGCAGAGGTTGCAGTGAGCTGAGATCGCACCACTGCACTCCAGCCTGGGTGACAGCACAAGACTCCATTTCAAAAAAACAAACAAACAAAAAAGGTGGGGGGACATTCAATAGCACCGCTGAGGATGCTTCTAGCTTACATGTTCCACAGTTTCTGAACCAATGTTTTGTTGATTAATGGCATGTTTTGGTCCCTTGCCTAAATTGCCAACTCCCCTGGGGCAGTGCTGAAAAAACAGTGACTACTAGATCCCTGCAAGGGTGGCCTCCTCCACTCCCCGCACACAGAGTCTTACTTTTTCCATTCTCTAAGCGTGTCATTTAAGAGATGATTATTCATGCCAGCCACAGCAAAAGGGCATTTAAAATGGAGCTCTGTTCCACTCCCCATGGAATTAAAAGTGAGTTTACAGATCCCTGCTTACTTGACATTTTAATCAAGGAGTTAAGAGCAGAGAAACTTAAAGGGGAAAGGTCAAGAGCCAGGGTCACACACATTTCCATTTCAGCAAGGAATATTCCACTGCCCACTCCAGGCCAGAGGCTGTTGTTGGGGAGACACACACAGACAGGAGAAGCATGGTCCCAGCTTCCAGAAGCTCCTGCTCAGCTCAGGAAGGGGGTGCCATGCCCACAACGGATGGAACCAGAAGCACCCTGTGGCAGGTGCTCTTCAGAGCCCCCAGGAACCAGAGGAAACCTGAACAAGTGCATGACTTATCAATACAAACCTGCCATATCTGGCGGTCTAAAACATTATTTCCGCCATATCTGGGGATCTAAAACATTATTTCCATCAGGCCCAAAGCACTGTCTGTGGAACGTGAGTGCTTTAAAAGAGGTGGTAAAAAATGCTTTGAGAGGCAAGAAGGCCAAAAAGGGAAGTGGGTTCTGACTCAGGGTGCTGAGTCTAGGGATCAGCAGCCAGGACAACAGAGCACCACAGTACCAGATACACAACGGACTTTGGGAACAAAAGAAAACCTCCCACCCAGCAGGGCAGGGCAGGACTGGCATTCCAGGCAGAAGGAACATCGGGAAGTGGATTTGCTCAGGGCACAGGCATGAGGGGCGTGGCCAGAGAAGACTGGAGAGGGAGTCTGGGCCGTGCCAAGGCCATGGGGGAGACAAAGGATTCTGGGCTTTACCTTGCTTCTCAAAGTTCATGCTTCTCAAAATGGGGCTCTCCACAGTGCTACTCAGGATACAGCTGGAATATCTTCCAAGAGCGTCAGTCACTTGAGGATGGGGGAAGGGGATCATTCTTTCTTATTGTAAAATAAACTTGTGAACAGTAGGCAGCAGACAACCAACTAGACTACTTTTGAAGACAAAACTCAAGATTTCGACTGGGCACGATGGCTCATGCCTGTAATCCCAGCATGCTGGGAGGCCGAGGTGGGCGGATCACTTGAGGTCAGGAGTTCAAGACCAGTCTGGCCAACATGGTGAAATCCCGCATCTACTAAAACTATAAAAATTAGCTGGGCGTGGTGGTGCTCACCCATAATCCCAGCTACTCCGGAGGCTGAGGCAGGAGAATCGCTTGAGCCCGGAAGGCAGAGGTTGTAGTGAGCTGAGATTGTGTCGTTGCACCCCAGTCTGGGCAACAGACCAAGACTCCGTCTCAAAAAAAAGGAAAAAAAAATTTTTTTAAGGCATGCTTCACTCACAACCAAAGGCATAGCCCAGAAGTGACTGTGCTCATGCTTTCTCCTCTGTGCCACACTACCTCTACTGCAACCAGAGCCACTTTCAACTTCACACTGTCTGTCCTTCCCACTCAACTAGCCTCCTTGAGCCCAAAACCTCTGCTGTGGCTCCCTGTTAGACCATGTGGGGCCACTCCCATACTTCTAATCTTGGGCTGGACTTCAACATATTTTTTTGGAGGTGGGGGGACACAATTCAATGCACAATAGCATCTTCTTTCAAATATGGTTGTCAATCTTGGGGTTCATGCTATCTACAACTACCTCCCCAGCCCCCTAAATAACTCTAAGTATTCTCATCCCTCGCAAGCGCTCACTCTTCCATGGTCTCTTCTCTCTTCTGTCTTCAGCCTCTTCTGTTCTACTGGCTCCTTCCCACAAGTACCTAAAGAGCCACCTGCTTCTCTTACAACCCTATGGCAACTTCCCATTCTCTTTCTCCATCCCAGGTCATGTTGAAAGGGCTGTCTGCATTTGCAGTCTCAGCTCCTCAGCTCCCATGTGTGGACATTGCGGACTCTTCTCCTCACCTCCCACCTATTCCGCCAGCTGCTGTGATCTGGTTTTCCCTGCCCTGCCTCTCCCATCCTGTCCTGGGTGGTTGGAATTCAGCCAGGAGTGGCCTTGTATCAGTCAGTGGTCAAGACTCCGTTTCTCAGAGAAGCTTTTGCTGCAAACCCAAGTCCACCCTCCTCAAGCAACCCCCACAAATCCAAAAGTCTCTAGGACAACCTCTATTAAGATAAAACAACTGTTGACCGGACGTGGTGGCTCACACCTGTAATCTTAGCACTTGGGAGGCTGAGGCACGTGGATCTCCTGAAATCAGGAGTTTAAGACCAGCCTGGCCAACATGGTGAAACCCCATCTATACTAAAAGTACAAAAATTAGCCAAGTGTGCCTGTAGTCCCAGCTATTCGGGAGGCAGGAGAATCGCTTGAGCCCAGGAGGCGGAGGTTGCAGTGAGCCAAAATAGCACCACTGCTCTCCAGCCTGGGTGACAGAGTGAGACTCCATCTCAAAAATAAATAAATAAATAAATAAATAAATAAATAAATAAATAAAATAAAACAACTACAGAAAGTAGCAAGCCATCAGTCATCTCCACATTTACTTGGATCATTTCTGTCTTGATTAACTCCAGTCTGACAACTCTTATTAAAGGCAGTGCAGGGTGGGAGACCTGGGATTGTCTCTCAGCTCTGTTGTTGATTGACTATATGCCACTCCTCTGCTTGAAGCCTCAGTTTGCTCCTGCAGGAGGTGGGAACAATAATAAGATCCAGCTCCCAAAGATGCTATGAGGATGAACTGAGATGATGACATAAAGGGGAATGTGGCAGGCTGAACAAATGTGAGTGCCAGAGAAGACTCAGGCCAGCTGGCCCATTCCTCAAGAGCTTGGGTTTCAGGAGCAACTTTCTGGAATCTAGGCGAGGCTTTGGCAGACCCTGCTCAGGGTAAGGGAATGAGGAAAGAGACCGAAGACAGCATCATACACAGGCAAACTGGAGAATGAGAATGTACCTTGCAGAGTGCACTCACATATTGGTTATTTATTGAGAACCTACTGTATAAGCAATTCAAGCAAAAGTCAGACACACGTTGACAGTTCATAATTGAAGAGAAAACATGAAAACATACTCAGCATTCAGGTTGCTATACCTCACAGGCAAAGCACTGTGCCGGGGGAGCCAGGTAGGCCAGAGGAAGTGCAGGGTATCCGGGAGTGGACAGTGAGAGCCACAATACAGACAGAGAAAGGGCACAGGGCACACAGGAGTAGAGCAGTGGGCACAAAGTGGGAATACAAGGGCCCCCAAGAGAGTAGGCTGGGGCTCAGGAAAGGACTAGAACATTTTTTTCTTTTTTTTTTTTTTTTGAGACAGAGTCTCTCTCCATCACCCAGGCTGGAGTGCCGATCTCAGCTCACTGCAGCCTCCGCCTCCTGGGTTCAAGTGATTCTCGTATCTCAGCTTCCAGTGTAGCTGGGGTTTACAGGCGCCTGCCACAATGCTCGGCTAATTTTTATATTTTTAGTAGAAACGGGGTTTCACCATGTTGGCCAGGCTGGTCTCGAATTCCTGACCTCAGGTGATCCACCTGCCTTGGCCTCCCAAAGTGCTGGGATTACAGGCGTGAGCCACCGCGCTTGGCCAGGACTAGAACATTTCTGCCTGAGGTACCAACACCTGGAAGAGTCCATGGAGGGGGAGGAGTGAGGTGGAATAGAAGAAAAAGAAAGGCTCAGCCGCTGTCCTGTCTGAAGGGGAAAAGACAAAGGTGGTCAGAGTCAGGAGGGGCTCTGCGCCAGCGAGACTGTGTGACTTAGGGTGGGGAGCTCAGAGAAGCAGCCTGCCCTCTTTGGGAGAGAATTCAGCACAGAAAGCTTGACAGGGCCTAGCCTGCAGAAGCCTGGCTGCTGTGAGAGGTGGGGGACACCTTTGTGAGCTGAAGATGCTCTTTCGGATACCCACCCACCTTTGCCCTCTTGGAGGGGGTGCAGGAGTCCACGGGCTGCCCCTCACAGCCCTCCCCTATTTGCCACTGAGGGGACTGGGATGTGCTGGGATGAATGACAATATCAGACATGCTTATGATTTACTCAGGACATTGCTTCTCACCCTCCTTCCCTCCTCTGCAGCATCTGACACCAACACCAACCCAGCTGCCATTCATTCATTCACCCAGAGCATCTATTCTTTTCCCAGGTGCCTGGCTCCTTTGTGGCCTCTGTGCACCAGGATATAAGTTCTTATTTGGCCTTTTAGAGCACTTTGCTCCCCTTCTTGGCACTTGGCAGATGAGCCATTAGTGATTATGAGTTTGGAGCCAGGCACAGTGGCTCACACCTGTAATCTCAACACTTTTTGAGGCCAAGATGGGAGGATTGCTTGAGCCTAGAAGTTCAAGACCAGTCTGGGCAACATAGTGAGACTCTGTCTAAATACAAAATAAAATAAAATAAGGTAAAATAAGGCAGAGTGCAGTGGCTCACCCCTGTAATCTCAGCACTTTGGGAGACCGAGGCAGATGGATCACCTGAGGTCAGGAGTTCAAGACCAGCCTGACTAACATGGTGAAACCTTGTCTCTACCAAAAATACAAAATTAGTCGGATGTGGTGGTGCATGCCTGTAATCCCAGCTACTAGGGAGGCTGAGGCAAGAGAATCACTTGAACCTGGGAGACAGAGGTTGCAGTGAGCCGATATCATACTGTTGCACTCCAGCGTGGGCAACAAGAGTGAAATTCTGTCTCAAAAATAAATAAATAAAATACAAATAAAGAAAATAAAAGCTGGGCATGGTGTCGTGTGCCTGTGGTCCCAGCTACTAGGGAAGCTGAGGTGGAAGGATCATTTGAGCCCGGAAGGTCTAGGTTGCAGTGAGTTGTCATTGCACCACTGTATCCAATCTGGGCAACAGAGACCCTGCCTCAAGGATGAAAACAAAAACAAAACAAAACAAATGAAAAACCCCAAGAATTTGGACTTCAGAATCAGGGGGCTGTGAATTGAAACACTTGCTATGCCATCTTATAAGCTGTGTGACCATGGGCAATTTCATAACCTCTCTGAGCCTCGGTTTCTTCCATACAGCATAAATAATATGATGCACTAAAAACATTTGTGAAGATTAAACATACACGAAGTGCTGCACCTGCCTCATTGTCAAGTGCTCAATAAATGCCAGCCCATGGCTCTTTTACAAATTTTGGGGTTTTTGTTTTTGTTTTTTGAGACGGAGTCTTGCTCTGTTGCCCAGGCTGGAGTGCAGTGGCATGATCTCGGCTCACTGCAAGCTCTGCCTCCCGGGTTCACACCATTCTCCTGCCTCAGCCTCCAGAGTAGCTGGGACTACAGGCACCCGCCACCACACCCGGCTGATTTTTTTTGTATTTTTAGTAGGGACAGAGTTTCACTCTGTTAGCCAGGATGGTCTCGATCTCCTGACCTCATGATCTGCCTGCCTTGGCCTCCCAAAGTGTTGGGATTACAGGCGTGAGCCCCTGCGCCCGGCCCTGGGGTTTGTTCTTTCCTTCAGAAACCTCATGTACTCTGCATTTCTCTGCATGCATTTCCTTTGTGTCTCTCCTCTCTGCATTCATTGACTACTCACTCTTCCAGCCACCCTATCCAGACCATCTCCTCCGTGTAACCCTATGCCTTCCTTTGGAGGCACACCAGAGACCCATGTCCACACTGTAGAACAGTTCCCAGAGGACTCAAGAGCACCAGCTCGGAGCTGGGCGCACAGTCCAGTACTAGCAATATGTGTATTTATTTGATCTTCCCCTCTTAAGAGCCAGTCCTCTTCTGGGTGAGCAACCTGATGCTTTTATAACAAAAGCCAGTAAAATTTCACCCTGGCCTTGATAATAGAAAACATTCAGAAACTAAAAGTTCAATATTTTCTAGGATTTCAACTTTGTGGCAAGAAATGACCCAAAAACAATTTGTGCGTAAAGAGTAATTAGAAAAGAATACAGAGTGGGTAAAAAACCACTGATCTGAAAAATGCACAAGGAACTCAACTTTTCTCATTTTATAGATGAGGAAACTGGGGCTCAGAGAGGCAAAGTTACTTGCTTAAGGTAACAGAACAAGAAAGAGCAGGGGCTTCTGACCAGGCTGACTCCAAGTTGAATGCCTTTGCCTCCAGACCCTGCTGTCCACTATATGGTGTTTATGGAGTAACTGGTGTAGCTTTCTGCAAGATTCTTTAAAGAGAATGGTTTTAGGACTGACTGTTGGCCAGGATCAGTGGCTCACATCTGTAGTCCCAGCACTTTGGGAGGCTGAGGTGGGTGGATTACTTGAGGTCAGGAGTTTGAGACCAGCTTGGGCAACATGGTAAAACCCCATGCCTACTAAAAATACAAAAATTAGCTGGGCGTAGGCCGGGAGCAGTGGCTCACGCCTGTAATCCCAGCACTTTGGGAGGCCGAGGTGGGCAGTTCACAAGGTCAGGAGATCGAGACCCTCCTGGCTAACATGGTGAAACCTTATCTCTACTAAAAATACAAAAATTAGCCAGTCGTAGTGGTAGGCTCTTGTAGTCCCAGCCACTTGGGAGGCTGAGGCAGGAGAATTGCTTGAACCCGGGAGGCGGAGGTTGCAGTGAGCTGAGATTGCGCCCCTGCATTCCAACCTGGCAACAGAGCAAGACTCCATCAAAAAAAAAAAAAAAAAAAAAAAAAATAGCTGGATGTGGCAGGCACTTGCAATCCCAGCTACTTAGGAGGCTGAGGCAGGAGAATTGCTTGAACCTGGGAGGTGGAGGTTGCAGATTGCGCCATTGCACTCCTGCTTGGGAAACAAGAGTGAAACTCCTTCTCAAAAAAAAAAAAAAGTGACTTTTGCCCTGGGCTTCTATTTAATAAGGTATTCTTTCTTTCTTTTTTGGGGGTTGGGGGACAGGTTATCACTTTGTCACCCAGCCTGGAATGTAGTGACATGATCTTGGCTCACTGAAACCTCTGCTCCCAGGTTCAAGTGATTCTCCTGCCTCAGCCTCCCTAGTAGCTGGCATTACAGGCAGGTGCTGCCATGCCTGGCTAAGTTTTGTAATTTTTTTGTTTTTATTAGAGATGGAGTTTCACCATGTTGGCCAGGCTGATCTGGAACTTCTGGCCTCAAGTGATCGGCCCGCCTTGGCCTCCCAAAGTGCTGGGATTACAGGTGGTGAGCCACTGCGCCTGGCCTCCACCCTTTTAATTCTTTTTTTTTTTTTTTTTTTTTTGAGTCTTGTTCTGTCACCCAGGCTAGAGTGCAGTGGCGGGATCTTGGCTCACTGCAACCTCTGACTCCCAGGTTCAAGCAATTCTCCTGCCTCAGCACTCTTTTCATTCTTCGGACTGGTTCTAACTCAGCGGATGGGCTGCAGGAAGATAGGAAAAAGCATTAGTAGGGGACTCTTCTCCCTCCTATTGCTCCCACGAAACACGTGCCCCTGCACTTGAGGGAGAAATGAGCTACAAATGACTCACTTCATTTTTTTTTTTTTTTGAGACAGAGTTTTGCTCTTGTTGCCCAGGCTGGAGTGCAATGGTGCGATCTTGGCTCACTGCAACCTCCACCTCCTGTGTTCAAGCAATTCTCTTGCCTCAGCCTCCCAAGGAGCTGGGATTACAGGCATGCACCACCATGCCTGGGTAATTTTTGTATTTTTAGTAGAGACAGGATTTCACCATGTTGGCCAGGCTGGTCTTGAACTCCTGACCTCAGGTGATCCACCGGCCTTGGTCTCCCAAATGGCTGGAATTATAGGTGTGAGCCACCGTGTCCGGCCATGACTCACTTTAAAAAGAACACCAAGAAAGGCCGGGCGCGGTGCCTCAGACGCCTGTAATCCCAGCACTTTGGGAGGCCGAGGCTGGTGGATCACGAGGTCAAGAGATCGAGACTATCCTAGCCAACATGGTGAAACCTGTCTCTACTAAAAATACAAAAATTAGCTGGGCATGGTGGCATGCACCTGTAGTGTAGTCCCAGCTACTCAGGAGGCTGAGGCAGGAAAATTGCTTAAATCCAGGAGGTGGAGGTTGCAGTAAGCCGAGATTGTGCCATTGCACTCCAGCCCGGCGACAAAGTGAGACTCAGCCTCGGAAAAAAAAAGAACACCAAGAAAAATAATCAAGGTTTAAAGCTACCTGTGAACCACTGCATTCTCTTCTTTCTTTATCTTTTAAATGTTTCCTGACTCCTAGAACTGACACTGTGTTTTCTTCTTTCCAAAAATGTAACTTTCCTTTTAAGTAGACAACCACTACAATAGGAGCTAAGATTCTTTGGTCTGGAGTACTTTGAAGGAATAATAGTATCGCCCACACCAAGCGGTTCAGGCACTCTTATTCCATCAGGCACTAGCTGTGGGTAGGTATTGCCCCCAATTGGGGCTGCTCTGGGATGATACATCTGTAGACATTTGGGTTGACACAAGGTCCTGTGCAGGCTCTTTGCTTGGACAGCAGGCATTGTGGAATGTGTTTTTCCCTCTATGTTCAAGCATCAAGTCTTTCTCATTCAATGCATCAGGCATGAAATTTATGAGCAGGTCTTTTCGCAAGCATGCAAATATAAATTCTGACCTCTGGCCATCTAATCTCAAGTGATGTGTATTGAGAATGCTGCTTTATGGTGGCTTTGCATCAATATGAGACTCAAGTGTTGCCTACTAGAGAAAGGATCTAACTCGGCTGTCTTTAGATTAACCTTCAGGTGCTTTTGGGGAGCAGGGGAAGAGAGGATGCTGACTGCTAAGGCTTACAGCATGCAAACGCTGAAGTTATACTCCTACCTGGTCCCATATCAGGTACAGGGTCACCAGGCTAAAAGGAATTGCAGAAATCATCTAGTCACTCCACAGCCTCACTAGATGCATCAATTCTGTCTCCAACATTCTTTGTAAGTGATCAGCTAGTCTCTGCTGGAATACCTCCAAAGACAGGGAGCTCATGAGGCTCAGTTGCTCAAAAATGGAAAAAGTCTGTCATAATTAGGATTGAAATCTGCTTCCTATGACTTTTCTACCACTGGTCCCAGTTCTGCCTTCTGTGGTCACCCAGGCCACTGCTGCTTCACCCAGCCTGGGGGTGGGAGAGGGTGACTACCCTGTCCCCTTCTCCAAACTGCACAGCTTCAGCCCTCTGGCTGCTTCTTGCAGCCCCTTTTCATGCAATATCTAACACTCTCAGAGTCAGCATACTGCTGAATCAGTGCTGCTTGGGGTCAGCCAAGTCCCCAGGATCTTAAGAGGACATGTAACAGGAAGGTCTTAAAGATGAAGGCTCAGAAATCTTCAGCCATTGAGGGCTGTCTTTGAGCCTGATGTTCCTCCATTGTAGGTTTCCAAAAATGGCCCAGACCTCTCCCTAGGAGCTCCCTCCTAAAAATAAAAAGGAAACAAAACAGAAGCCAGGACAGTTAAGTCCCTTAAAGTGCAATGAATGGAGCTCATACCATTTGCCGAGGCTGTGCTAGGAGGATCAAAGTGCTGGACCTGGCAGAGTCCCCAGGATTCATCTCATCCCCAAACTTTTCGAATGGGGAAACTGAAGCCAGGGAAGATGGGGCTCACCTTAGGACACGCAGGTTAATGATGACTCTCAGTCTTAAGTAATCTCCACCAATGGACCAACCCTGACCTTCTGAGAGACCCCAGAATAGTGGCCTAGAGGTCAGACCCTGCTTCTTGATGTCATCGCCCTAACTCCAAATAAGCCAATTTACCCCGTGCCTTTGGTACTGAGGCAAAGACAAGTGGCCCTCATTGGGAGAGTGCAGCCGCTGGGGCTCTGCCATGGGAGCTGGGAGGGGCACCGGGCGCTGGGCTTAGCTACACAGCTCTGGAAGGCCCTGTGGGAAGTGGCGCCACAGCAAGCAGTAAAGCAGTGGGCTGAGGCAGTTGTTGCAGTGCGCCAGGCAGATGGAGACCGGAAAGAAGTAGGCCTGAGACAGGAAGTAAGAGCGGTCCAAGGGCATGGCGTTCAGTTTGATCAGCATCCCTCAGAGTGTGAACGCTTGGTTGGGCAGCCAACAGAGCACTAAGGCCAGCAGCACGCAGGCCAGCGAGCAGGTGACTCAGGAAAGCAGTCGGCGCCTGACCCTCGATGGCCAGCGTGCGCGCCACAATTGCAGGAAGAGCAGCAGCAGTAGCAGCTAGCAAGTGCCCAGCGTGGCCAGCGTCAGCACGAAGGCCACCGCGATCTTCTCTGCAGGTGGTAGAGCGTTTGCCAGTTGGGGCCGCCATCGGGGAAGCGCAGCAGGCACGAGTGCTTTCCCCCCACCCTAGCTGCCGTGGCGAACAGGGCGGGGGGTGCTGTAGCCAGGACAGCCATAGCCCAGAGCAGGCAGCACACACAGCTGGCCCGGCACACACGCTATTGCACCGTGACTGGCTCATGGCGCTGAGGAAGAAGCTGCTGGCATACATGTTGAGCACGGTGAGCGTCAGCACCACCTTGCAGATGGCACCCCCGAAGGGCCAGCTGAAGTCGCGCACCGTGTCCGCGACCCAAAAAGGCAGCGTTAGCACAAACTGCAGGTCAGTGGCTGCCAGGTTGAGGAGGAAGCAATTGGGCAGCCAGTGGCGGCGCCGCTGCTGGGACTAGAACTAGCACCAGCACGTTGCCCACCAGGCCTACAGCGCACCGGGCCCAGTAGGCGCCCGCAATCAGCGCCCGCAGCGCCGGCGCCGGGACTGCCCCTGACACCCAGTCCAGGCCGTCCAGGCTGCGGGGACTCCGGGCCGGGCAAGTGCTCTCCAATCCGTTGCCCAGGGAGCTGTTAGGGCGCAGCCCTGACGACGCCTCTTCCAGCCAGCTGAAGAGAAGCACGGCCCAGAGAGCTCGGGCGATTCGACCGTGCCGCTGGCGGACGCCATCGCCGTAGATGGCGATGCAGGGATCCGCTCAGATTCACTCCAACACCTGCAGTCGCTGAGAGAGAATTAGGGGTCTGCGGTACCTCGCCGCAGCACCTTTTAAAAACTGGGGACCACTCGCTAGCCTGCGATCGGCCAACTGCACCCGTGGTCCCACCCCAAAGGCCTCCGAGCTGTATTTCCATTAGCTGCTTCTGTACCCTTGAATTCGCGTTGAACCGGGGACCCTTTGCGGGTGAACTGAGATGCGGAGGCCGGAAGCCCGAACCAGAGGAAACAGCGTCTGTGATCCACCCAAGGTGTGGGGCCACAGCTGCTGGTTCCCGCCGACGACGCAGCTCCAGCTTCCCAGTGCCTCCCGGAGGGACTCTGATACTCGGGGGGCGGAGAAGGGAGGTCATACAAATTCTTCCTGTGGAGGCAGTGCGCCCCTCCACCTCCCGTGTGGGCCCCGAGATAGCCAACTGAAGACCAAGGAGGGCTGCCCAAGTCCGACCAGTGAGGCCTGGCAGCCCACTGCCCGCCAACCCTGCTTCCTTGAACCCCCTGCTCCTGATAAAGGCGTTTCTCCTCCCCTGCTTTAGCCATGGGTACTCTTCATCTCCACCTTCACTGTTGTCTGCTCTGCAAGTATCTGTGACCTTCTTCCCAAGGTCAGCCTGAGAAGCAACTAATCTAGGAGCAGTCAGAGAAAGAGACACACAAACAGGGTTTAAAAGACCAGTGCTGGGCCAGGTGCCAGGGCTCAGGCCTGTAATCTCAGCATTTTGGGAGGCCCAGGGGGCGGATCACCTGAGGTCAGGAGTTTGAGACCAGCCTGAACAACATGGTAAAACCCTGTCTCTACCTAAAATACAAAAATTAGCTGGGCTTGATGGCATGTGCCTGTAATCCCAGCTACTTGGGAGGCTGAGGCAAGAGAATCTGGGAGGCGGAGGTTGCAGACAGTGGAGATGGCAGGCCATTGCACTCCAGCCTGTGCGACAGAGTAAGATTCCATCTAAAAAAAAAAAAAAAGGTCCAGTGTTGAGAGACCAAGACTGGGTCAGCACTCATGCTCAGCATGCATAGAGGAGGGTCCTAAAGCCTGGGGAATCCTGAAGGGCTTCTTGGAGGAGGTGATTTTTGAGCTGATCCCAATATTGCCTTGGCTTCCAATTCCAGTGAGTTCCTCCTATAGTTAAAATAAAACCCAGATTTCCTGCTTTGGACTACAAGGCCTCATGACAGAGGCACTCAACTATAGCTCTTTTTTTTTTGAGACAGAGTCTCACTCTATTGCCCAGGCTGGAGTGCAGTGGCGTGATCTTGGCTCATTGCAACCTCCGCCTCTTGGGTTCAAGTGATCTTTCTGCCTCAGCCTCCCATGTAGCTGGGACTACAGGCATGCATCACCACACCTAGCTAATTTTTGTGTTTTTAGTAGAGATGGGGTTTCATTTTGTTGGCCAGGCTGGTCTTGAACTCCTGACCTCAGGTGATCCACCTCCCAAAGTGCTGGGATTACAGGTGTGAGCCACCATGCCCAGCCAACTAAGGCTTAAAAAAAAAAAAAAAAGCCGGATGCGGTGGCTCATGCCTGTAATCCCAGCACTTTGGGAGGCCCAGGCAAGCAGATCATGAGGTCAGGAGAACGAGACCATCCTGGCTAACAAGGTGAAATCCCTTCTTTACTAAAAATACAAAAAGGGTAGCCAGGCATGGCGGCGTACTCACGTAGCAGTGAGCCGAGATCATACCACTGCACTCCAGCCTGGGAGACAGAGCAAGACTTCGTCCAAACAAAAAACAAAACAAAACAAAATAACAACAACAACAAATCAATGCATGGGTCCCATACTCCAGAGGTCTGGAGTAAGCTCTGTGTGTTTTTTTTTTTTTTTAGACAGAGTCTCATTCTGTTGCCCAGGCTGGAGTGCAGTGGAGCGATCTTGGCTGACCACAATCTCTGCCTCCCAGGTTCAAGCGATTCTCCTTCCTCAGCCTCCCAAGGAGCTGGAACTACAGATGCAAGCCACCATTCCTGGCTAATTTTTGTATTTTTAGTAGAGGCAGGTTTCACTATGTTGGCCAGGCTGGTCTCAAACTCCTGACCTTGTGATTTGCCCGCCTCGGCCTCCCAAAGTGCTGGGATTATAGGCATGAGCCACCGTTCCCGGCCAGCCCTGGTATTTTTAAAGGTGCCTAGGCAATACCACTGTATGCCAGGGTTGACAAGTCCTCTGTTTGTGCTCTCTCTGCCCGTGTCCTAGACCTTGTCACCTACCACTCAGCCTTGCTCACTTCACTCCAGACACAGTGGCCCTTTTCCAGGTACACCACTCTGGCCTGCCTCAGAGTGGTGCTGTTCCATCTGCCAAGAATGCCCTTCAACCGGATTACCATGTGGCTGCTCCTTCTCAGCACTCAGGCCTCAGCCCAAATATCACTTCCTCAGAAGAGACTTTCCTCTGCCACCACTCTGTTTACTTCCAAAAACATTCATTGCGTGCCCACTATGTGCCAAGCACTTTGCTAAGCACCCAGGATGCAGCCTGGAGTGTGTCTTCTACTAGGGGATAAAGACAAACAAGTAAATGAGATGAATTTATGGGGGAAAGAGTGACAATGAAAAAAAGCAGGGTAACAAGATAGAGAGTGAGGGGCAGGGCAACAGGCTGAAGGAAGGGGTATAAGTTAGGGATGGGAGGGCTCCCAGGGGAGGAGGAGACCATGGTCCCCTTTATGCCACTTACCAGGTGTATGTCTTGGGGTTAACCAGTTTTTATTTTTCTTATTTTATTTTATTTCATATTATTTTATTTTCGAGATGGAGTCTCACTCTGTCACCCAGGATGAAGTGCAGTGGTGCGATCTTGGCTCACTGCAATCTCCGCCTCCCGGGTTCAAGCAATTCTCGTGCTTCAGCCTCCTGGGTAGCTGGGATTACAGGTGCCTGCTACCACACCCGGCAAATTTTTGTACTTCTTAGTAGAAATGGGGTTTTGCCATGTTGGCCAGGCTAGTCTTGAACTCCCGACCTCAGGTGATCCACCCACCTCAGCCTCCCAAAGTGCTGGGATTACAGGTGTGAGCCACCACCTTCAGCCAGAGGTTAACCAATTAATCCTGCCTATCTGTAAAGGAAGATGCTGATAACCCCTTGTCAGGGTCATAGGACAATTAACCAACCTCATGAGAGAAAGCCTTCAGCTCTGTGCCCAGTACGGAACTCTTCTTCTTGTGATTATTATTGAGAGGCTAGAGTGACCTCCTGTTTTGCTGAAGGCCCTCTCTGGAACTTCTTGGCCAACTTCAGTCTGGAGCTCCCACTGTATGTCAAACCTGGCATACCGTGCACTGGCCTTTTCCTTCTTTCCTACCTCCATCTAGAACACAGGCACAACATGCCACCAGGAGCTGGGAGGTGGTTCCCAGAGGGTGGATCTCCTTCATGTCTCCTGCCCTCAATCAATCACCACTGCCAGAGCCTCCCCATCACTCCCAGGCCTCTGCCTTGCTTGCCCAGGAGACAGGGAATCTGCAGTAAGTGACATTCTCTGCCCAGCAGTTAGGAAAGGGAGATTAGCCTACTTACCGAGACATAGACTAGGCCAGAACCTGGATGAACTGGGAATCTGATCGAAAGTTTCCAAAATTAGATCATGCTTTCCCAGGGTTTCCTTCCAGCAGGGTCTGATGCCTGGGATTTTTTCTTCCTTCAGTGGAAGTTGTCACTGAATATCAAGTGGCCTGGGTTCTAGTCTCTGTGCCCTAGCACTCTGTGTAAAATCAAGTGACTTTTCCCATTCTGGTCTGTTTTCTCATTTGTAAAATAAGACACCTTCTAATTTGAAGAGTGTTTTTAGAGACAAGGTCTCACTGTGTCACCCAGGCTGGAGTGCAATGGCCTGATCATAGCTCACTGCAGCTTCTTCGCATTGGCTGAGCATCTACTATGTGCCAGGTCCAGTGCCAGGTGTTTTACAAGGATCATCTCCTCCAGTCCCCATGACTGCTCTGTGAGACACGGAATGTGACCCAGACTTAACACAGGAAGAAGCAGGCTCAGAGAGAGGACTTGCCTAAAGACCTACCCAGCAGGTGAACAGAAGCCTCCCTCTGAAGAGCCTGTCCAGTTTTCCCTGAGGTGCTCTGCTGACAACACTCCTAAAATCTGCACACCAGGGGAGTCTCCCAAGAGAAACAGTTATTGGTGAGAGAGGGTCACAAGTTGGGGATATATTTCTTTTTCTTATTTATTTATTTATGAGACGGAGCCTTGCTCTGTTGCCCAGGCTGGAGTGCAGTGGCTCCAGCTTGGCTCACTACAACCTCTACTTCCCAGGTTCAAGCAATTCTCCTGCCTCAGCCTCGCGATTAACTGGGACTACAGCTGTGTGCCACCACACCTGGCTAATTTTTGTATTTTTAGTAGAGATAGGGTTTTGCCATATTGGCCAGGCTGACTCGAACTCCTGACCTCAAGTGATCTGCCCACCTCGGCCTCCCAAAGTGCTGGGATTACAGGTGTGAGCCACTGCACCTGGCCGGATGCATTTATTTTTCTTTTAAAAAAGTATCTTTATGTTCAGGCACAGTGGCTCACACCTGTAATTTTAGCACCTTGGGAGGCCAAGGCAAAAGGAACACTTGAGCTCAGGAGTTCAAGACCAGCCTGGGCAACATAGTGAGACCCTTTCTCTATCAAAAAAAAAAAAAAATTAGCTGGGTGTGGTGGTATGTGCCTGAGGTCCTAGCTACTCAGGAGGCTGAGGTAAGAGGATCGCCTGAGTCCAAGAGTTGGAGGCTGCAGTGAGCCATGCTTGTGCCACTGCACTCCATCTGTGGCAACAGAAGAGACCCTGTTTCAAAAAAAAAAAAAAAAAATCCCTTTATGGCCAGGTGCAGTGGCTCACCCCTGTAATCCCAACACTTTGGGAAGCCAAGCTGGGAGGATCACTTGAGCAGGGGAGGTTGGGGGGCAGTGGGCCATGTTCCTGCCACTGTACTTCAACCTGGGTGACAGAGCAAGACCCTGTCTCGAAAAAACAAACAAACAAAAAACCCTAAAACACAAAACTCTTTATATTATTACTGCAGTGAAAATATAGCATTTCCACATGTAGTTTTGTACAAATTATGTGGCCAGTGTTGATTTTTCCCTTGAGAAAATTTCCCCACCATGAGATTATAGGTGACTGTGTCAAGTTTTGGTGTCTTGCTGCATAATCCCTTTGATTGCCCATTCCCATCTCCACAATAGGCCGCTCGGCCCCTTGCTTTGCTGCACTGGGAAGATTACAGAAACATCAGGGCAGTATTCCCAGAGTCCCTGGAGAGCCCAGAGGAAGTGGGGAGGTCCGGAAGCAACAGACAGTAGGTCAAGGCCATGATAGGGAGACAGGCCTGGCCTGGCTCAGGGGCCTTCCCCTCCTCCCACTGCATGAGTGGTGTGTGTGTGTGTGTGTGTGTGTGTGTGTGTGTGTGTGGGTGGGTGTGTGTGTGTGTGTGTTTGATGGGCTAGGACAGAGTGGGCTGGTTTTCAGCTCGTATTTCTGTATACAACTTGACTCTTTTAAACCATGAACATATATTACTTGGATGTAAAGCAAATTAAATAGTAAAAGCACAAAAACCTTTGCAAATTTGATAGGTGGCAAATGCTCCACAGTTGCTTGGATTTGCATTCCTTTAATTTCTGGCAAGGCTGTACATTTCTCAAATGTTTCTGCACCATCTGTATTTTCTCTACACTTTTGGCATTTCCCATCAGGGAATAGGGTAATGGCTGTGGGCCTGGCACCTGGAGGCAGACAGATCTACCTACAAGTCCTGGCTCTGCCAGTTACTGGCAAGGGACTTAATCTCCATTTTTTTTCTTGTCTGCACATTGGAGATAAAGGTTGGGTTTCCCTTATTCAAAATGCTTGAGATCAGAAGTGTTTTAGATTTTGGATTTTTTTGGATTTTGGAATATTTGCATATGTATAATGCAAATCTTGGGGACGGTGCCTACGTGTAAACATGGAATGTATTTATGTTTCATATACACCTTATACACATAGCATGAAGGTAATTTTATGCATTGTTTTATTTTATTTTGAGATGGAGTCTCCCTCTGTCGCCCAGGCTGGAGTGCAGTGGTACTATCTTGGCACATTGCAACCTCCACCTCCTGGGTTCAAGCAATTCTCCTGCCTCAGCCTCCTGAGTAGCTGGGACTATAGATGGGCACCACCATGCCTGGCTAATTTGTGTATTTTTAGTAGAGACAGAGTTTCACCATGTTGGCCAGGCTGGTCTCAAACTCCTGACCTCAGGTGATCCGCCTGCCTCGGCCTCCCAAAATGCTGGGATTACAGGCGTGAGCCACCATGCCCAGCCTATACATTATTTTAAATAATTTTGTGTATGCACACATCCATTCCTAGACCTCTTGAAATCTGCCCTGGGCTCCCTCATCCCACCTCCATCCAGAGTTGCCTAAGTTGCAGGTCCAGCAGAGGCAGGATTGCTTGGTGGTGAGAAGGTTAGGTCTGGCTCAGACCAAATAAGAAGAGATAAAATTTGCCTAAAACTGGCAATGGCTTTGCTGCACGGCCTGAAAACACCCGTTCCTGCCCTCTGGACTGAAATTTCCTCGTGACACAGAGAAGGGCAAAGGTCTGAGCCCAGAGTTGATGGAGGGAGTATTTCAGGGTTCAATTCTGGGACTCCTAAAATGATGAGGGTGTTAGGGAGACAGGCCCAGAGTGGGGACTGGGAATATAAGGTGAGCTGGGAACAGATCCCTTAGGTTCAGGAAGCTTCTGTGCAAGCAGTGAGGATGGCTGGGGCTATGGGGCTGCTCCGCCCGCCACGCTAGCTGTGAGTTGAGCAAAGCCCTGGGCTCATGGTGCACCAAAAGCCTGCGGCTTTAATCCTAGGCCTGCACAACACATTCAAAAGGATCGTTTTGTTTTGTTTTTAAAGAAACATGAGATTGGCTTGGTTCTCCATGGGCACATTTTATATAGCTCTTTTACTTTTTTTCCTTCTCATTTTGTTTTGGGGAAGAAATCTGTACTGTACTGAGATTGTGAAGAACATCTCTGCACTCAAACAGTTTACAGAAATAAATTTAAAAAAAAATTTCGTGCATGAAACTAAGTCTAGGTACATTGAATCATAGAAAGCAAAGGTGTTGGGTATGGAATTTTCACTTGCGGCATGTCAGTGCTCAAAAGGAGCATTTCAGATTTTGGATTTTTGGATTAGGGATGCTCAACCTGTAGTAAGTTTACCTCATAGAGTTGCTCAACTTTTAACTAGAAAATTAACATAATGCAACATGGTGAAACCCTGACTCTACCAAAAATTAAAAAATTAGCCAGTCTCATAACTTGGTATCAAAAAAAAGTAAATAAAAATTGAAAAATAAAATAATGTTTTTAAATGCTGTATTTTGTTTTATTTTATTTTGAGATAGGATCTTGCTTTGTCACCCAGGCTGGAGTGTAGTGGCCCGATCTTGGATCACTGCAACCTCTGCCTCCCAGGCTCAAGCTATCTCCACTTGCCTCTCCCTGATACCCTGGCTCATTTTTGTATTTTTTGAAGTGATGGGATTTTGCCATGTTGCCAAGGTTGATCTCAAACTCCCGAGCTCAAGCGATCTGCCCGCCTTGGCCTTCCAAAGTGCTAGGACTACAGGCATGAGCCACCGCGCCTGGCCTGTATTCTATTAATTTTCCTTCCTCCCTTCAGAAAGACATAAAATATCTGTTGTTTGTTTGTTTGTATGTTTGTTTTTTTGAGACAGCGTCACACTCTGTCATATAGGCTGGAGTGCAGTGGCACAATCACAGCTCACTGTAACCTCCAGCTCCCAGGTTCAATGATCCCATGATCCTCCTGCCTCAGCCTCTCAAGTAGCTGGGACTACAGGCATGCACCACCACACCTGGCTAATTTTTGATTTTGTGTAGAGACAGGGTCTTGCTCTGTTGCCCAGGCTGGTCTTGAACTCCTGGTCTCAAGCAATCCTCTGGCCTCAGCCTCCCAAAGTGCTGGAATTACAAGAATGAGCCACCATACCCAGCCGGATGCTGTATTTCTTTTCTTTTCTTTTTCTTTTTTTTTGAGATGGAGTCTCACTTTGTCACTTAGGCTGGAGTGCAGTGGCATGATCTCAGCTCACTGCATCCTCTGCCTCTCGAGTTCAAGCGATTCTTCTGCCTCAGCCTCCCGAGTAGCTGGGACTAAAGGCGCATGCCACCACACCCGGCTAATTTTTGTATTTTTAGTAGAGACAGGGTTTCACCATATTGGCCAGGCTGATCTCGAACTCCTGACCTCATGATCCGTCCCCCTCAGCCTCTCAAAGTGCTGGGATTACAGGTGTGAGCCACCTTGCCTGGCCCAGATGCTGTATTTCTAACAAACTCCTAGGTGATGCTCTGCTGTTGGTCCAAAGGGCCACATTTAATGTAGGGAAGGAAACTATATTCTACTAGTAGCAATGGGCTAATGGCTGGGCATTATAGTCTCTATGTTTTACTGGGAGATTGGTGGTGTTGTAGTGAGTTAGGTTGGCAGAAGTTGCTAAGGAACTTCCACTGTGACTAACACTAGTTTACAAAGTACTTTCACATATATCATCTCATTTGGGGCATTATTTTAATGCCATAGGGTGTTACTGTAATCATTATTATACCATGGGCCATTATTTTAATCCCCTGCCCTTTTTTTTTTTTTTGAGTTGGGGTCTAGCTCTGCTGCCCAGGCTGTAGTGAAGTGGTGTGATCATAGCTCACTGCAACCTCGAACTCCTGGGCTCAAGTGATTCTCCTGCCTTGGCCTCTCAAAGTGCTGGGATTACAGGCATGAGCCCCTGGACCCAGCCACCAACTCTTTTTTTACACTAAGGATTTAAGACTCAGAAGGATTGGTTGGGTGCAGTGGCTCACACCTGTAATCCGAGCACTTTGGGAGGCCAAAGCAGGTAGATTGCTTGAGACCAGGAGTTTGAGACCAGCCTGGCCAACATGGTGAAACCCTGTCTCTACTAAAAATACAAAGATTAGCCAGGTATGGTGGTACAAGTTTGTAATCCCAGCTACTCGGGGGTCTGAGGCAGGAGAATCGCTTGAACCTGGGAGGTGGAGGTTGCAGTGAGCCGAGATCACGCCACTGTACTCCAGCCTGGGCAACAGAGCAAG
>NC_045439.1:89005163-89019969 GCF_002776525.5 Piliocolobus tephrosceles | reverse complement strand
AAAAAAAAGACCAGGCATAGTGCTCATGCCTGTAATCCCAGCACTTTGGGAGGCTGAGGTGGGTGAATCATGAGGTCAGGAGATCGAGACCATCCTGGCCAACATGGTGGAACCCCCTCTATACTAAAAATACAAAAATTAGCAGCACGTTATGGCATGCGCCTGTAGTCCCAGTTACTCAGGAGGCTGAGGCAAGAGAATTGCTTGAATCCAGGAGGCAGAGGTTGCAGTGAGCTGAGATTGTACCACTGCACTCCAGCCTGGTGACAGAGTGAGACTCCATCTCAAAAACAAACAAACAAAAAACACGTAGCAGAGCTGGGACTTGAACCCAACCATATTTAACTGCAGAGCCTGCCACCATTACTACGTGGCACTCACCTTGGGAACATCCAGATCCTGAATCTAGTCTGGAGGGAGGCAGCTGAGTTGAGCCAGGCCTGCGGGTCTTATCTCTACCAGGAGGTGCTACAATTGGTCATTCAGATGATTTGCAATTAAGCCTTTGTGGGTTCCTGTACATAGAGCCAATAATCTCTATTGCTTTGGATTTTGTTCCTTTCTTGTGAAGCCTCCCTCCTGGGTCTCTGCCTTCCTGTTTATGTCTGGACTGGTGTCTCTTCTGGCCTGCTAACCAGCTGTGATCCTGGAATCTACCTTTACTATTATTCTGGAGGCTCCCTTCACCTTACGTTTGTGTTGGATCTGTTCCTTAGGGCCTCAGTCTTTCTCTTTCTTGGCTTACTTCTTCATTTTGGTAGAGCACAACTTTTAGTAACTTTTGAAAAAAGGGTTCATAGAAGGCAAATATTTTGAGTCCGGTGCAGTGGCTCATGCCTATAATTCCAGCACTTTGGGAGGCTGAGGCAGGCAGATCACCTGACGTCAGGAGTTTGAGACCAGCCTGGTCAACATGGCAAAAACCTGCCTCTACTAAGAATACAAAAATTAGCCTGGCGTGGTGGCAGGTGCCTGTAGTCCCAGCCACTTGGGAGGCTGAGGCAGAAGGACTGCTTGAACCTGGGAGGTGGAGGTTGCAGTGAGCTGAGATCACACCACTGCACTCCAGCCTGGGTGACAGAGCAAGACTCTGACCAGCCCCCCCCAAAAAAAGTTTGACCTTGTATGTCTTAAAATGTTCTTATTCCACTTTCTTACACTTGATCAAGAGTCTGGGAGTTGAATCCTATGTTGGAAACCATTCTCCCTAGAATTTTGAAGGCATTGCTCTGTTGACCTCTAATCTGTAGCATTACTGGAGAGAATTCTGTTGCCACGCCAGTTACAGAGTCTTTGGACCATTTTTCTTCCTTCTCTGGAAAATCTGGAAACAATTTTCTCTAATATCCCAGAGTTATGGTACGCCAAGATGTCATGTCTTGGTGTGGGTCTTTGTGTGTGTGTGTGTGCTGGAAGCCAGTAAACCCATCTAGAAATTCATGTGCTTCAGTTCTGAGAAAACTCTTGTATTATTTATTTGATAGTCTTCCCTCTGTTTCCTCTGATCTTGCTAAGTCTCCTATGTTTTGGATGTTGGATTTATGAAGTTTTAAGATATGGACAAGTTTTTACTTTTCATACAGGCATATCCATAAACTGTTTTCCTACAGACTTTGCTGTTGATTTCATCTTTAAAATATCCTTCCCAATCCCAAAAAATTATATAACCAACTTCACTTTTCATGTTGGCAATAGCAGTTTCAAAATAAGGTTCATGCTGTTTTTCTTGTCTAAGTTCTACTGTAGGCAGCAGAAGTGACTATTTGTTGGATAAATAAAACAGTGAAATGATTAATTGATTTTAAAAAAGAAAAAGAAAAATGATCCATGTAATTCATTTTATCCAGCATCTTATTGCCAGCAGGGATTCTGATTTTTATTTTTTATTTTTTAAATTTATTTTTTATTGTTTATTTTTGAGACAGAGTCTCACTTGTTGCCCAGGCTGGAGTGCAGTGGTGCAATCTTGGCTCACTGCAGCCTCAGCCTCCCGGGTTCAGGCAATTCTCCTGCCTCAGCCTCCTGAGTAGCTGGGATTACAGGCACCCACCAACACACCTGGCTAATTTTTGTATTTTTAGTAAAGACAGAGTTTCACCATGTTGGCCAGGCTGGTCTCAAACTCCTGACCTCTGGTGATCCACCCGCCTTGGCCTCCCAAAGTGCTGGGATTACAGATGTGAGCCACCGTGCCCAGCTGGGATTCTAATTTTTAAATGTGAAAACAAATATTTTCTTTACAAAAGTTAGTAAAATGCATGAAAAAATAAAAGATAAATAATGAGCAGAAAGAGCTCCTAAATATTCAGTAAACACAATAGAAAAGCAATAAAAGTTTTCAAATTATTTCCAGACACAAAAATATGGAACATCCATTGCTGAAACAATGGTGTGAAAAAAGAAGAAAAACACAATTTTAAAAAGAAGTAGAGGCTGGGCATGGTGGCTCACACCTGTAATCCCAGCACTTTGGGAGGCTGAGGCGGGCGGATCACTTGAGGTCAGGAGTTGGAGAACAACCTGGCCAACATGGTGAAACCCTGTCTCTACTAAAAATACAAAAATTAACCGGGTGTGGTGGCGGGCACCTGTAATCCTAGCTACTCGGCAGGCTGAGGCAGGAGAATCGCTTGAACCTGGGAGGCAGAGGTTGCAGTGAGCGAGATCACGCCACCGCACTCTAGCCTGGGCGATAAGAGTGAGACTCATTCTAAAAAAAAGAAGAAGAAGAAGAAAACAGCCAAGGCAATAAGTAAGCTATAGCATCAAGGTGGTAAAGAAACCCAAAGATGGTTGGGTTTGTACCAGGACAAGGCTGGGTCAGGTAGCGTGCACCGCTCACACTTTCAGCACTGGTTAGACTCTCAAACAACAGTCTTCTGAGATCCTACTAAGCACCAGCCCATCAGACATGGCCCGTGCCCTCTCGGTGTTCATGAGCTAGAAGTGAAGATAAGATTTGACTGCAGGAAAGAACGAGATAGCTATCATTAAGAGTCCCTTTGCAAATCAGCATGGCTCTTGGCAATTAGCACTTAGTATATGTTCATCAGTGAGTCTCTGGTGAAGGGGATCTGGCAGCCTCCCACATATCCAGCTGTCTGACAGACTTAGAAACAACTCTAAAAGGAGGAGTCCTGAAGAAACAGATCCTTTAATAATAGAAGCCAAAATTGGTAATTTGGAGAGGCAGTGATATGGAGTGGTTAGGAATCCAGGTGCTGGAATTAGGCCAGTCCTGGCCCTGACACCTCCAAATGTGGGATGTTGGGCAAGTTACTTAACCATTCCATGCCCCAGTTTCTCTACTCCTAAAATGAGGAAAATAATATCTGCTTCATGTTGGAGAGATTACATGAGACATTGTGTGTAAGGCACAGTGCCAGAACATAGGATACAGCACTCCTTCACTATCTCAATTTGCCTCCATCAAATCATCATTCTCACTGCCCAAGTGGCAACTCAAAGGCAGTAGAAGCCAGTCATGAGCCTTTTTCCCATCAGCTAAGTGCTGGCTCCGAAATCCCAATGTGGATAATTCTCATGACTCTTCCTGTGGCATTTCTCCCCTACGGTGAGGGGGCAGGACACACTCCCAAGCTGCAGAGGCAGCTGTGGCTATGGCGTTGGCGGGTGAAGGCCTCAGTGCTCCAGAGAATGGGGATAGATTGAAAACACCCATGTCTCCAGGGCTTCCAGAACAATGACTAATCAGGCCCATAGTGGCAGCTCAGCACCCCTTTCCAAGTCAGTCATCCCATACATTTTCAAGGCCAGCTCATACTCTGCCCAGTTCTGTCTAATGAGGGAGCTTTTTCGGGCATCCTTGTTTAGAAATCTGCAACCTAAACTGGCATTTTCAATTATTTTGCAATGCTTGAAATTTACTGGGGTGGAAGGGACCCACCAAAAATAATGTCTTTAATTTGGCAATACCTGTCTATCAAAGTCACAAATGCACACATCTCTGACAGCAATCTCAGTTCAAGGACTTTATCCTACAGATGTACTCATGCAGGTGTATCATGGACATGGCTAGAAAGAGATTGGAAACAATCTAAATATCCTTCAGTAGAAGATGAGGATAATGGCATATGCACACAATGGAGTATCAATCAAGTAACATTTATTTAAATATTGAAAATAGCTATTGAACACATACTACACGCCAGCCACTGTTCAAAGTAGTTAGGACACATTAGAGAGCAAAGTAAAGTTTGCTTGCTCTCACAGAGCTCATATTGTGGCTTATGTGCCACAAGCTCCACAACCAAGGATATGAAGCCATCTCCAAGTTTATATACATATGTGTGTGTGTGTGTGTGTATATATATGTGTGTGTGTATGTGTGTGTGTGTGTGTATATATATATTTTGTTTTTGAGATGGAGTCTTGCTCTATCACCCAGGCTGGAGTGCAGTGGTGCGATCTTGGCTCACCGCAAGCTCCGCTTCCCAGGTTCACTCCATTCTCTTGCCTCAGCCTCCTGAGTAGCTGGGACTACAGGCACCTGCCACCATGCCCGGCTACTTTTTGTATTTTTAGTAGAGATGGGGTTTCACCATGTTGGCCAGGATGGTCTCGATCTCTTGACCTCGCGATCTGCCTGCCTTGGCCTCCCAAAGTGGTGGGATTACAGGAGTGAGCCACCATGCCCGGCCTATATATATATATTTTTTTAGACAGAGTCTTGCTCTGTTGCCCAGGTTGGAGTACAGTGGCATGATCATAGCTAACCACAGCCTTTCCAGCTAATTTTTTAATTTTTGTAGTCTCACTGTGTGGCCCAGGCTAGTCTTGAACTCCTGGGCTTCAGCAATCCTTCCACCTTACCCTCTCAAAGTGCTGGGATTATAGGTATGAACCAGGGCACCCAGCCTCCAAGTTACATTGTTAAATTTGTTAACAAAGCCGGGTAAAGATAGAGAGTATATATGCTAGCATGTGTGTAAAATATATCTTTGTGTTTGCAATGCATTTTTCTGGAAGGATTCATGAGAAACTGAAACAAGTCATGGCCCCGGAGAAGGAGCACTGAGGGACCAGGGGTCAGGTTTGGAAGGGAATAATTACTTTTCAATGTTTGTAAAGTTTACATTTTTAATTCTGTGCTGTCTTACCACAAAATACAAAATAAAACATAAAGGCTTTTACTTTTGCCAAATGCCTCAAACCCTTTCTTTACTCCTCTAGACCAGGGTTTCTCAACCTTGGTACTATTGACACTTGGGGCTGAAGAATTCTTTGTTGCAGGGGGTTGTCATTTAGCCACACCCCTGGCCTCTACCCATTAGATGCCAGTAGCACCCTCTCCCTGGTTGTGACAACCAAAAATGTCTCCAAATATTGCAAATTCCATGGAGGCAGAATCACCCCCACTTAAGAACCACTGCTCTAGATAACATATGAAATAGGGGTGTAGGAGTCTCTATCTCCACTAGACAGATAAGAAAGTTGAGGCCCAAAGAGGTTTTATTTTGTTTTTAAGAATTGTGTGCCTTGTCCAGGTGCTGTGGCTTATGCCTGTAATCTTAGCACTTTGGGAGACTGAGGAGGGCAGATCGCTTAAACCCAGGAGTTTGAGACCAGCCTGGGAAACAGAACTAAACCTCATCTCTACAAAAAAAAACCACAAAAATTAGTTGGGCATGAGGCACATGCCCGTATTCCCAGCTACTCGAGAGGCTGAGGTGGGAGGATCACCTGAACCTGGGGAGTTTGAGGCTGCAGTGACTCCTGAGCATGCCACTGCACTCCAGCCTTGGTGACAGAGCAAGACCCTGTCTCAAAAAGAAAAAAAAATGTGTGGCTCATTTTCTTTGTTATTTATTCATTTATAATTTTAAATGGATGGTGTTCTGCTATACTTTCCCATTTTTTATTTATTATTATTTATTTATCATTTTGAGACAGGGTCTCACTCTTCCTCAGGCTGGAGTGCAATGGCATAACCATGGCTCACTACAGCCTGGGCCACCGGGCTCAAGCAGTCCTCCCACCTCAGCCTCCTGATTAGCTGGGACTACAGGTGTGTGCCACAACACCTGGCTAAATTTTTGTAGAGACAAGGTTTTGCCATGTTGCTCAGGCTGGTCTCCAACTCCTGGACTCAAGCAATCCTCCTGCCTCAACCTCCCAAGAGCCACCACACACAGCCCTTTCCTACTTTTTAAGCAATCTATCAATATATAAATGGATATACAGAAGCAGAACAAATATAGTTTCTTTTTAAATTTTGATCAGTTTCTGGTAATGTTTTAGCTATGTTAAAACTTACTGGAGATGTTGGGTCATATAGCATGATAATCATTTAAACAATAAATGAAATAATTTATATCAAGATACGGGGGAGAAGCTCACTAACTGGATACTCGACACTCTGAACAATGACATAAAATATATGTTGAAATATCAGATCTCTTGCTTTGTTCAAAATGTACTCTTTGGGCTGGGCATGGTGGCTCACGCCTATAATCCCAGCACTTTGAGAGGCCAAGGTGGGCGGATCACTTGAGGTCAGGAGTTTGAGGCCAGCCTGGCCAATATGCCAAAACCTTGTCGCTACTAAAAACACAAAAATTAGCCAGGTGAGGTGGTGAACGCCTGTAGTCCCAGCTACTCAGGAGGCCGAGGCAGGAGAATTGCTTGAACCCAGGAGGCAGAGGCTGTAGTGAGCCAAGATCGTGCCACTACACTCCGGCCTGGGCAACAGAATGAGACTCCGTCTCAAACAACAACAACAGCAACAACAACAACAACAACAAAAACAAAACTCAACAAAAACAAAAACAAAATGTACAATTTACTCCCCAAAATTTGGAGTTGGCTGGTCCTGTATTTCCAGTTGAATTATTATATGCATCATGATGGCATGACTAAGGCTTATCATTTTTTGTATCTTTTTTTTGTATCCCATGGTTTCCAAGGAGGTTTAAAATGAAGGCATCCAGCAGGGTGTGGATGGAGTAAAGACCAGGACCTGGGACACTGGAAGAAGCAGGCAGGGACTGTCGTCAGCTGCGGGATTTGAAAACACAAACTTCAAGGCTGCATTTCAGAAAAGCCTCCAATCTACTGTTGGGCCTTGGCAGCATGGAGGCAGTTTGTGGCGTTGGCCAGGGAGGGCTGTGTGTCCCCTCCCAAGATCCTCCCGATCTCTAGGGTTTGCTGTGCTGGTGGCAGGGATCACAAAGACTAAGACATGACCTTAGCATCTCACAGTGTGTCAGGGTTGACAGACCCACAATCAGACAATAGCATTCTAGTGCGCTGTCAACGAGAATGGCATAGGGTACTCCGGGGAACCTAAGAGGTCAGGGAGGGCATTCTGGAAGGGGTGACGTATAGCCTAGGTCTGAAAGGACAAGTCTCAGGGACATCAAGTTTATGCCCATCTTTTATTTATTTTTCATTTTTTGAGACTGAGTCTCGCTTTGTGGCTGGCTGGAGTGCAGTGGCATGATCTCAGCTCACTGCAACCTCTGCCTCCCAGGTTCAAGCAATTCTCTTGCCTCAGCCTCCTGAGTAGCTGGGATTACAGGCATCTGTCCACCACCATGCCCAGCTAATTATTTTGTATTTTTATTAGAGAAGGGATTTCACCATGTTGGCCAGACTGGTCTCAAACTCCTGACCTCAAGTTATCTGCCCTCTTCGGCCTCCCGAAGTGCTGGGATTACAGGTGTGAGACACTGCGCCTGGCCAGTGTCCAGCTTTTTACCATTTATTTTTATTTCTAGAGACAGGGTCTCATTCTCTCGCCTAGGTTGGAGTACAGTGGTGCAATCAGAGCTCACTGCAGCCTCAGTCTCCTGGGCTCAAGGGATCCTCCTGCCACATTCTCCTGAGCAGGTAGGACAACAGGCATGCATCCCGTGCCTGGCTCACATCTTCTCCTTTTCACCTTCACATGACTGGCTCCTTCTTGTCATTCTGGTATCACAGCTTAAATGTCACCTTTTTAGGAAGGCCTTCCCTGACCACCCCATGGAAAGTAGACTCTCTAGTCACTTCCGGTTTTATTTTCTTCAAAGCACCTCTCTGTAGCTGGTCTTGTTTATATGGTGGTCTGAATTGTTTATCCATCTGTCTATTTGCTTGCTGTCCGTGGCCTCCTCCAGAGTGGGAGCTCCAGGGAACAGAGACCTTATCCATCTGTTCACAGCTGTGTCCCCAGTGCCCTGGGTCTGCAGTGCATACTTGATATTTATGGAGTGAAGAAGATATGTGCCAGGTGATAAGGGCAGAGTGGAGGCGTGTGAATGGGGAGGGCATCTCTAGAATGCACTGCGCAGGTCAAGGTGGAGAAGGAATTTGGCTTTGACACCAAGATGGGGATGGACAAGAGCCTTAGCCTGAGGTACAAACAGGGAAAGGGGGAATCTAGACAACCTTGAGGGAGAAGTTTGAGTAAGACAAGGAGCAGGTATGTGGGGTGGGAACTAGAAGGGACATCCAGTCCACGGAGGGGTATTATCAGTACTTTTTTTTCTTTTCTTTTTTTTTCTTTTTTGAGACAGGGCCTCACTTTGTTGCACAGGTTGGAATGCAGTGGTGTGATCTTGGCTACTGCTCACAGGCGGGGCTGGGCCCGGCCCAGCCTGAACCTCCTGGACTCAAGTGATCCTCCCACCTCAGCCCCCCAAATAGCTGGGACCACAGGCATACGCCACCATGCTGGGCTAATTTTTAATTTTTTTGTAGAGACGGTGTTTCACTATGTTGCCCAGGCTGGTCCCAAACTCGGGACTCAAGTGACCCTCCCACCTTGGCCTCTCAAAGTGTTGGGATTGGAGGTGTGAGGCACCTTGCCTGTTTTTTGTTTGTTTGTTTTTCCCTAGAGACAATGTCTCAGTATGTCTCCCAGCCTGGCCTGGAACTTCTGGGTTCAAGTGATCCTCCCTCCTCAGCCTCCTGAGTATCACTGGGACTACAGGCCTATGCCACTGTGCCCAGCTATTAACAGTATCTTTAATAGGAGGAAGACAAGAATGTTTTAGACTGACGATCACCAGCCCAAGGAGACCGAGGACAGTGGGGGACACCTGGAGCAGGACCCTTGAGGAGACAGGAGGGGAGGGAGCCACAGAGCCCTGGTGGAAGCATTGTCTCTGACTGCTGGAGGGCACCTGTTTCACTGTGTCCAGATGGAGGGAGAAGCAAGTGGGTGCCAGCTACAAAGGCTCATTGCATGCAGTGCAATGGATGTGGTGGTCTGAATTGTCCCTGTCACTAAGCAGCAAGACCAGCTGGTGTAAGCGGTGGGGAAGAAATGGAAGATGGTTGGGTAGGGGCCAGGAGTCAAGCAGTGGGTATAGCTAGGGAGGGAAGTAGGTGAAGCCAGGAGGGGCTGGTAGATGGGGCAAAGAGGAAGGTGTCAAGGGACTGGAGGAAGAGCAATACATAGTGGGACTGTAAAAGTGGAAAGGAGGGCAGGGTTGGGTCTGAGAGGAGGGCACCTGATCTTCAGATTTCCGAGATGGAGCAGTTCTGAGTGATGACCTAGCCCAGGCTGTGACCCTGAGACCTGATGGCTAAGGTGGAGTGGAAGGTCATTGGAGATGAGGTGGAGGAAGTAGGTGACCCTGTGCTACAGGAATTCCCTAGAGGACAGAAGGGTTGAGGGTGGAGAGGAAGCCAGAAGTGAGCTTCCAGGAATTGAAGGAAAGCACCCAGGAGATTAACAATGAGGAGGTGTGCGGACCTCAGAGGGCAAGCGGCACACAAAGGCTAAACAAAGGGAGGAAGCTGACCATAACCTCCCTGAGGACAAGACTGGCATCCTTCGGGAAGGGCCATGTTTAGTGATGGCAGAAGGGTGAGAGGAAGCTCCTGGGAGCACAGGGGGAAAGGGAGCCCGAAGCCAGAGCCAAGGCTGGGGCCGCGAAGAACAGATGGCCGGTGTTAGGGGCGGAGGCTGGCCTGGGATGTGAGATTGGGGTTGGCCGGCCTCCAGGCTCCCCCGGGGCCCCTGTTGAAAGTCTGTGGGCCCTGGCCTAGGCGAAGCCGCGGTCCCCTGCCTGTGGACTCAACTCTGCGCTCTGCTTCAAGCAAACACACTAGGAGAGGAGTCAGGAGATGGGGAACTGCGGGGCCCCACCTAGCGCGGGCAATCGCTGTCCATCCAGGGAGGGCCCAGGCCTCTCTCCGCAGCTAGCTTTGAAGCAGGGACCCCGCTGCCCCTCTGTGTGACCCTGGACCCTCGGGAGGCCTCCCGTGTCCCCTTTTGAGAAGCTGCCCTACTTGGCCCGGAGAACACAGCGAAGGGCACCTCCTGGAGCCCAGTTTAGGGACAACACAGAAATTCTGGAAATTCCAGATTCTTTGTGGGGAGCCTCAACGGGCCGGGGTCGGGAAAGCCTGGCTGGGCTCCGCCGGCAGGGGGCGCTGGGGACAGAGGGGCGAGGGGCGCGGACATCCGTCATGGGGCGCTGCCTGCGCCGGGCCCTGCCAGCCCTTAAGGGGAGCGTGGCCTGCGGGGCCGCAGAGGCCGGGGCCGGTGGGGGCGGGGCGGGGCCGGGGGCGGGGGAAGGAGCCTGAGGGGCGGGGCGGGGCCGGGGGCGGGGGAAGGAGTCCGAGGGGCGGGGCGGGGGCCGGCAGCCGCCCTCCCTCACCCTCCCTCCCTTTCTTTCTTTCTTTCTTTCTCTCCTTCTCGCTCTCTTGTCTTTTCTCTGCCTCTGCAGCCGGCCAAGGGGGCGGGCCCTGCAGCCTTTGTTGCCCGCGGACCGAGCGCAGCCGACCGGAGTCTGGGCCGGGTAGTCTGGAGCCGCACGCGGGCCGTGCATGTCCTGAGCCGGACCTGGGACCAGGCAGCGACCGGACGGGACGGACAAGAGCGTGCGCGCGGGGTCACCCGGCGGCCGCCCGGTCCCTGCCATGCCCGGCGGCCCGAGTCCCCGCAGCCCCGCGCCGTTGCTGCGCCCCCTCTTCCTGCTCCTCTGCCCTCTGGTTCCCGGCGCTCCCGGACCCGCACCAGGTGGGTGTCCGCCCCTCCCCGGCCAGCCAGCCCTGCCACCCCTTCCCGCTCCCCAAGTCTTGGTTTAGTCCCTCCTCACCTTTGTGGTCCCCGCGTCGGTCCCGCTCTGCCTGGAGGTGGTCGTGTCTTCTGCTCCCAGGGTATTAGGGGACAGGGGTGGGGTCGGGCTGGCGGGGGAGTGAGGCGGTGCCTCTGGGGAAACTTCCTCAGCCCCTGATTCAGCTACTGACACTGTCTGTTGCCTGGAATAAGCCCCTTCCGCTCTTCGGGCTCCGGTTTCCCCACCTCGGGTGCAGCAACGCGCCTCGCTCCTGGGAGAACTGTCGTCCGAGTGGGCTGGATGGAGCGCGGTTTACCCACTGAGGATTTGGTTTCTCACAGTCCTCAGTGGCGCTCTCCTGGAAAGCGGGCTGTCCGGGACACCGCAGGCGAGGGCGCCAGGTCGCAGGTCTCAGCGGGTCCCCGCCGCCCCTCCCCCCTCCCCCCCGCCGGCTCCTGCCTACCGCATCTGGGCTGCTGGCGCGGTCCCTGGTGGCCGGGGGCACCGGGTCTTGCGCGGTCCTTGCACTTCCTGCCTCTCCCTCCCCCAAGTGTGAAGACGCCGGGAATGGAACGGGGAGCAGGAGCTTCTTTTCCCGGCGGTGGGTTAACTCTCCCCGCCCCGCCGGGCCGGCCTCCGACGAGCCTCTGGCCTGCGTCCAGACTCTTGTTTGGCAGAGACCTGCCGGGCGGCCGCGCTGCTGGCGCGTCTGACGCAGCGCAGCGGGCCTGGGAATTCAGTAACCGAGTATGTAGGAGACCCCAGGCCCGGTGCTCAGGAAGCTCCCAGTCAGGGGAGGCGGTGGATAGTTGGGAGAGCCCTGCAATAGAGGCGATCGGCAGGCTTTGTAGGAGAGGAGGGGCATGAGGTTGGAGAGACTGGAAGGATGGATGGATTCTGGATGGGCTGGAAGGGCGTGGAGGGAGTGGGGCCCTCCCCTCGGGAGCATCAGTCGGGGGACTGGAGTAGGGTTGCTTGCTGGGACGGGGTCGACCTACCTCCCCACTGGAGGGATTGTGACTGGAAAGTAGTCTGGGCGGGAAGGATGGGGACATTTACTCTTGGTCTCAGAGGTTTGGGAAGTCAATGAGGGGAGCAGCTGATGAAAGCAGTATTTTGGGAAGATTTGGTCTAGCAGCCATGTGCAGACTGCAGAGGGAGCGAACATTTAATGAGCACCTGCTGTGTGCCAGCCTTACGGGTTCTTATTTCTCACAATCTCCACAACAACCCTACAAAGCAAGTGATGGAAAGGTCTTTTATGGACCAGCAGACAGGCTCAGAGTAGAGCGACCTGTGGGATTGGACTCCTGAGCTTCCTGAATGAGGCCTGTGTTTTCCACTGTCCAGAGCTGGGGGCTGAGGAGCATGAACCAGGCTATGGGAATGAGAGAGCAGGAAAATGCTTCCTTCAGGACTTGGGTCCAGGCCCCCTGGCAACTGTGGGAAGAGCTGGGTACGGTCAACCTGGTGGTATTCTTATGAGTATTAAATGAGATACTGAATATGTCAGTTGCTCGGTACAGGACACAGTGACTACAAAGTAGTGGTCATTATTATTATTATTATTATTATTATTATTATTATTATTGAGACCGAGTCTCGCTCTGTCACCAGAGCTGGAGTGCAGTGGCCGGATCTCAGTTCACTGCAAGCTCCGCCTCCCGGGTTTACGCCATTCTCCTGCGTCAGCCTCCCGAGTAGCTGGGACTACAGGCACCAGCCACCTCGCCCGGCTAGCTTTTTGTATTTCTTAGTAGAGACGGGGTTTCACCGTGTTAGCCAGGATGGTCTCGAACTCCTGACCTCGTGATCCGCCCATCTCGGCCTCCCAAAGTGCTGGGATTACAGGCTTCAGCCACCGTGCCCGGCCTATTTTTATTAATCTGCCAGGCCAACCCAGGACTCCCCAGATGACCTGGACCTGCTGTTTGCGGGTGGAGGCAGGCCAGGCACTCTCCTTTACCTAATCTGGGCACAAACACTCCAAGGGTGGAGTCTGTCTCTAGTGTTCCCATAGATATAGAGCATGGGGTCCTCCCTGTTCTGCATTCCCTCAGGATTGGTGACTTTGAGGCTGCTGGCCTGTTTGTCATTTTCTTTGGAGCCCAGGACCTAAGCCTGGGGCTCCTCCTACTACTGAATGTTACCTTCTTTGAGACCAAAGGGCTCATCCTGGGCTCACTTTTAGGAAAATATATCCTTTTTCCCCACTTGTGACTAACCCAGGGACCTGGTAGGGTTTCTGAGGCTGGAGCCCAATCATGTCTCCTCCTCATGCTGTATGGCACATGTGAACCCTGTGTGCATGTGTTTCTGTGCGTACTAGGACTCACAGAGGAGGGCATTCACATACCACCCCCCACCCTGCCGGTTATTTTTCCTTCTTGGCATGAGCTGTGGGTCATTTGAAGGGTTGGATTGTAACTCAGGTTCTTGATAGGGAGGTGAGTGAGGGTAAACACCATGTTGGCATTTCTTTGGTAGAAACTCCAAAGTGACAGTTCTGTCACCCAGGGGAGATATTAAAAGTATTTAACACCCAATGTGGCAGGAGCTTGGTCCAATCAGAACAGACCTCCTGACTTGGCAGAATAGATTTGGCCATGAATCTCTGGCAGTCCTCCTGAATGGTGCCTGTTGCCATCCCACTGTCACTTGAGCTCTGCAGGCTCAGCTTTGATGCAAGCACATGACCATTTGAGACTGGAACCTGCAATTACTCCTTGCTGGCACTGGGTGGTGCTAGTTTCAGCCACCAACATCTCTACTGGGGTCAACTGTAGGCTACAGTGAAAGTTACTTATTTTTAAACTTACCCCTGCACTCTTTAAAAATATTTTAATGGAAAAACAATACAAGTTCACTACAAAAAATCAATGCTGGTGGGGTGCAGTGGCTCATGCCTGTAATCCCAGCACTTTGGGAGGCTGAGGCTGGCGGATCTCTTGAGGCCAGAAGTTCAAAACCAGCCTGGCCAGCGTGGTGAAACTCTGTCTCTATTAAAATACAAAAATTAATTGGCTATGGTGGTGCATGCCTGTCATCCCAGCGACTCGGAAGGCTGAGGCATGAGAATCACTTGAACCCAAGAGGCAGAGGTTGCGGTGAGCCGAGGTTGCACAACTGCATACCGGCCTGGGTGACACAGGGAGACTCTGTCTCAAGACAAAACAAAACAAAAAACCAACCAACAAACCAAACAAACAAAAACTAAACAAAACAAGAAAAAAATTATTGCAATAAAAGTGGCAACATCCTGTAAGTCTGTTCTTTTCTTGTTGATTGAAAAAGATGTTTTAGACCAGGCACAGTGATGCACACCTGTAATTCCAGCACTTTGGGAGGCTGAGGTAGGCAGATCATTTGAGCCCATGAATTCAAGACTAGCTTGGGCAGCATAATGAGACCCCATCTCTACAAAAAAATTAAAATATTATCCAGGCCTGGTGGTCCACGCCTGTGGTCCCAGCTACTTGGGAGGCTGAGGTGGGAGGATTGCATGAGCCCAGGAGGTCAAGGCTGCAGTAAACCATGATTGCATCACTGCACTCTAGGCTGGGTGATGGGGCGAGACCCTGTCTCAAAAAAAAAAAAAGAAAAGAAAAAGAAAGAAAGAGAGAAAGAGAGAGAGAGAAAGAGAGAAAGAGAGAGAGAGAAAGAGAAAGAAAGAAAAAGAAATAAAGAAAAGAAAAAAAACATTTTTTGGTTTGGTTTGGTTTGTTTGTTTTTAAGCCATTAGGCAAACAGATAAAACAACATGTTTTTAAAAGAAAAAGCTAAGTATACAT
>NC_045439.1:88983392-89005063 GCF_002776525.5 Piliocolobus tephrosceles | reverse complement strand
TTTTCAGTCATAACTTAGCTCACATTTGTTATGTGCCAGCTATTGTTGTAAGCACTTACATGCTAACTTATTTAATTCTTACACAACCAAAGAGAGCAGCTGTAATTATTATCATCCCCATTTTACAGATGGAGAAACTGAGATTCTGAGTGGTTGAGTAATTTACCCATGGTCTCACAGATATGGGTAGCAGAGCTGGGATTCAAACCCACCCTGTCTGGCTCTAGAGCTCACTAATCCGAATGCTTTTTACCTGCAGCATAGCTCTACTTAGCCCTGTCCACATTTTTGAACTTAATAGGATGCTTCTTTGTAACTCATCTGGAATTTCTGTCTTGCAATATTTGCCTAGGATCTAGAGCAGGTATTCTCAACAGGACTGTACATCCCTTGGGGCATGGGTCCTTCCTCAGAGATACTTTATTTTTTTAAAGCTTTTGGGGCCTTTTCTCCCCAGGGCCTTTTCAACCCAGGAATCTGGTTGATTCCTCAGTTACATACCTGCTTCCATCCCCCAACCACATGCATTTGAGGACAAAACTTGCCTAAAAGAGTGTCATGTAGCTCCTCCAGTTGAGAACTTTAGAGCTAGTTGGCATCAGTGCCCCCGACCTTCAGCTCATCTTTAGCTGCCTTGGCTGGGATTGTCCTTGCCCTGGGAACCAATGTTAATACTGGGCACAGTGGCTCATGCCTGTAATCCCAGTACTTTGGGAGGCCGAGGTGGGTGGATCACCTGAGGTCAGGAGTTTGAGACCAGCCTGGCCAACATGGCGAAACCCCATCTCTACTAAAAATACAAAAAATTAGCTGGGCGTGGTGGCTCGCACCTGTAATACAGCTACTTGGGAGGCTGAGGCAGGAGAGCTGAACCCGGGAGCTGGAGGTTGCAGTGAGCCAAGATTGTGCCATTGTATTCCAGCCTGGGGGACAAGAACAAAACTCTCTCTCAAAAAAACAACAAAACAAAACAAAACAAAACAAAACGAGCCTTGGAGTTGTAGTCTCCGCGAATTGTGATCCTTGGGAAAGTTAGGAAATCCCCCACTGGAAATGAACCTGGGAAACAGTTCTTCCCTATCTCTGTCATTTTCATCTCCTTGACCTGGGCTCCCCTCCTTATGTTTTTCTGGCCTGGATTCTCCAAGCAGATGAGGAAACTGAAACCCAGAGACATGCAGTGACTCAGATTATACAACTATTAAGTGGCCCACTTGGGCCTGCCCGGGGTCTTGTTACTTTCAAAGCCCATGCTCTATAGTGCATTATTTTGTCCCTCCATTGCCTCCCATTTTACAAAACACATGCCTGGGCCAAGATTAAACTTCTTGTTGCCCATTCTTCTGGCTTTTCCCCCAGTTCTCTGAGGGTTTACCACACAGTGCCCCTACCACCAAGAGGCCCTCCTTGTCTTCACTGTTGAATTAACATATGTTAAGGGCCATCTCAAATGCATCCTCCTTGATGAAACTTTTCTTCATTCCGATGCATTCATAAGGTGTCATCCCCTCCCCTTGCTTGGACCCTGTCAGTACTGTGCCAGAGTGGGGGTCTTGGATCTACCACACCCATTTTTCTGTTTTTTTTTTTTTTTTTTGGTGTGTGTGTGTGTGTGTGTGTGTGTGTGTTTGCGGGGGAGTCAGAGTCTTGCTCTGTCATCCAGGCTGGAGTACTGTGGTGCAATCTCTGCTCACTGCAATCTCCACCTCCCAGGCTCAAGTGATCCTCCCACCTTAGCCTCCGGAGTAGCTGAGACTACAGGCATACACCACCATGCCTGGCTAATTTTTGTATTTTTTGTAGAGATGGGATTTCACCCATCTAGTGAAATCTGGTCTCCAACTCCAGACTGTTGCCTAGTCTGGCCTCCAACTCTCGAGCTCAAGCAGTCTGCCCTCCTCGGTCTTCCAAAATGCTGCGATTACAGGTGTGAGCCACTGCATCCAGCCATTTCTCCATTTGAAGGCAAGGATGGTGTCTTATCCACTTTCCTGGACTTTGGAGCACCTAGTGCACCCTCACAGTTAGTAGCCAAGGGTCACATACCAAATGCCATGGACTAGGTAGGTAATGTAAATGAGCAAACAAGGTGGGCAGGGAGACAGATTTTTCATGAAACATGGGGCCTCTTGGCCCATCTCTTGTTTTCCCACTTTTGTTAGAGACTCAGTTCTTTACTGAGTGAAAGGAAACACAAGCATGACGGGAAAGGGAGCCTACTTGCAGCCACAGTATTGGGAATGAATAGGGAGTGGTGGGGACTGAGGACTGGGGAGCATAGGCCCTTCCTAAAGGGAACTCACTGCTCCACCCTGGCCACTTCTGCCAGGCAGGAATTTAAGCCTGACATGGATGGATGATAAGACTTTTCAAGAAAAGCTGAAAATTGAGATTTTTGTACAAGATCATGTGATTCTTTTTTTTTTTTTTTTTTTTTTGAGACGGAGTCTTGCTCTATCGCCCAGGCTGGAGTGCAGTGGCGCTATCTCAGCTCACTGCAAGCTCCGTCTCCCGGGTTCACGCCATTCTCCTGCCTCAGCCTCCCAAGTAGCTGGGACTACAGGCACCCGCCACCATGCCCGGCTAATTTTTTTGTATTTTTAGTGGAGATGGGGTTTCACCATGTTAGCCAGGATGGTCTCGATCTCCTGACCTCATGATCCGCCTGCCTCGGCCTCTCAAAGTGCTGGGATTACAGGCGTGAGCCACTGTGCCCGGCCCCAAGATCATGTGATTTTTAAACATTGGCAGTTGACTAAAACGTTTTTCAGTATTTGTGTCAGCCAAAACAAACCAAAAAATCAGTAACTGATCAACACAAGCAAATCTGCATGCTGTGATTAAGGAGTTGTAGTCCCATATGCCCTTATTAGGATGTCAGAGCAAGAAGTCTCCTTAAATCTTCCAGTCCGGTGGCTTCTGAATGCCAGCCTCTGAATTGGCTAGATCAGAATCCCTGGGAAGGTCTAGAAAAATACAGAAAATACACATTCTAGGGCCCCCAGAGCCCTAGATCTGTGGAACCAGAATCTCTGGGCTGGGTCCTGGCATCTGCAGTTTTTCAGAGCTCTCCAGGTACTGTGATGACCAGTCAGGTTCACTCCCAGTGGGGGATTTCCTAACTTTCCTGAGGATCACAGTTCCTGGAGGCTCTTGGTAAAAATATAGCTTCCTAGTCCCTAGTCCTAGTTTCCTGGAAATGCTGATTTGGTGAGTCTGGGATGGGACCTGGGAGTCTTTTTTAAGAAATTTATCTGTGAGGTCTGGAAAATCCTTGCACTAGTGGCCTGCTGAAGGGAAGGTTCAGCGGGACACTGACAGGGAAGATTAGCTCAGAGCCACATAGCACGTTGCCCCAGCCTACCCAGTCTCTTGACACTCAGAGAAGGCTCTTTGAGGCTGGCACTGCTGGGGCGGTTGGGAGCACAGGGAGATGCTCTCAGCAGGGGCACAGCACTGGCATGTGCAGGGCACTCTACGTGCAGTTTGGCAGAGGACAGACTGGAGGGTGGGTTTGGTTTCTGTAGCCTGCTGGGATGGAGCTTTGGACTGGTCAGCAGCAGAAGGAACCCTGGTGGGATGTCAGCAGGGCACTCAGGCATTCATGCGAGCCTGAAGAGTCTATTGTCGTGAACAGCCAGGATCCTGGGAGCTGGGTATAAATCCAATCGAGAAACTCCTGATTGCCAAGTTCCCTAACTGTGCTCTTTAGAACCTGGGAACTGCAGAGAGGGAAAGGCCAGGGGGGAAAGCACGGGTGCCAGGCTCCCCCAAACTCCAGCACATGAGATTTCTTTTGAGACTAGACCTGGTGGCCAAAGAGATTTGAGAAACGTGATCTAATTCAACTTTTTCACATTAACGATGGGGAAACTGAGGCCCAGCAAGGGATGGAGTATTGAGAATACAGAGCAATGTTACTGAAGAGACTGAAATCATTTGGGGGACTTGAGTCCCAGTCTCAGCACTGTCATTCTTACTGTCACTGTGTGGCTCCAGGCCAGTCTGTCTACCTCTCTGAACCTCCCTTTGCTCTCTCACCTAGGAAGCAGTCTGGACACCTTACTGCAGGTGTCCTAACCTGGGCTTCACAGCCTGAGGGACTGTGGACTCGGGATCCATGAACTTGAATGGGAAAATATTACATATTTACTTTTTGTAACCTCTCAAAGAAATTTAGCATTTCCCTCAATTATGAATATCATTAGCAAATCCCAACAGCACCTGTGGTTTTGTTACCACTAGAACAAACCAAATACTTTTCTATCTAATTACGGTTGTTGCACGTATCTTGAAATAAAGTTTACGTTCATCACTACTTCAACATTTCCATAGTTGCCCGGCATAGTGGCTCATGCCTGTAATCCCAGCACTTTTGGAGGCTGAGGTAAGTGGATCACTCAACGCCAGGAGTTCAAGACCAGCCTTGCCAACATGGCAAAACCCTGTCTCTACTAAAAATACAAAAACTTGCTAGGTATAATGGCATGCACCTATAGTTCCAGCTACTTGAAAGGCTAAGGAACAGAATTGCTTGAACCTGGGAGGCAGAGGTTGTGTTGAGCCAAGATTGAGCTACTGCACTACAGCCTGGGTGACAGAGAGAGACTCTGTCTCAAAAAAACAACAACAACAACAACAACAAAACCATAGTTGTTAAATACGCCACAAAATCTTGTTTAAAGTTTAATTCTACACCCTACTTTTAAAATTATTTTTTGTTTTGTTATGTTTTGTTTTTTAGATAATGTCTCACTCTGTCACCCAGGCTGAAGTGCAATGGCACCATCGTGGCTCACTGCAGCCTCGACCTCCTGGGCTTAAGAGAGCCTCCCACCTCAGCATTCCAAGTAGCTGGGACTACAGGTGTGCATCACCTTGCCTGGCTATTTTTTTTTTTTTGTAGCAACAAGGTCCCATTATATTGCCCAGTTGGTCTTGAACTCCTAGGCTCAAGTGATCCTCCCACCTCATTCTCCCAAAGTTCTGGGATTACAGATATGAACAACCATGCCTGGCCTTAAATTATTTGGATAACTATATTTCAGTATAATCAATTTCCTTGGTACTTCTGTGTATTTTATTTTATTTATTTATTTTTTGTGGCAGGGTCTCACTCTGTCACCCAGGCTGGAGTACAGTGATGCGATCTCGGCTCACTACAACCTTCACCTCCCAGGTTCAAGCAATTCTCCTGCCTCAGTCTCCTGAGTAGCTGGGATTACAGGCATGCGCCACCAAGCCTGGCCAATTTTTGCATTTTTAGTAGAGATGGGGTTTCACTATGTTGGCCAGGCTGGTCTCAAACTCCTGACCTCAAGTGATTCGCCTGCCTCGGCCTCCCAAAGTGCTAGGATTACAGGCATGAGCCACTGTGCCCAACCACTCCTGTGTATTTTATTTAATGCATTTCAAAACATTGTTCTGAGGAGAAGGAGTTTGTGGCAAAAAGGGATAAGAATCCGGGCCTTACTGGGAAATCCAAGAGGACAGAGCAACAGAGAGGGATTTTTAAACTGCAAGAGCCTGAGCAGAGGTCTGCCAATTTTTTTCATCCCTGGAAGCTTTCTTTAAATGAATTCTTGTATGTAAAAGAAATAAACCAGAGCTACTCTGTTGAAGTGGCAGTTAGGGGCCAGGGAGCCCCACTGGGGTGGTCTTTCTCTGTCTCTCCATTCCAGGAGGCCTGGAGACATTTGCATAATGCTGACGCACCTGAGAGCACATTTTTCAATCCATCAGGCTAATAATAATAATAACAATCATAACTGCCATCATATTCAGCCGTGGCGCAGGCACTGCTAAATGTGGAGTAGCTCACCAGGTTTAATCCTCACAACAGCATCGAGAGTGTAAGTGCTGTGGTTATCTGCATTCTACAGAGTAGAATTTTGGTATTCAACAAATACCAAAAAAGGACTAAGTTCTGGACACTTCCTCTGACACTTAAATCTTCAACAAAGAATATAAAGGGCCAAGTGTGGTGGCTCACACCTATAATCGCAACAATTTAGGAGGCTGAGGTGGGAGGATCACTTGAGGCCTGGAGTTTGAGACCAGCCTGGGCAACATAGCAAAACTGCCATCTCTACCAAAAAAAAAAAAAAAATTAATTAGGGCCAGCCTTGATGCCTCACACCTGTAATCCCAGCACTATGGGAGGCTGAGGTAGAAGGATTGCTTGAGCCCAGGAGTTTGTCTGAGACCAGCCTGGGCAACATAGTGAGATCCCATCTCTATTAAAAAAATTAAAAATAAAAAAAATTAGCCAAGTGTGGTGGCACCCACCTGTAGTCCCAGTCCCTTGCTACTTGGGAGGCTGAGATGGGAGGATGGCTCAAGCTCAGGAGTTGGAGTCTGCAGTGAGCTATGATTGCACACTTGCACTCCTGTCTGGGTGACAGAGCAAGACCCTGTTTCAAAAAAAAAAAAAAAGTGCAAAGAATATAGATTCTTGCCTTCCTAGACTACATTGGGAGGGGTGCGAGAAAACAAATAAATAGAAAAAATACTGAAAATGCTAAGTGATATGGTATGTCAGAAGTGCTATGGGGAAAAACAAAGCAAGGAAGGGGGATAGGGAGAGCCAGGGAGTTGCAATTTTAAAATAAAGTCATTAGAGGAGGCCTCATTGAGAAGGAGACATTTGAGCAAGAACTCAAAAGTGAGTGGTTTAGCCACGTGGAAAACAGAGAGAAGAGTGTTCCAGGTGTAGGGAACATCAATGCAAAATCCTGAAGCAGGAGCATGTCTGGCCTGTGGAGGAACTGCAAGGAGGCCAGTGGGCGGAGTGGAGGCAACTAAGGCGGTGTAGCTGGAAATGAGACTGGAGAGGTTACCTTGCCTAGGGCCTCATATAGGCCAGAACTTTGTCTTTTGCTCCGTGAGATGGGCGCCATTGCAGGATTTTGAGCAGAGTAAGACCATGATCGCGCTGGTTTTGAAGGAATCTTTCTGGCTTCTATATTGAAAACACGAGGGGAGGGGCACCTGGGGTAGGCAACAGTTGAAACAGAGAGACCTGTTAAGTTACCGCAGCAATCCAGGCCAGGCGGGCAGTGGCTCACGCCTGTAATTCCAGCACTTTGGGAGGCCGAAGCGAGCGTATCGCCTGAGTTCAGGAGCTTGAGACCAGCCTGGTCAACATGGTGAAATCCTGTATCTACTAAAAATACAAAAAATAACTGGGCGTGGTAGCGTGTGACTGTAGTCCCAGCTACTCCTGAGGCAGGAGAATCGCTTGAACCCAGGAGGCCGAGGTTGCAGTAAGTCGAGATCGCACCACGCACTCCAGCCCGGGCGACAGAGTGAGATTGTCTCAAAACAAACAAACAAACAAAAACCCCAAACACAAACAACAACAACAAAATAAGTTACTGCAACGATCCAGATGGAGAAACTGAGGCACGGAAAGATGAAATGGCAAAGTTAGTAGATAGCCCAGGGAGGATTTGAATCCGGATACTCTGACTCCAGCAGCCCCCTCTTGGCCGCTCCCTTCTGGTCTCCGGTCACTAGCAAGGACCTGGGTCTGCCCTGGGCTTAGGCGTTTGTGGTTCTCTCCCTGCAGGACGTGCAACTGAGGGCCGGGCGGCACTCGACATCGTGCACCCGGTTCGCGTTGACGCGGGGGGCTCCTTCCTGTCCTACGAGCTGTGGCCCCGCGCACTGCGCAAGCGGGATGTGTCTGTGCGCCGAGAGGCGCCCGCCTTCTACCAGCTGCAATACCGCGGGCGCGAGCTGCGCTTCAACCTGACCGCCAATCAGCACCTGCTGGCCCGCGGCTTTGTGAGCGAGACGCGGCGGCGCGGAGGCCTGGGTCGTGCGCACATCCAGGCCCACACCCCCGCCTGCCACCTGCTTGGCGAGGTGCAGGACCCTGAGCTTGAGGGTGGCCTGGCGGCCATCAGCGCCTGCGACGGCCTGGTGAGTGCGTTGGGACATGTATACTTGGGGCAGTCTCGGGTGGTGGGATGTGGAGATTGGCTCCAGTCTTGCCACGCACTTGTCTGGTGGCTTTGCCCAGTGCACTTTTCCTCTGCCAGCCTCGGTATTCACGCCTGTAAAGTGGGAGTGACAGCGCAGGCCTCGTTGATCTCTAGGACAGCACTTCTCAAAGTTTAATGTGAAAGCCGGGTAGTGGTGCACCTGTAGTCCCAGCTACTTGGGAGGCTGAGGCGAAAGGATCACTTGAGCCCAGGAGTTCAAGGATGTAGGGTGTGATGATAGAGCTTAACTGGTGATACAGCCAGACCCTAGGCACTAAAAAAGAAAAAAAAAAAAGTACTATGAGCTCAAATCACCTGCAGGCCCTGTTTAAACAGAATGTTTGCAGGGTAGGTCTGGGGTGGTGCCAAACACTTGGGTTTCTGAAACCGTCTCAGGTAATATTGAAGATGCAGGTCCAGGTATCCCACTTGGAGAACCTCTGTTTGACTGGACTAAGTAACTGAAAAAGCAGTTGGCTTCTCTTCCCTGTGACATCAGTTATGACTGTCCTTCACAGGTCCTTTTAGGCTGCTCTTCTCCAGGAAAGCCACCCCTCACCCTGTAGCCATTCTGCAGGGTGTGGTGAGGAACCCCTTTCAGCCCCTCTGCCCCGATCAGCGTTCGGGGCAAAGCAGGCCTCCGCTTCCTGGCTTCGTCTGGCTGAAGGGTGGTGCTGGCTACTGCCTGCAGCCCTAATGGCTCCCTGACTGGGGCTGATTAGAGCAGCTTCCACTCCAGGCGGAGCAGGGCCCCTTTCTGCTGAAAGGGGTGACCAGCCCCACTCTCCCAGCTCTGGAGGTTGGGGGTTTGGGAGGAGTAGGTGATATGTGCACACTCTCAGTGTCCACTGTTCCCAGGAGGCCCTCAGCTTAGATTGCTCAGGCAAAAACCATGGGCTGTGGCTGCACAGGGCCTAATGACAGGGCAGCCCACAATACAAGCTGCACAACGTCTGGACCTTTGAAGGCCCATCCGCCCTGCACAGTATTCTCATTTATGAAGCCTGTGCCTGTCCCTTAATGTACAGTTGATGTTATTGAGCCTGAGCAGCACCTGTGCACACGGGGCGTCATTTCCATTTCACAGATGAGGAAACAGGCTCAGAGGGGAACTTGCCCAGGGTCACCCAGTCATTCAGTGAGTGGTGGGTG
This sequence comes from Piliocolobus tephrosceles, assembly GCF_002776525.5. NCBI lineage: Eukaryota > Metazoa > Chordata > Mammalia > Primates > Cercopithecidae > Piliocolobus > Piliocolobus tephrosceles. The sequence goes on along the minus strand of NC_045439.1, from coordinate 88,995,923 downwards.
GGAGGGGGGGGACTCCGCATTCATACCCAGGTCTCCAGACCCAAGAGCTGATGCACTCTCCAGCCCTCCCTCCAGGCTTCCTGGTCCTGCGTGACCCAAGGGGCAGAACTGGTGCCTACGAGGGGAAGTCCGAGGCACGTAAGACCTTCTTCCCTGTTGGAGCCCTGAGCTTCCTCAGGAGGTAGTGGGCATCAAAGATGCTTCCTAGGGCCCCTCCCCTCCATGGATTCTGAATGCTGGCGGACATGTCCAAGACACTCCTTCCAGCTTCCCTTCTCTGGGTGGCCCTGGGCCCAGAGAACAGGGTGTCCTGGTGGCCGTGGGCATCTCCTTTGCTCGGGTGTGGGTGTAGATGCTTTGGAGTGATTCATTGCCTTAGGGAGATAGAGGGAAGGTCAGAAGCCCTGGCCAGCTGGGAAGGAGCACAGTGCTGGAAATGGCTGGCATGCAGAGAAGATGGAGAATAGCCCGGAGGCCTGGGCACAAGCTGCCCTGCTCAGGATGGCTGTCTGAGACTCTGGAAGACACCATTTTGTCAGATTGGGATGCAGACCCATTTCCCTCTCCTAATGGGGTGGGTGTGTGGGGCAGCTTCCCCAGGGGTGGAGGCTTCTGAGCTTCACTTTGAAGGTTTGGCTGTGTGTGAAATGGCAGAGAAGGGCTTTCCAGGTGGAGGCTACAGAGTGTGCAAAGGCCCAGTGGGATGAAAGTGCAGAGTGTCCGTGGGCAGTCACAGGTGGTGTGGGCAGTGGGGGCTCAGCTGGACAGGATGGGTCTCTGGGACATGCAGGAAGAGCAGCTGAGGGCCAGCCCTCCCTGTGTGACTCTGGTGCTTCTTCCCCAGAAAGGTGTGTTCCAGCTCTCCAACGAGGACTACTTCATTGAGCCCCTGGACGGTGCCCTGGCCCGGCCTGGCCACGCCCAGCCCCATGCGGTGTACAAGCGTCAGGTCCCAGAGAGGTTGGCACAGCGGGGTGATTCCAGTGCTCCAAGCACCTGTGGGGTGCAAGGTATGCTCTTCTGCTCCCAGTTCTCGGGTGGGTGCTGGGCCTGGGGACATGAAGGGGCCTTTCTAGAAGCCCCTCTTAACATCCCCATGCCCAGTGCCCCTTAGACCAGGGGACACAGATAGACAGACGGATACATCACCATAGCCTGTGCCCTTAATTGTGCCACAAGACTGTGTCCTCTGCCTTTCAGGCCTGCCTCAGTCAATCCCCCACACCGATCTCCTTCGGTCCGTCTCACCTACTTCTCCCACCTTGGGGCTCAACCTCCCTCTGCTCCCTCCCCCCCAGAGCCTATGGCACCTGGCTCTGCCAGCCATTCTTCCTCCAGTGCCCAGCTCCAACAGGGCCACTAGCCAGGAACCTCCCTCCCTCCGCCACCCTGCTCCCACCCTAGAATAACTACCTCTATTATTGGGAATTGGAGTGTGGTACCCAGTGCCTCCTCTGCAGAGCAGCAGTAGTGCTGGCCAGTCCAGGTGAGGAGCTGCCTGCTAAGGGTTGCTGGTGTTTGGGGAATGTTTGGCTGGCATGCCAATCTCAAGTTGCCCACAGCTCTGGTCCTCTATTTGCTGGAGCACATATCCACAGAAGCATGCTTCTTGGCCTCAGTTTCCCCAGCTTCATAGATGTGCTTCCTCTTCTGATCTGGAGTAGCCTGGGTCAGGGGAGCAGGCCCAGTAGGGCCAGCTGGGCTGGATCTTGGCCAGCTTCCTCAGGCTGGGGTTTAGAGGGTGAGGTCAGCCTGTGTTGGGATGTACTAACCCCCCAAGAGGGGAGGAAGTGACACAGGGAGATAGGGGCCCAGTTGCCAGCTTTGTCAGGCCCAGGAGTTCCCCTCCCATGGACACAGTACTTTACCGTGTTAATATCCACCATTTCATTTGCCCTTTGAGGTCCCCCTGTGAGGCAGATCAACTTATTCCTATTTTTAGTTAGGGAATCTCAAGATCAGAGAAGGAAGGTGACCAGGCAGAGCCACACAGCACAGGTCTGGGGCAGAGCCAGGAGGAGAATTCAGGCCCCTGACCTCTGATCTCAGTGTAGTTCCCAGTGCCCCAGAGAGAGCTCACTGAGGAGAGGCCCTGGAGACATGTGCCCTGGGCCAGTCTGCTGGCAGCTAACCTCACCCCATCTGGACCTCCAGTGTCCCCGGAGCTGGAGCCTCGACGGGAGCGTTGGGAGCAGCGGCAGCAGTGGCAGCGGCCGCGGCTAAGGCGTCTACACCAGCGATCGGTCAGCAAAGAGAAGTGGGTGGAGACCCTGGTGGTAGCTGATGCCAAAATGGTGGAGTACCACGGACAGCCGCAGGTTGAGAGCTATGTGCTGACCATCATGAACATGGTGAGTCTGTGTGGGCCAGGAGTGGGTGGAGGGGATAGTGTTGGGGGATGGGGGTGCAAAGAGTGGGTGCAGGGCAGGAAGGCTGGCAGGCTGGACCCCAGACCCAGGTCCAGGCCCCGAGCAGAAAGAAGGGTATCCAAGCTCCTGAGGCAGGAAGGGGTGGGGGTCTTGGCAGCAAGTCACTATGAGAGGGCCTGGGCAGAGGGCTGCTGTGGGGACACCACAGGGTGTCGTGCCACCGGGAGGGGGAGCGGGAGCGGGAGACTGAGGCAGCCACAACTCTGTGCCTGCCTAGGGGACTCGTAGACTAGTTGGTTCATTCATGCTTCCCTGCACAGATACCTCCTTCCTTTGTATCAGGACCTGTGCTAGATGCTGGAAACACAGAAATGCCTGATCAGAGCACACTCTGCCTGAGACCCTGCCTGAGACATCAGCACACATTACAGTTGGAAGGATCTGTGCAGTTCTGTGGTCACTAGCTGGCAGCCTTGGGCAAATCACTTGCCCTGTCTGAGTCTCAGCCTGCTCATCTGTGAACTGGGCATGACCACAGTACCTTGTGGGGTTGGCAAACTGCTCTTGACCCCATATGATGGATGAGATATCAGAGGCCTTGAGAGGACAAGTGACTTGCCCAAGTCACACAACGAGGCAGGGTAGAGCCAGATGGGAGCCCAGGTGTCCTAAGTCCCACTGGGGGCACTGTGGCTGATTGCAGCTGGTGATTCCTGGAGCCGACTACTGCAGAGCTGCCACTCCCTGCTCCTGCCCTGTGGGTGCAGGTGGGAGGCCTCAGGCTTCAAGCTGCTTCCTGCAGCCCCTGGGAGGAAAGATCTCTGCTCCTGGCATTCTTAGCGGCCACCTGGTGGGCAGGTCACCATATAACCCTGTTTCTCTCCTGGGCTGGGTGGTTGGGGGCAAGGTAAGGGTGTGTGCTGTGAACAGGATGACATCTAAAGGAGCCCTGGGGCCAGGATCCTATGCTGCTGCTTCCCCCTGCCAGCCCCTCACCTCCTGCAACCCTAAAGGAAGTACCCTCTGAGATCATCCAGTGTCTGGCCCCCTAGTTTATCACTGTGAAACCCGAGTCTCAGAGAGAGGAAGGGACTGCGTCCAGGGCTATTCTCTACGTGCTGGCCACCACATCCCCACTACTTGAGTTCTCATCAGCAAATGCAGCTCTGGGCCAGTTCTTCCCTGACTGGGACACCCTCATTGGCTCCCTGTTCCATATGGAATAAAAGTCACAGCCTTCTGCCTGGCATTTGAGGCCTTGAAGGCCCAGATCAAGCCTCATCTGCCTAGGGAGGGAAGCCACTAACAGCCAGGGTTCAGCAGGGCTATTGCTGGACAGCAGGGCCTGGACCCTGGGCTATAGGGGTGGAGCAAGGGGCAAGACCAAGTTCTCAGGCCTTGAGGTTCCCTCCTTCTCATTCTCAGCACTTTGGGGGCTCAGCCTGAAAGACCCAGGAGGCTGGCTGGAGCCACTGATGATTAACTGGGTTCATTTCACCCCCGCTTTTCTGAGTGTTCCCTGTGCTCTAGATTCTGGGCAAAGTAAGACCCACCTGAGCGGGTGTTGTGGTTCACGGCTATAATCCCAGCACTTTGGGAGGCTGAGGTGGGCAGATCACTTGAGGTCAGGAGTTGGAGACCAGCCTGGCCAACATGGTGAAACCCCATTTCTACCAAAATACAAAAAATAGTTGGGTGTGGTGGTGCACACCTGTAGTCCTAGCCACTTGGGAGGCTGAGGTGGGAGGATCTTGAGCCTGGGAGGCGGAGGTTGCAGTGAGCTGAGATGGCGCCACTGCACTCCCACCTGGGTGACAGAGCGAAACTCCATCTCAAAAATAAAAGACCCACCCAGCCCAACAGGTGCCCCATCACTTAACCTGGGTGACAGGATTCAGGTGTTTTTGTCCCCCAGGGCCTGGCCCCTTCCTGGCTGCCTTGCCCTGGCTCATAGGACCCACACATTCACTTGGTGAGCCCCATCCCTGGGGAGAGGGTGGGCCTGGTTCTCATACTCACCTCCTCTGACAATATCAAGCTTTTCTGAGCTGGTGAGCATTGGTCAGGTCAGGATGGGGGCACCTTTGAGCCTGACAGTGCTGGACCCCCTAGGAGGCTGCAGGGATGGCAGGGACATGGGAACCCATGTGGCCAGCCTCTGAGGACGGCTGTATTGTGGGCTGAGGCCCTGGTGGGTTAGGGCTGGAGCCTTGTGAATATCTTCTACTTTTTGTCCAGTGTTCAACACCCAACACCTCACCTAAGCCTCACCCCCATTTTGTTTATTTATTTATTTTATTTATTTATTTATTTTGAGATGAAATTTCACTCTTGTCGCCCAGGCATGATCTCAGCTCACTGCAACTTCCTCCTCCTGAGTTCAAGTGATTCTCCTGCCTCAGTCTCCTGAGTAGCTGGGATTACAAGCGTGCCCCGCTACGCCTTGCTAATTTTTGTATTTTTAGTAGAGAGGGAGTTTCACCACGTTGGCCAGGCTGTTCTCCCTGGCTCATCCTCCCAAAGTGCTGGGATTACAGGCATGAGCCACCGTACCCGGCCCTCATCCCCATTTTCAAGTTGAGGGAACAAAGATTCAGAGAGGTCAAGGGGCTCGCTCAAGGTCACACAGCTAGTAAGTGGTAGAGCTGGGACTGGAGCTCAGGTCTGTTTGCCTCCAAAGCCCCATTCTGTCTCCTGTGCCCCTTAATCTGCCCTGGAGAGGGGCAGACAGGGTGGGCCAGAAGGATGGGGAACAGATGTTCCTTTGGGATCGGATGTTTATTTAAGACTGACTTGTTGAGAGCCATCGCTCTACCTGGAATAAAGTGATGGATGTGGAAGAGCACGATCCTGCACTTAGGGACTCTGTCTCATTGTAGCATTTCCCAAGGAATATTTCAGGGAATGTGTTCCAAAGAATGCCAGTAGTATACTGTGAAAAAAGATGCTGCTGTTGAGTAATTTGGGCCACACAGGGTTAAAAAAAGTAAAATAGGCCAGGCATGATGGTGCACGCCTATAGTCCCAGCTACTTGAGGGTCTGAGGTGGGAGGATTGCTTGAGCCCAGGAGGTCGAGGCTGCAGCTGAGCTGCAGTGAGCCAAGATCATGCAACTGCACTCCATCTTGGGTGACAAAGTGAGACCCCGTCTCAAAAGGGAAAAAAAGGTAAAACAGACTTCTTTACTACAGGACTTCTCGGAGCCCTCAAAGTAAATATGCATTGAGAATCCTCAACAGAATAGGCAGGCAGCATTCCCCAAATTTAGGAAATAAGCAGGGGCTTTGAAGCAGCGAAACCTGGGTTCTGAGCCCAGTTTCACCCTCTCTTTGAGCTTCAGTTACTTCATTTGTAAAACGAGGATAACTGTGCCTACCTTAGAAGTAAGAAGATTAAATGAGATAATGCATGCTAAGCCCCCAGCACAGGGACTGTACATGTTAGGCTCATTCAAGGTTGGCTGTGGCTATTTTTTTGGCTGCTGCAGTATTTGACCTACAACCACCTTCAGGACAGCCACACCTTTCTTTACCAACACTACCTACAGAGCCCAATTTATCAGTGTTCTCCCTGTGCTAGATTCAGACCTGAGTCCTAGAGCTTGGGTGGGTCTGTCCCAAGGACAGCAAGACAGGTCCCTTTTCACCCCATTTTCTTTCTTTTTTCTTTCTCTCTTTCTCTCTCCCCTCCCTTCCTTCCTTCCTTCCTTCCTTCCTTCCTTCCTTCCTTCCTTCCTTCCTTCCTTCCTTCCTTCTTTCTTTTCTTTCTTTTGGAGATGGAGTCTTGCTCTGTCACCCAGGTCAGAGTGCAGTGGTGAAATCGCAGCTCACTGCAGCCTCTGCCTCCCTGGGTTCCAGCGATTCTCCTGCCTCAGCCTCCCAGGTAGCCGGGATTACAGGCATGCGCTACTACGCCGAGCTAATTTTTGTATTTTTAGTAGAGATAGGTTTCACCATTTGGCCAGGCTGGTCTCGAACTCCTGACCTCAGGTGATGCAACTGCCTTGGCCTCCCAAAGTATGGGGTTACAGGCATGAGCCACCACACCCAGCCTCCACTGTTTATTTTTAATGAGATAATACATTAGAAATACTGAGCAAGTACCCAAGGTACATTCGTTCATTCAACAAATATGTCTTGAGTGCCCATCATGTTCCAGGTACAAGACGTGTCACTGGGGCTCTAAGAGGAAGTTCACATATACCTGGCCGTGTCCTCATGGAGCTTGCGGTCCCTTGAGGGAGACAGACATTAGTTAATGAAACCATTACCTTGTTGACGATGAAGGAGCAATGGAGGGAGGTGCTAGGAAGGACAAATTCATGGTGCTTTGGGAGTGTTAGATCAAACAAAAGCTCCCCAAAGGACATGACGAGGGGTTGAGGGCAGGAGAGAGGATAGGAGGTAACTTGGGGAAGACAGGTGGGAAAATGTTCCAGGCTGAGGCCATAGCATCTGCAAAGACCTTGTGTTAGGAAGAATTGTGGGATTCTAAGAGAAAGACAGAGTGGTTGGAGCCAGAGAGTGAGAGGGAGGCAAGGGGAGGTCAGAGAGGAAGGCAGGGACCAGATCCAAGAGGCCTGTTGGCTAGGCTGGGGACTTCCGTCCTTTTCCTGGACAGTGAAGAGGCACTTACTGCTTTAGGCAAGGGCGTGTCATGATTGGGTTTGCATTTCAAAGACCGATGGTGGAGCCACTAGGCTGCAGGTGGCCTGGAAGGGCTGCAGAATATGGGTACACTTGTAGGAGGCCTCAACAACTGAGCAGATGAGATGATGATGGCAACTTGGATGAGGCAGTGGTGTTGGAGATGGAGAGAAGAGACAGAGTCAGGCAAAACTTGGGAGGCAAAATTGGTTGGCTGTATTGGAGAAAGATGGTTCAGGGCTCCCGGGCTCCCAGCCTGTGTATGGAGGCGACGGTGGCCCATGATATTGCTGTTTATCTTCCCCATTTCTGACTTTGGGTTCTGAGAGTGTCATTCATCCTCATAATCAGGGGCTTTGCTGCCCTCTTAACAGTGTTTGTTTGGTCCCTTCCTATTTTAATATTCTTTTTCTTGATGCATTGCTAGAAGCCAACTCACAACGGGCCTGTTCTGCCATCTCTGCCCTCTGGGAACCGGCCAGCTATCCCCAGTCACGGGCTGGCCTCTTTTTTGTTCTGAGGGAGTTTTAATTATAAAAGAGCAGATGGCTTTCCCCACCCATTTCCCCTCACCTTGGCTTATCTTCCACCTTTTGGGGATAGCCCCGTCTCCTGGGGCTCAGTAGGGAGCCCCATGTAGCCATGGGGACTCTGATAGATGTGCATACCTGCCTCCTTGGCCCCATGGCTGCCAGTCCTGGGGAGATGGAATAGCAGAGCAGTGGGGAGGCTCCATAGCCCTGTGCCTACCCTCACTCTACTCTCTGGGCCCTGCCCAGGTCTACGCTTCATTGGAGGGCGCACTCCTGAGATGCTGGTCCTGGCATCCCCAGGTCAGGAGGGCACTGCTGTCATAGACCAGGGGCAGTTGGAGGACTAGGGCCCTGAGACAGGCCAAGAAACCAGCATTTGGAGGTCTTAACTGCCATTGCCTGTGCTGGGTGGGCATGGAGTTGGTACTTGGAAGCAGATCCCAAACCTCAGGTCCCAGGTCCTCTGCAGGAGGTTCCTACAGGAGGGGTGGTCAGGCCAGAAGCTGGACTGGTGCTCAAGAGAGGCTGCAACTCTGGGAAGGGGCCTTGGAGGCCTCTTGTCCTCTCCAGGTTCTGCTGCTGCCGGGTTGGGGCAGTGTGTGTGAGGTGTGGGGACACTCATGCATTGGTGTACGTGCATCACCTGTCCGCTGTGCAGCCTGTGTGTACCCATGTCAGAGTCCCTGTGTGTGAGCATGGGTGTGCGTTGCCCTGGTGGGTGGCTGGGTTGGGGTGATCATTGGCTGCTTGTATCCTTCATCCTGGTGACAGCCTGACCCCCCCTATCTCTTGGGCAGGTGGCTGGCCTGTTTCATGACCCCAGCATTGGGAACCCCATCCACATCACCATTGTGCGCCTGGTCCTTCTGGAAGATGAAGAGGTGAGCAGTCATGTGGTCCCACGCTGCCCGGCAATGGCTTCGGCTGCCAGAGCCCTCCTGCACCATGACCTGTGCAGCTCTGTATGGAAGGGCACAGTGAAGGCCTCCTTGGCCTGGACTGTGTCCCCTGCCACCCCCTGGTTCCTGACTGACCCTCTCTCAGGTCCCAGGTCCTCTGCAGGAGGTTCCTACAAGAGGGGTGGTCAGGCCAGAAGCTGGACTGGTGCCTGCGGGCCTCCCACTGCCCTGCTGGGCCTCTGTGTCCTGCCTTTATATGGAGGAGAATTGGGCCAGACCCTCTCGGAACTCAGGGGAGGCATGAGCGGTCATTCTCTCTGCCCCCAGGAGGACCTAAAGATCACGCACCATGCAGACAACACCCTGAAGAGCTTCTGCAAGTGGCAGAAAAGCATCAACATGAAGGGGGACGCCCACCCCCTGCACCATGACACCGCCATCCTGCTCACCAGGTACTGCCAGCTGCAGGAGGGTGGGAGCCTGCATCTCAGGGAGGTGCTTCACGGCCCTACGGGAGAAGCCCTGGTGGAGGAGGGGGCCGTGCTCTCAGGGAGCCCCATTTTTAGGAGAGTTTCCGCACCTTTGGCCCAAGGCTGGATTCTGTCTGCACTCGGGGAGGTCTTTTTATTTTGAAATAATTGTGGATTTTCATGCTGTTGTCAAAAATAATAGAGAGAGGGCCTCTATAGCCTTCATCCATTTCCCCCAGTGGTAACATCTTACATGACTAGAGCACAGTATCCCAACCAGGAAGCTGACACTGATACCATCCGCAGACTTCCTCAGATATCATCAGTTCCACACATACTGCCCTTTGCGTGAATGTGTGTGTATTCAGTTCTGTGCAGTTTCATCACTATGGGTTCACCTACCCACCCCCACAGTCTAGATACAGATCTGTCTCATCAGAAGGATGTCTCGTACTACCAGTTTATAGTCACAGCCACCTTCCTCCCTCCTCCCCTAACCTCTGGCAACTGCTGATCTGTCCAGAGGCAGTTATCTTCCCTCTGCTGGACTCTGGCAGCTTCTGTCGGCACCCCTGCTGGATAGTAACCAAAATTGTTCTGTGCGGGTCTGTGCTCCCAAGGGCCAAAGAGATGCCCAGCGGATTGTGTGTGAATGAGAGCACCTGCTTCCCACGTGGCCACTGTGCTGGCCTCATGCCACAGAACGGTGGGAGGGACATCCTTTTCGCTTGGAATCAGTTCGGGGGGACCCTTCCCTGGCCTTCGCTCAGGTGGGCCTGGCACTGGGCCAGGTTAGCCTGAAGGCCGCTTCTCTGTCTGTGCAGGAAGGACCTGTGTGCAGCCATGAACCGGCCCTGTGAGACCCTGGGCCTCTCCCACGTGGCGGGCATGTGCCAGCCGCACCGCAGCTGCAGCGTCAACGAGGACACAGGCCTGCCGCTGGCCTTCACTGTAGCCCACGAGCTCGGGCACAGGTACTGTGCCTGCCCCCATTGCTACACTGAGAGCTGAGCTTCACCCTCCCAGCCTGGGGGCACCGGGTATCCAGCCTGTGGGTCACAAAGTCCAGGGGAAAGGAAGCTCTCTCGAGAAGGAGCCCCGACTGTGGCCATGTGCTGTCCCTGCACTGTCCCCTCCCCACAACCAGGCTGCTTCCCTGTAAAGCAGGAGAGAGGCCTGCCTGGGCATCTCTGGGACTGGCCTGGAGGGAGTCTTATTTAAAGGGGAGTTGTGATGGGCCAGAAAGTCATCGTAGGTCTTTGGCTGTCCCTCCCCATTGCCCTCAGTGCTGTATTTTTTACTCTCGATCCCTGTCCCTGTTCTTGTTGGCTCTGTGGCCTTGGCCAGTGCCTGCCCTCTCTGGGCCTCTGTGTGCTTCCCATAGATTGAGGGGTTTGGATTCAGTGACGTCCAAGGCTCCCTCCATCTGACACCGCTGCCTGAGGCTCCTGCCTTCACAGGTCTCCAGCCACCTGTGCCCGGGCTGTTGAGCTGGCGAATATGGCAGCATCTTAGATTGTCCAGCAAGCTTTCAAAGGCAGGCTCCCAGAGGGTTCTGTGGTCAAAGCTGTTGGGGTCATCCATTCAGACGTCTGGGTGATGGCTGTGCCTGCAGGACCTTAAAGCTGAAGAACAGCCTGCCGCAGTACTGCAATTTCCTGGTTGTGTTACCCTGGCTAGTTCCTTAGACTCTCTGAGCCTCCCTGGGAGTAATAATGAGAACTGAGTGAGACTGTGTTTCTGAAAGTGCTTAGCATGGCCCCTGGCACAGAGTAGATGCTCAGGAAATAATTTTTCTTGTGTCCTTCCCAAGGATGGTCTCTGGAGACCTTTCTGTGACACAGCAGCTCAGATCCCCTAACTCAAGTGCACAGCCTTGGGACAAGGACCTGTGAGTGGGAACCTCTGTCAGACTTTCTTGAGGCCAGTGAGCTTGCAGTGGCCATCACGGGCCCCCATCTGTGCCACCTGGTTTGCCATTGCTGGCCAGCCCCCAGGCAGGTACAGGGCTGCTCTGGGTCCCTGGCCCTCATTTCAGGCCAGAGCAGGAGCCCTTGGGGTCCTAGCTGTCATACCCTCATTTTACATTAAGGAAACTGAGGCTCAGAGAGGGGAATGTGACTTTCTGCAGCCATTGGGTGTGGCCATTGGGTGGCAGAATTAGCCCTAGAACTAGGACTGTGCACCTTGTGGGTCTCCAGGGGAGGGCAGGCTGGCAGCCTCCCGCCAGCTCACCCGCCCCTGGGGCCTGTGCTCTCACACAGTTTTGGCATTCAGCATGACGGAAGCGGCAATGACTGTGAACCCGTTGGGAAACGGCCTTTCATCATGTCTCCACAGCTCCTGTACGACGCCGCTCCCCTCACCTGGTCCCGCTGCAGCCGCCAGTACATCACCAGGTTCCTTGAGTAAGTCCTCCAGCACCAGGCCCCTACGCCTTGATCCATGAGGTCAAGGTCTACTGGGAGAGCTGCAGACAGTCACATTGGAGGGGTAGAGGGAAGCAGAGGGACAAGGTCTTGATCTGTGAGGTCAAAGTCTAATGGGGGAGAGGCAGACAGTCATACTGCAGAGCCGGGGTAGAGGGAAGCAGAGGGGCACCTGGCAAAGATGTGGTGCTGGCGTCCCAAATGTCCTCCTCGAAGGGACACCTGAGCTTGAACTTGGAGGAGGAGCGAGAATTCACACATGTGCAGAAGGCAGAAGAATGGCGCTCCTGGTAGAGGAAGCCTGAGAAAGGCCTGCAGCCGTGAAGGAGCGGGAGAGCTTTTCAGGGAATGACAGAACCCTGAGTGAGGCTATGGGAGCCAAGGCTGCGTAGAAAACGAGGCTGGAGGAAGTGAGGGCCAGCCACAAGGTCCAGTGAGAGGCAGGAAGAAGGGGCCACTAAGGGAACTGAAATGTGAAGCTTTCTCCTTTTCTTCATGTTCTCTTCATTTGTTCTGGTGTTTTTGTTGTTGTTGTTTGTTTATTTTTTGAGTCAGAGTCTCACTCTGTCTCCCAGGCTGGAGTGCGATGGTGTGATCTTGGCTCACTGCAACCTCTGCCTCCCAGGTTCAAGCGATTCTCCTGCCTCAGCCTCCTGGGTAGCTGGGACTACAGGTGTGTGCCATAATGGCTGACTAATTTTTGTATTTTTAGTAGAGATGAGGTTTTGCCATGTTGGCCAGACTGGTCTTTAACTCCTGACTGCAGATGGTCCACCCACCTTGGCCTCCTAGAGTGCTGGAATTGCAGGCATGAGCCACCATGCCTCGCCTGTTCTGGTGTTTTGTTTTTTTTTTTTAATTTGCGATTTCATGTTGTTCTAAGTAAGAAAAAGTTTTAAATTTAAATTATTGGCATAAATTGTACCATTCATCTTTATTTTGTTTACTGCCAGTTTTAAATGCAAATATAAGAGTATAGCTGACCCTTGAACAACTTGGGGGTCGGGGTGCTGACCGCTGTGCAATTGGAAATCCACGTATAGCTTTCGACTCGCCCAAAGCTACTAATAGCCTACTGTTGACTGGAAGCCTTACTGATAACATAAACAGCTAATACATATTTTGTATGTTATATATAATATATACTGTGTTCTTTTTTTTTTTTTTTTTTTGAGACGGAGTCTT
>NC_045439.1:88973755-88983292 GCF_002776525.5 Piliocolobus tephrosceles | reverse complement strand
TTTTTTTTTTTTTTTTTTTTTTGAGACGGAGTCTTGCTCTGTCACTTGGGCTGGAGTGCAGTGGCCGGATCTCAGCTCACTGCAAGCTCCGCCTCCCGGGTTTACGCCATTCTCCTGCCTCAGCCTCCCGAGTAGCTGGGACTACAGGCGCCCGCCACCTCGCCCGGCTAGTTTTTTGTATTTTTAGTAGAGACGGGGTTTCACCGGGTTAGCCAGGATGGTCTCAATCTCCTGACCTTGTGATCCGCCCGTCTTGGCCTCCCAAAGTGCTGGGATTACAGGCTTGAGCCACCGCGCCCGGCCAATATATACTGTGTTCTTACAATACAGTAAGCTAGAGAAAAGCAAATGTTATTGGAATCATAAGGAAGAGAAAATATGTTCACTGCTCATTAAGTGGAAGTGGATCATCATAAGGGTCTCCATCCTGATCCTCTTCATGTTGAGTAGCCTGAGGAGGGAGGAGAAAGATAGGGGATGATCTCAGGGGTGACAGAGGTGGGAAAAAATCCACATATAAGTGGACCCGTGCAGTTCAAATCCATGTTGTTCAAAGGTCAGTTGTATTAACTTGTATGCAGAGTCACCAAAATTACACAGTTCATCTTTTGTAGCTGATATTTACCAGATGATGAGATGGAATAAAACTATCTCAACTGGTTTCATCTCACTCCTTGATATGGGCACAATTTACCCAGGCGCTCTACCTTTTGCTACCAATGAGGAAGGAAAGACTGAAAGGAGAAGGAACTATGGGGTTCTCTTTCCTCCCGTGTCTTCATTTTCTGCATAGCGATTGGCTAATACAGGGGTGTTAACATGAGTAAGAAAGGACGATGGGGCTCCTTGGTCATTGTCTTCTTTCTGCATTTGAAGTAAGTCTGTTCAAATGGAAAATGCAGCCTTTGGGCCTGTCACTGCTCCCCGTCCCTTACTCAGTTGTTGACATAACATGTTTATCATCTGATAGTTTTGAGTCTCACTGAACTCCTACACATCATAGATTCTGAGCTCATGGACCAAAGTAAATGTTAGATGCAAGTAGGGCAGCAAGGAATGCTGGACACAGACATTACCTTTGTCTCCTCTGCTCAGACACAGTCTCCTTTGTCCCATCAGACCTTGCTTACTGGCCCAGCGTGGTGGCTCACGCCTGTAATCCCAGCGCTTTGGGAGTCCAGGCAGGTGGATCACTTGAGGTCAGGAGTTTGAGACCAGTCTGGCCAACATGGTGAAACCCCTTCTCTACTGAAAAACACAAAAAATTAGTTGGGCATGGGGGCAGATGCCTGTAATCCCAGCTGTTCAGGAGCCTGAGGCAGGAGAATTGCTTGAACCCGGGAGGCGGAGGCTGCAGTGAGCCAAGATTGCACCACTGCACTCCAGCCTGGGGAACAAGAGCGAAAAAACTCTGTCTCCAAAAAAAAAAGAAAAAAAAAAAAAGAAGATTGCAACAGCAGAGCATCGTACACCTGCCCCACTTCTCCCCACCCTCTATTGCTTTTTTCTAGGCAACCACCTTCAAACTTAACACTTTTAGCTTTTTCTTGTATTTACTTTTCTATTTCCAAAAAGCATTGCTAGACTCTCATGTATTGATTTTCCAGTTTAGATATTATCTGGAAGGTTGGGATTTAGCACCCTTGCATCACTTCCTGTACATACATTTGTCTCCTCACCTTTCATCCCAATTTAGTGTTAACATATTTGGATTAAGTCCATATTCCGCATTTTCATTATTATGGCTATAAATCTTGATGGCTGAACTAAGTGTTGTAATAAGACGGCATTTCTTTCTTTCTTTCTTTCTTTTTTTTTTTTGAGAGAGAGTCTCACTCTGTTGCCCTGGCTGGAGTACAGTGGTGCAATCTCGGCTCACTGCAGTCTCTGCCTCCCAGGTTCAAGCGATTCTCATGCCTCAGCCTCCCGAGTAGCTGGGATTACAGGCACCTGCTACCCCCACCCAGCTAATGTTTGTATTTTTAGTAGAGACGGGGTTTCCATGTTGGCCAGGTTGGTCTCAAACTCCTGACCTCAAGTGATTCGCCACCTTGGCCTCCCAAAGTGCTGGGATTACAGGCATGAGCCACCGCGCCCCATCCAGATGGCATTTCTTTTTAAGAACAAGTTTTTTAATTGCTTGGTTTTCATTGCTTTTCCAGGCCTTCCAGCTCCTTTAACAGTTTTAGAAGATGTCTCTTAATCCAGTTTTCCCAAAGGTAATCCCTACCATATAATCCAGCAGTTCCCTTCTTTCTTGGACTCTCCTCCCAACTTCCCTCTGTCCTCCAATTTAGACTGGATACTTTCTAGGCCTGCCCCAAAATATTAATGGAGGGTCATCATGTTTCTTAGATCCCATGCTACTTTTTTTATGGGGAGGTACCTTTTTTTTTAAATTTGTTTTGGTGGAGCACATCCTCAAGCAGCTTTCTGAGAAAGAGTGCATCTGGAGGTAAACGGTTTGCCTGTCTCAAAGTGTCTTTATTCTTCCCTCACATCTGATTGGTATTTTGATTTGATATCAACTTCTGGGTTGGAAGTGACTCTTCTTCAGAATGTCGAAGGCATTTTTCTGTTGTCTTCTAGTTTCCAACATTGCTCTGAAGAGGTCCCATCCCATTCTGATTTGAATGTGACCTTCTAAAAAATCTGGAAGCTTTTAGGACTCTCTCTCTTTCTCTCTCTCTCTTTTTGGTGATTTTAAATTTTACAATATATGCCTTGGTCTATTTTAATTTGAGGGAGCACTCATTGGAGTGTTTTAACCTAGAAACTTGTGACCTTCAGTTCTTGAACTGTTGTTGTATTATTCATTTGATAACTTTCTTACATTTTCTCTTTCTGGAACCCTTCATATGCAGCTATTCTCTTGCTTTCCTATTTTTAAACATTTTACACTTTTTCATCTCTTTCTATTTTCTTTTCCTTTCTATCATCCCTCCTCTCTCTCTCTCCCTTTCAGTCTTGCTTTGTTGCCCAGGCTACAGTGCCACAATCATGGCTCACTGCAGCCTCGAGCTCCCAGCCACAAATGATCCTCCTACCTCAGCATTCCGAGTAGCTGGGACAACAGGTGTGTGCCACCACACCCAGCTAATTTTTTAATTTTTACTTTTTTCTAGAGATGGGGTTTTGCCATGTTGCTCAGGCTGGGCTTGAACTCCTGGACTCCTCCCTCGGCCTCCTAAAGTTCTGGGATTACAGACGTGAGCCAGAGTGCCCGGCCATCTCTTTCTGTTTTCTAGGAGGCATCTGATTTATCTTTACTTTACAATCTTTCTACTAAATTTTTCATTTTTTTCATTGTACTTTTAATTTCTTAAACTTTCTCATTCACTAAATACACATTGTGTGTCTCATATCTGAAATACTTGGGACCAGAAGTGTTTTAGATTTTGTTTTTTTTTTTTTTTTTTAAATTTTGGAGTATTTGCATTGTATTTAGCAGTTCAGAATCCCCAGTCTGAAAGTCCAAAATCTGAAGTGCTCCAAAGAGCATTTCCTCTGAGCATCATGTTAGTGCTCAAAAGTTTTAGATTTTGGAGCATTTGGATTTTGGGATTGGACATGCTCAACCTGTGCACCTTTTGATCCTATTCTTGTTTCATGGGTACAGTAGGTTCTCTTATCTCTGTGAGGTTATTACTTACATGGATTTGACTTGTTTCTTCTGTTCCCTGAAATGTTTTTCTTTCCTTTGGGTTATTTTTTAAAAAATATTTGTTTCATGTTAACAGTTTTCTTGGCCAGGCACAGTGGCTCAAGCCTGTAATTCCAGCACTTTGGGAGGCCAAGGCAGGCAGATCTCTTGAGGTCAGAAGTTTGAGACCAGCCTGGCCAACATGGTGAAACCCTGTCTCTACTAAAACAAATATAAAAAATTAGCTGGGCACGGTGACTGGTGCCTGTAATCACAGCTACTCAGGAGGCTGAGGCAGGAGAATTGCTTGAACCCGGGAGACGGAGGCTGCAGTGAACTGAGATTGCACCACTGTACTCAAACCTTGGCAACAGAGAGAGACTCTCTCTCAAAAAAAGGTTTCTTAAAATGCATTGTCTGTATTTCCTATATAGCAAGGAGATGCAGATAGTAATTGTTCAGTTTGTGGACTTGGGCAGGACTTTTCCAAGTCACTGCGGAAGGACTGGTTTGGATAGGGCTGTTTTGGGGAGATACTCTAATGTCAGTATCTGAGGTCATTTTTCTGAGTGATTCAGTTGCCCAAGCGGAATCTTCTAGACTTTTCCTGGGAGAGTGTATGTCTGGCTGCAGCATTCCGGCATCCAAGTGAGGAAGGGGCTTGGTGTGTTTCTTACCCTTTGATGTGTAGACTTTTGCTTGTTCTCTTTTCTCTGTAGGTCCTTCTGCCTTGGGCCTTCATCTATGCCCAGTGTTGCTGGGCCAGAGCCTCTTGGTTCACCCTTGCCAGGGAGTGATCCCCGGCCCTCTGCTGGGTGGCAGGTGACAGTCACTTGGCTACTCAGGGTTGGGGAGGGGATCTAGGGTCTGATCAGTTCTTACAGACTTTCAGCCCTACTGTCTTCAGCCCTCCTGGCCCTAAGGCCCTGAGGGGTGCCTGGCAACTCAATTCCTAAGCCTTTCTGGGCTTCTGCTTCTGAGTGGTTCCTCCCTGCAGGCATTTGACTCTCAGCTTTCATCACTCTACCAAGTCAGCTACTGGCCGGCCATCTGCTTCCCAGCTTCCAGAATCTTGTTGACATCCCTCATTACCCATTAGCACCTCTTATGGATTTATGCTGTGGTCATTTCCTCTACTGTCATCAGAGTGGAGTTTTGGAAGGGAGCAGTGATAAATCTGTCTACTCAATGTGCCATGTTTTTCTAGAAGTCCACTCACTGTGGGGTTTAAGCAGGGATGTGACCAGGTCCATTAGGGATGTTAGAGCAAGGATGCTGGCCTCCAGTGGTAGAGGGATTACTAGGGTGGGGAGTGGGATTGGAAGCAGAGAAGAGTTTTGTTTGGTGGTTAAGGACCCAGACTGGCTCAGCATGGTGGCTCACACCTGTAATCCCAGCACTTTGGGAGACTGAGGCAGGCGGATCCCTTGAGGTCAGGAGTTTGAGACCAGCCTGGCCAACATGGTGAAACCTTGTCTCTACTAAAAATACAAAAATCAGCTGGGTGTGGTGGCGCACGCCTATAATCCCAGCTACTCGGGAGGCTGAGGCAGGAGAATTGCTTGAACCTGGGAGGTGGAGATTGCAGTGAGCTGAGATCACGCCACTGCAGTTCAGCTTGGGTGACAGAGTAAGACTCTGTCTTGTGGGGGAAAATAAAAGAACCCAGACTGTGGCCCAGGCTTCTACCTGTGTTGGCAGACAAGTTATATTATCCCTTAAGCCTCAAAAAATGGACATCATGATGGGACGGCCTTGTGCATGTGATATGAGGAATAAGTGAGAAAACACGTGCAGTGCTGAGCACCGCGCCTGCCACGCAGTAAGCATTTCACACACACTCACTACTATTCCTTCCACTGTTACCAAGTGATAGATGGGATGGACTTGAACCAGGCAAGTGGCCTGAAGGTGGAGAGGAGGGTGTGTCTCCGTCCCCAGAGAGAGGCAGAGAATGAGAGAATGGCTTCAGAAAATCAGAATAGTAGCTGCCGCCACAGCACCCCCAGGGCTTGTTCCCAGCTGCCCCCACCCAGGGTGCCGCCCAACACCCTGGCTCTAGGACAGACAGACAGACAAGTCTCTGTCCTCATTCAGCTGCTGGCATGCTTGAGGGACTTGGCTCGGGGCCTGGGGTGAGGGGGGGAGGACAGGGTGAGAGTCAGAGCCAGCCGTGGCCTCCCAGAGCCTTGGCACTGGCGTGAGCCAGACAGAAGCAGAGCAATCCATGCCTCACCAGTGGAGGGGTGTTTGGGAGGAAAAAGAACCCCATCTTCCCAAGGTCCTTTCACACTTTCACCTTTGCATCCTGGGAGTCAGGCAGCAGGGCCCTCCCAAGGCCCAGGAGGTGGAAGGAAGAGGGTGTGCGGAGGTGGGGAGGGTGGCAGCAGCCTGTCTCCCAGCCTGCAGCCTTTGGTCTCCTTGCTGGGGGTGGGACAGGAGAGAGAGGATGGGCCCCACCCAAGCCGGTTGGGGGACAGAATGAGTGAGATTCACCGAAGTGCCAAATGGTCAGGCCGTGTTTCCAGGACTTGGGGGCATCTCAGAGGCACTCACAGACAACCCCCTCATCCTGGCTGGTCCTGAAGCCCCTTGGCTTCCTGCGCGTAGATGCTTATCCAGCCAGGTAGACCCACAGGGCTGAATCCAGACTCGTTCTTGCTGTGTCCACAGACTCCATGTCCATCAGGCCCTGTGTGTGGGGACCGTGGTAAAGGAGACAGACCTCCAGGTGCCTGTCCTACAGGTCCTCACACCAGGGGGAGATGGACAGATGACAGTTGGGGATGATTGGCACTGAGGCACGCAGTCCTCGTGCACTGTAGGACTGGGGAGAGGGGCACCAAGCCCTCCTGGGGTCAGGAACAGTGACTCGGAGAAGGAGCCTGCCCTCTAAAGGCTGACTTCCACCCCGAGGAAGAAGGGTGCCAAGTGGAGGGCAGGCTGGGCAGAGGCCGGGGCCACGTGAGTGTAGGGTGGGGCAGAAGAACCCTGAGGAGGTGGCGGGGAGGGGGTGCTGGAGGGTAGCATCTGAAGCTTGTCCAAGAGGGTTGACCTGAAGAACTCTAAGATCCTTTCTGGGCTGACAGGTGCTTTAAGGGACCCTGGGCAGAGGTCACAGCATTTCATTGGTGTCAACTTGGACTTGGGTGGGAGAAGGGGAGGCCCTGGTCCCTGCTTTCCTCGAAGCCAGCATTTCTACAGGGAGAGAGACAGGCTGGGTCACATGTGGGGTCTTTCACTTCACCCCATGGACCCCCCATTCAGTGACTCCATGACCAGATCCCAGGGATGGCCAGGGGAGTGGGCCCACAGGTCTCTCCTGCCAGTGGTGGGCAGCTCTTTGCAGTCTCGAGGTGAGAGTGAGGTTTCTGACCAGAGTCATCTACTGTGTGCTCTGACCTCTTGTGGGACTGCCCAGCCCCGCCATAATTAGCTTAAGGAGGGGCGTGGAGGGGAAGGGCTGACGGGTTTGGGGATCCGGGTGTGTCGGCAGTGCAGAGGAGCTGGCGGTGAGCCTGCCAGAGGAAGGAAGGGCTGGCTGCCGGCCGCCTGTGTGATTTTTCCCAAGAAGACACTGCTATTTATACCCCTGTAGCTTGGGATCAGCTTCTTGCAGATGAGGACGTGAAGACTCAAGGCCACACAGCAACTACAGCCAGGCAAAGAGTAGAACTTGGGTTTCTGACTCCCAAGACAGCACCTGGGACTGATTCTGGCAGTGGATTCTGTGAGGGTCACCTCACGCTCCCGACTTCTCCCACACACCCATGGTGGGCTGAGAGGTTGCTGTGGCTTCAGCTGCCCAGCAGCAGGCCCACAGGAGCCACGTGAGCAACGAGTCAGCACTGGGCCAGCCAGGAAACAGAAGGGCTGGGCTGTAGCCCAGGGACTGTTGGTGCCGGGATGAGGCACATTGGACCCCTCAGCCACGGAGTCAGAGGACCCCCTGGCTGGGATGGGTGAGCCCCCAGTCTACCTCCTGGAGCCACGGAATGCTAGCGGGAAGGAGGGAGCCCAGGGCCAGCTGAGCCCACCACCCCCTGCTGACACTCTGCCCCGGGTGCAGGCCCAGGGAGACTCAGGGAGCCCCAAGCTGCAGGAGCACTTGGGACATTCCTTTCTCCCCGCTAGGCCTTGGCTGCCATGGTTTTGAACTTGTATTTGGGGTGAAGTATTTGAGGCCAGGCTCGTGGCTGAATGGGAGGAGCCCTGCACTGGAGGCAGCTTAGTGAGTAGACACAGCCTGGTGCAGGCAGCCTGGGCCTGGCTTCAGATCCTGGCCATCACGTCCCTCTTGTGTGACCCAGGGCAAGTGACGTATGGGCCCTGAGTGTATGAGGAGAGATGATGGTAGAGTCTGCCCATCATCTTTTGTTGTGAGGAGCAAATGAGAGGGTATGCCCCCAGTACCCGGGACCAGCCTGGCACGTGGTCATCTTGGGCACTAGAACTGCATCCAGCAGCTGCTCATCTGCCAACACCCGTGTTCGAGGGTCTGTTTCCAGCCAGCATGGGCAGTCTGGGTGATTCCAGGAGGATTCCAGGGTTCTCAGTAGAAGTCTGGTCACCTTGGCTTTCTTCCCTGCACCTCTGGGCAGAGCCAGGGTCCTGTCACTGGCCAGGAGACTTAGGAGACCACACAGACCACCCACCCCACCCTCGGTCTCCCAGCTGCCAGGCCCCTTCCTCTGAAATCTGGGTTTTGGGATTTCATGGTCTGATCTACCCTCCCAGCCTCTCTCCACACCTGCCTTCAGCGGTCTTGGCCCTGTTTCCAGACCCTTTCATGTTCTCCCAGCCTCTCCATATCTCGGAGTGTCTGTCTCTTTCTCTCCCTGCTGGACTCCAGGATCCATCACCTTTGCCCTTCTTCCCTGTGCAACCCCCCGCCTGTCCCAGTCAGGACTGTATGCTCATCCTGGCCCTCTGGCCTGGCACCACCCACCCTGAGGCCACCCAGACTGGAGAACTGGAGGGTTTGTGCCTCCCCATCTCCCCTGCCTGGCTAGAGGCCCCAGGTCCCATGGGTCCTGCCTCCCTCCATTGCTTCTGCCCAAGCCGTGGCTGCCTGGGTCATCCCCAGTCCTGCATGTCTGCGTGGCTCAATTCTCCCCAGCCACTGCTGCCGCCAGAAGGCCCCAAACCTTCCTCCAGTTCCTCCAGGACAGCAGTGAGCCATAGGTGGGGTGGCCAGCGGGTTAGGGCACTCCTGCTGCTAAGCCGTAGTGGTGTCCGCCTAAGGTCCAGCAGGGGCAGCAGGCTGGTCACCGATCCCAGAAGCAATAGTATGCCCAAGGGCTGTACAGAGTGAGGCAGAGGCAGAAGTGAGTGCCAGCTGGGCCTGGACCGCCCTCCCCAGGCTCCCCACCTCTGTGCTCCCTGCCTCGTGGTGTTGTGTCTGGGCAGCCTTGTCTTCACCAGACTGCAGCAGCATGAGTGAGTGGTGGACACACATGGCGCCTGCTCGTGTCTGCCAGTTTCCCCACCACCACTGCCAGGGAATGCTGGCTGGAGGAAGACAGGAGTGGAGGCCGGAGGCCAGCCCTGTCAGGGGGTGGGGGGAACGGGACAGGCACGGCTGCCCTGGGCTCTCTCCCGGGGGTGGCTGCTTTCCAGACCTCGCCCTTCCACAGATGACCCGAGGTCTCTGCCTGGGCGGGGCCATCGGAGGCTCTGTTTTGTCAACTGTGATGTGATGTTCTCTGGATCCTTGTCGGGCCTGGCTCCAGGGTCTGGGCTCAGGGACGGACGCTGCAGGGTCAGAGAGCAGCGCCACATGAGGGCTTGGCGGTCCAGGAGGCCTTCTGAGGGAAGGGCCCTGGCAGCGTGTGCAGAGGGCTGGGATTGGGGTTGGGGTTGTTTAGCCAGCTGGAGTGCCCAGGAGGTGAGAT
>NC_045439.1:88937594-88953755 GCF_002776525.5 Piliocolobus tephrosceles | reverse complement strand
GGCAGGCCCAGCTGCCCAGAAGCCCCAGAACACACAGGAAGACAACACTATAGGATGGCGGGTGGGGATCTGTGCAATACAAACTTGTAGTTAGAAAACCCAACCGAGGATCTGTCTAGAATACTTCCTATATCAATATACCGTAGTTGGAACCAGAACCGTCTCCAGCCATCAGCAGTCTTGGCGGCTACTGTGCAGCTGTCAGCATGACTACGGGCAGCGCCCGGGGCTACCTGGGGTAAGAAGTGGGCCCGCACAGCACATCAGCGAGTCAGTGAGAGTCAGGGCCTGAGGGAAGAGCAACTCGGAGGCTCAGGCTGGCACAGATACAAGGGAGTCACACACATAACATAAGAACTTGTTATATAAAATAGATATGTGGAATCTAGAAACACCTTGAGAAAATAGCCTATAAAAATATAAACTGTAGTGAAAGCACACAAAAGTATTAACAGAGGTTCAACCCATAAAAAAAAACCCATCCATTTAAAAGTTGGCAATTCCCAGCAGGTGTGGGGAGGAAGCTCCCCTCGGTCCTGGTGCGTGTATTTGGACAGGCCTTTGGATTTCTCAGCTGGCAAAGTCCCCCTTGCAGCGGCCATGGGCTGGGTG
Source organism: Piliocolobus tephrosceles (assembly GCF_002776525.5). Taxonomy (NCBI): domain Eukaryota; kingdom Metazoa; phylum Chordata; class Mammalia; order Primates; family Cercopithecidae; genus Piliocolobus; species Piliocolobus tephrosceles. Next base: position 88,953,143 of record NC_045439.1, on the reverse strand, counting down.
TTGGGGTGAAGGTTCGGAGGAGGAACAGCAGTGTGGGGCAGCCCCTGCCAGAAGGCCCCCTGCCATGGCAGCCAGTGGGGGCCAGGGACCTTCAGGGCACTGGAGGGGACAGAGCAGCTCTTTCCTCAGTGACATGAAGGGGGGAAGTGTTAATACAAAAGAGTGGAGGCCACAGTCCTGGAAGGAGGAGTTGGCTCCATCCTGTTCCCCAACTGGAACCAGGCAGAGCTGCCCTCTCTTGCCTTCTGGACACACATCACTTGATTCTAGGCAGGAGAAACTCTGAGAAAGTGTCCCCAGTCCCTTTCCTCCAGGAACTCTCCTGCTCTCACACACACACTGCCCGGCAGCTGCTGACAACTGTCTGGAAACACTAATATACCACCGTGGGTTGCAGCCATGATGGGACCCTAGTGAGGTGCATCTCTCAGGGCAAACTGGACAACACGAGCCTGTCCCTAAAGGCAGCGTCTTAGCCCCAGGACACGGCAGTGTGTGCTGGCATGTTCTAGGGGCCATCAGCTTGGAAAGTAAACCCTGAGGGCAGCTGGTGCCGGCCCACGGGCCCAGCCCCATTCCTGCTGCACCTCCTCAGCAGCCGCCCCCAAGGCTGACAGCTGTCGTTTCCCGATGGGCTGAGGGAGTGGGAGTTTCCAACATTTGATTCGAGCAGACTGCAATGCCCAGCTCACAGGACAACTTCCTGAAGGAGTCAGACCTCAAACTGCTGCTCTCAAAGACAAAGACAATGACAACACCCATTTTTGATGCCTGAAAAGAAGCAAAGGCTCTTGGCTAAATATAGAGGCCAGCCCCTCTACCCAGTGAAACATTAACCAGCTCCACTAAAGACATGAAGCCGGAGCTCAGTCTAGCGTGCGGAAATGCCAGCTTCGCCGTGGCACTGCTAGAAAGTTGACAGCAAAAAATAACAGGAAAAAAGTACTTCTTAAAACTGCATTGCTATTTTGGGAGGCCAAGACGGGTGGATCACGAGGTCAGAAGATCAAGACCATCCTGGCTAACACGTTGAAACCCCGTCTCTACTAAAAAAATACAAAAAACTAGCCGGGTGAGGTGGCAGGCGCCTGTAGTCCCAGCTACTCGAGACGCTGAGGCATGAGAATGGCGTGAACCCGGGAGGCGGAGCTTGTAGTGAACTGAGATCCGGCCACAGCACTCCAGCCTGGGTGACAGAGCGAGACTCCGTCTCAAAAACAAAACAAAACAAAACAAAACAAAACAAAAAAACTGCATTGCTTCAATTCTTAGTCTCAGTGTGTTCGTATCAACAAAGGATGATTTCCAGTTTTTTTCAGGTAATATGAAACATTCCACTGAGACCGTTTTTCTTGTATTTTTATAACACTGTGCCAGAAAACATCCTCTCACATCTACGCATCAGGGATGGTCTAGAGGGATTAAGCAAAAATGAGCTCCTTGCTCAAAGCCTCTTTCCAGCCTTCAGAAAGGCAGTCCTGTGAGTTCCCAGAAACTGCCGTGTCAGAGGCATCAGTGACCCTGTGTCCTGGCAGAGAACAAGGATGCTTCCAGGCAGTGGTGGGGTGGGCACACACCTGGGAGAGCTCACCCAAGCCTGGGCCCCAAGCAAAAACGTTTCCCAGCCCCGGCCACTGGCAGCTGGCCTCCTGCACAACCCAGTCAGGTGGAGGAGACACCAGGAGCACTGGCCATCTCCAAGAAAGCCAAGGTTTTCAACTGTCCAAGAGCATTCATGCTGCAGCTGCACCACTGCCCTGCAAAGCGCCACCAAAAAGATTCCTCCATCCCCTCGACCAAGGCCAGCCCAGGGGTGGGTCTGCTTTGCAATATGCCGGTCCACCGTTGACTTGGAATCCCGAACCGTCGTACTTGGTGAATGATTCCCACAAGTCAAGAAGGACATACCACAGAATCTCACCAAGCCACGCCAGGCACGCGGCAAGCTGGGGACAGAGCAGCCCAGTGATCTGCAAAAGCAGGCTGGCCATGAGAAGTGAGGGTGGGTGTCTGGGCAGCCAGGCCCTCCCCATGCAGGCTGGGAGCCACTGTTGGAAGGGTTGTGTGCGGAAGAGCAAAGGCTATTCTAGAAATGGGGCAAGGCTGGCAGCTTAAAGCCACTGGTGGGAGGTTCACAGGCTTTCTACAGTGGCCATTTCTGAACAAGGGATGTGCCTGCCTTTCTAAGGCAGTCCCTTTTCATACCGACCTTATGCCTGAGGCAGCAACCCTCTGGCCTACAGGTGCCTGAAGCACAGTGGGCATCCTTCACAGCACTGCCATTCAAAACCACACACCACTGCCCACTATGTACAGGAGAGAGAACATGGGGAGACGCCCAGCAAAGCAAGGTTTCAGGGGGTCAGAGCACCGACAGGCTGACGGAGGCTGGAAACAGGCTCTTGCAAATAGCCACTGGTAAGCCTGAGGATCCACCAATCAGGCAGAAAGCATGACTGAGATACGTGTAACCAAAAGCATGGCATGGAAATGGCTGTAAACAGATGAGACCTCCCACCCCTGCCCCCGCACAGTGGGAAATGAGGAAGTGCAGTCTGGCTTTGGACATCTGCCCAGCAGATTCCCAGAGGCCACACATGTTACATTCTGGCTCTTAAGCGTGCTTTCACCCTTTGGCACACTTTGGTTGTGAAGGCAGGAAGAGCAGCGTCCCGGGATCCACTCAGGTATCCTCCTCCTCATCGCTGACCAGCTCACCCTTGTCAGGGCTGGTGTCCCGCTCACGCAGGAAATCCTCACGGATGGCCTCCAGCTCGGTCAGCTCCAGCCGGACCTTCTCCAAGTGGTAGGCGCGTCGGTTCCGGATCTGGCGTAGGGGGAAGGGGTTCAGGTCCCCAAAGGAGATACTGATCAGCTTCCTGGCAGGATGCAGGGGAGAGACAAGAGAATCAGCAGCGCTCACGTGAGTGCTCACACACAGCCCTCACAGGCACAGCAGGTGGCCTGACGCAGGGTGGGAAGAGTGCTGGCCAGGCTAGGGGTCTGACGTAGGGGACGAGGCCCACCTTCTGCAGAGAGGTGACAAGGAACAATGGCCCAGCCAGGGGCAGGTTCAGAATGATGGCCTGGACTCCAGCTCTGCCACATGCTTGCTGTGTGACTGCAATCACCCCCTTTTCTGGCCTCTGATTCCTCATCTGCACACTGGGGATAACAGTAGTGCCACCTCCTAGGGTGTGGGATTACTCGAGTTCCCACACATAAGCGCTGAGAAGAGTGCCCAGCACTTGCATGGTGATGACGGGTGCAGGTGTGTATGCCTCCTCAGGCAGGCACGAGGCCTGGCACTGGGCATGAGTCTGGGACGTCTGTGTCCCAGGACTGATTGACTGGGAATGAACACAGGCCCAGGCAGTCCCGGCGATGACTGTCAGAGCCAGCTGGCAATGTGACAAGTGTCCAGATGCAGTCTACAGAGAAACGTGCAGCTCGTGGGTTTCACATTATCCCCAGGTCAAGGCTCCAATTTACAATAAAAATGTTAAGGTTGTGATCACTTGCTCCTAACCACTGGTCAGTGGCTTAATAAAAATAAAACCAAAAGCTGTCTTGAGGCCTGGCTATGGATTTGTAACACTAAGGGGTCAGCCACGCTGGTCTCTGGGGATCACAAAATAAGCCAGTTCCTCCAACACGGGGCCACCATCTTCCCCTCTCTGGATTCTGCCAGACCTCAGACGCTCTGCATCCAGCAACAGGGGCTCGTTCCTTTCCTGTCGACCAAAGGCCCAACAGACTCACCAGCCCCAGGAAAAGCTGTGATGAAACAGAAATGCCCGAAGGACTTCCTGCCTGTCCCCAGTGGAGCAGGCCATTTGCTCCTGCTGCCGTCAGCCGCCTGCGTTCCTGTCAACCCACGGCGCACACGAGGGCGCAGCCTTCTGTGTTTCCAAACCCCGCTGCCTGGACATGCTTAACTCTCGTCCAGAGGCTCAAGGTCAGAAAGGCCAGCTTTATTTAAATTCCGAATTCCCCAGCGTGTGTTCTAGAACATGGGAGCACCAGAGAACAAGGAATACCTGAGCACAGGGGTCCCCGCATGTGGATTTCTCAGGTTCCACCTCCTGCCTGGCTCTGTGGACCGGGCTGCCAGCCCCACCAGGCGGGAGGAGGCTTCATGTGAACGGGGCACGGGGTCCCCACTCACCAGCACTTTCTCCCCCATAGCTGGCAGCCCACAGCCCCCACAAACCCCAAACCTAGGGCGCCCACCCCTCCTGTGCTGCAGAACATGAGCCCGAAGTGTAATTCTTCATTTGCTCCTCAGTCAGGAGCTGACAGAGGCCTCTGAGCCCAGGCTGGCACCCGGGAAGCCAGACCCCACCTCTGCCTCAGGCCTGGAAGATTCCTCTGGGAGATGAGAAGGCGCCCCGTGGTCAGCTAAATTTTGGAGACGATGCTCAGCACCTTGAAAGGCTCCCAGAAGTCCTGCTGCAGAATCTGGTTCAATCCTGTTTAATCCCCGTCTCCTGAATGCAGCTGACCACACAACTCCCTCCCTGTGTTTCTGAAGGCCACTCACTGTGCTGCAGGACTGGCCTCCTTGTAACCTCTAGTCTGGGGAGCTCATTAAAACACTGAGGCTGCAGCCCATAGGCGGGTTATGGGCCCCTGCAGTCTTGATAACATCAGGGAGCCTGCTGCCATGCCTGGGCACCCTTTAAAACACCTGTTGGTCTGGCGACCCCACTTTCTAAAGCAAGCTGCGGGGGAGACCATATCATGAGCCGTTCACAAGGAGGTGCTGCAGGATCATGCAAGGCCCAGCAGTGTGGGAGGGGCCAGGTCGACCTGCGGTGCCAGGGAAGGGGCGGGCACTTGCCAGAGCCATGCCCACTCACCTCCACTCCTCCTGGCAGCGCCTGGGACCCAGTACAGAACTGAGGGCAGCGGCGCTCCCAACACAGCCCTAGCTGTCGGCATGGGTGAGCTCACTCCGTGTCACTCTCAGGAATCCTGACCCAACACGAGATGAACAGAAATTCTCCAGGCTCACCCCAGGACTCAGAATCAAACTTTCCCCAGCAAATATGATTCTCATATCCTTCCTCATTTGGCAGAAATCAGGACACTGTTGTGGCTATTAGTAAGCCTGAAACTATTACAAACCCACTCCCCAATAAAAGACCCTAAAATAGTGATGACCTCCTGGAAGCCTGGCATGGCCTCAGCCAGCACCTCAGCTCCCAGTGTCCAAATCGGCTGTCAGCGTCAGAGCAGCCAACAGCTGTGGTCCAGGGCATGAGGGTGGCCTAGAACAGGCAATGACTGTGTGGCCAGGGAGGGTTCCTGAACACTTGGCTGCCCAGGCCATAAACCCAGGGCTCTTCCAAGTCAAGGATTGCTTGAGCCCAGGAGTTCGAGACCAGTCTGGGCAACATAGTGAGACTTGGTCTCTATGCAAAAATTTTAAAACTAGCTGGGCTTGGTGGTGGCATGTGCCCGTAGTCCTAGCTACTTGACAGGCTGATGTTGGAGGATCACTTTGACCCCAGGAGTTTGAGGCTGCAGGGAGTGGTGATATCACCCACTGTACTCCAGCCTGGCGATGGAACAATATCCTAGCTCCAAAAAAAAATTTTTTTTTTTTGAGACGGAGTCTCAGTCTGTCACCCAGGCTGGAGTGCAGTAGCTGGATCTCAGCTCACTGCAAGCTCCGCCTCCCGGGTTTACGCCATTCTCCTGCCTCAGCCTCCCGAGTAGCTGGGACTACAGGCGCCCGCCACCTCGCCCAGCTAGTTTTTTGTATTTTTTAGTAGAGACGGGGTTTCACCGTGTAGGCCAGGATGGTCTCGATCTCCTGACCTCGTGATCCACCCGTCTCGGCCTCCCAAAGTGCTGGGATTACAGGCTTGAGCCACCGCGCCCGGCCAAAAATTTTTTAAAAACTGAGTAGACAGGTGTCCTGGTGGCATGATAGGTCCTGGGTCCCCTTCCACGTCTGTGATCTTGGACAGGTGACTTTTCCTCTGGACCTCAGTGTCCCCATCTGAGTGGGAAAAGGTGGTTGGGAGGCAGATCTTCGAGTTGAAGCAGTGTAGAAGCCACGTCTGAAAAGCCATACTTGGGGCTCCAAGTCCAGCACACAGTCCTAGCAGGGCCCAGCGGGGCAGCCAGGGTGGCACAGGCATCAGGTTCCAACCTCCTTCCCTCTTTGCCCACTCTCAGACCAAAGAGCTCATCTTCTCAGAGCTGCTGGCCAACCTGTACTAGCATGGGGATGAGAACACGCTGATGGAGGAGTCAGCAGAGCAGGCACAGCTGGACGATGAGATGCTGCACATGTACCACGTGCTGATGGAGGTGCCCAGCATCATCGGTGACATCAACACGACCACTGTCAGCACACCCATGGGGGCTGGTGGATGACTCCTGGTTGCAGGTGCAGAGCATCCCGGCCAGATGCAGGTAGCAGGTCCGGCCCCCATTGGCCCCAAAGTCCCCCAGCCTCCATGACTGAGCCTGGGGGCTCTTGAAACAGGCTCCATGCCCAAGCTTTCAGATGTGGGTGCTCTCTGGAGCCATCAGAGAGGGCAGAGAGCTCATGGTTCATGGTGTAGGGGCTGGGAGCTTGGAAGGGGTTGTGCGTGGGGATGGACTCTGAGGTGGCCAGAGGCCTAGGAACATCATCCTGGGCACACCGTACCTGTCATGCAGTCTGAGTCATGCTGCCAGGGCAGGGCATCCAGCTCCCAGCCTGGGAGTTCCGAGAGCCGGATCCACTGCAGAGCAGGGGTGATAGTCAGGGTCCCACCTCCTCTATTTGTTGGCAATCCAGTGGCGATCTAGGTGAGCGTCCCACACACATGGTCATCCCACAACACACTCTACAGGCCAGGCAGGGACACACAGCCCCCTTCCCTCCCTCCCAGGTGCCATCATAGCTGCCAGTGTGTGACCAAAGGCAGGGTCCCTGGCCCCCAGTGAAGCACTACCACTGGCCAGCGGGCTCACACACCTTGGCCTGTTGTTCCTAGAGGTCACCTGTGCTATTCAGCCAATGGGACCACAGTGCCAGCTGAGCTCTGCCTAGCGAGCCCACCTGCCTTTCCTGCCATGGACTCTCCCTCTTCTGCTTTTCCCAGTAGGAAGGGCGCAGCCTCACCTATGCAACCTGCAGCACCCTATCAACCAGTTGAGGCTCCCCTCGTAGATTTATAAGTCTATGGCCAGTGGCATCTGGCTACCTGCCCTCCCTGCCTTCCCCAGGCTCCCTTCAGAGGGCCCTGGTCTTGCTGACCACCCAGAGGGGCCTCTGGTGCTCACTCCAGCCATCCATCCCTTATAGCTTCACCATTTTGGTTCAAGCAGTGTTTCTTATCAGGCCAGTTGGCTGTTGGGTGGGGCTCCCCAAGCAAGAGGTGGCCCTGGGCCAGTGGGTTGGAAGACAGGGTGACCAGAGAAGAGAGAAGCCCGAGGGGCCTGAGCATTGAACTATGATAGGTGCACTGCCTGGGTCCCGTGAGAGAGGTCAGCGTGTGTGGGCTGGGGAGGGCCGCCACAGCCCCCAGGCACCACCTGTGAAGCTCTGGCTCCTCCCTCCATCTTCCTCCCCTTTCCCTTCCAGCCCCTCTTTTCTAGGAACCTTGCCACACCCACACCTGCGCCTCCCCTCCCCAGCCCTCCCACAGCTGCTGTGGCTCGCCCATGCTCTGCACTTGCCTCACCAGCTCTGGCTTTTCTTTAACCTGTTTTCTCTCTGCTTCCCTCCAACTCCCAGCTGAATGGGTCAGGCAAGTCCATCCCATCCTGAGAGCCCCAGGTCCCCCTTCAATTTCTAAACAGATCCTCCTCTTCTGGGAGGCCTCCCTTTCCAAGCCTGCCTGGGCAGGTGTCCTGTGACTTGACAGTGGCTCCCCAGCCCAAAGCCAGCCCCCTTCATCTTCATCTGTGACTTAGTCTGTTGTAGTGCTGAGCTGACACATCCAGGTGTGACCGTTGTTGAAAACTTGTGCTCCCTCTGTGGTATGCCCTGCCCTGTTCTATAAATAGCTCTAAATACTCATATATATATACATCTACACATGGCCAACCGCTTCACCTCTAGCGCTGGGAATCAGTCACTGTGCTGTCGTTGTGGAGTCTTATGGCCCCACAAGAGAAAGCTGTGCTTTGACATTGCCCTTCCAAAGAGCGCCACCTCCAGTGAGCCTTCCTGTCATGCCCGGCCTGTGGACAGCCAGCTTCCGCCATCCCTCCCACCCCCCACCAAGCATGCGGGTGCAGTGCAGGCAGCCGTGTGGCCTGACAGTCTCTACCAGTCCTGCTGTCCCTCAGCTGAGAATCAAATCCATTTCTGGATGACAGGGAATGTATCCTCTGCTGGCTGTGTTCTCTGTGGAGCTCAGGGGAGGGAAAAGGCCAAGCCATTTCTAGGGTGCTGTTGGGAGTGGTGAAAAGGCCACACCCTTTCCAAGTGACACTTCCTGGAAAGCCCCTGGAGCTTAGCTGGCTCTTATCCTGTGAAGCTGGCTGTGGCCACTAGGGGGCAGGGCCATGAACTCAGCCTGGAGGAGCCTGCGGGGCACCTGTCATTCTGGAGGGACAGACAGAACGGGCCACCCAGTGCAGATAGGCGAGAGGGGCAGGGGGGCTGAAGGGAAGATGCCTGGGGTGGATGGAAGTCAGTGTCCTTGGGTGCTGGTATCTGCCTTCCTAGCCACCGCTACATCAGGCTTCTGAGCCTGTTGGCTGTCAGGGCCTCACTGTGCCCCATAGGTGCCATGGCAGCCCCCGTGGAATCCACCAGGTGTCACCAGACAGCATATAAGGCCTGGAAGGTCCCCAACAGCTGAGCTGGACATGCTCAGACACTCTGGGGCTCCTCGTTCAGTGGCACAAACTCCAGGACCCAGTGAGGGAAACAGGAACCCAGCGGGCTGAACAGTATGGCTAAATCCATTTATTCCAAAATGAAAAGCAAAATAAACAGGAGTCGCATCACTAGGGAGCCACAACCCCATCCCCACCTCCTTCCTCTGTCCTGTGCTATCAATAAATAAGTTTCCCAGCCATAAATAATGATTAGAACCTCCTCCTCATATGCCAGCTCCAACCTCCACTAGGTATGATACAGGAGCAGCCCTACCCCCCGGAATATACAAAATGTTACACAGATACTATATGCACACTGGGGAAGGGGGGCCACCCCAGCAGCCGGTGCCCTCGCCTGCTCTACACTTAGCCCCACTGTCCCACCTCAGCTGCCTCTCTGAATAAGAAGATGGGAGCCCCCCGAGGGAAAAGTTGCTTTGGTGAGAATAGGGAGGCCATCAGGACTCCTTCAAACAAACCAACTCCACCAGCCTCTGGCTCCAAATTTAACAAACATCACCATCCAGAAATTTCAGCACTCAGCCCTGGTCAAGATGGCAAAGGGTCTGTTTGTCTCCCTCCATTAGATGGAGTCTTGTCTTGCTACCCTAATGGTAAAGGGGTGACTGGGAAGGGGTGGTTGGTACATGGTGGGGTGAAGACTCTAGCCTCACTTCTTCAGGCTTATGCTGACAGGGGCTTGCTTTTATTTATTTTTATTTTTATCCCATGACTTTTTTAAAAATCTCCTAACTTCTTATAACTTTAAAAAAAAACTTTTCATAAAACTTTTTCTACTTTTTTGGCCACTTTTCCACAGCACTTTTTTATCCCATAACTGTTTCATCCCACAACTGTCTTAAATTCCCATAACTTCTTTTTAGTTTCTGTTCTTTTAATAAACACACTTGCATAGTTACAATTTTGTAAAAATAAAAGCTGGTTATCTCATGCCAAGCATGCCCAGCATTTGCACAGTCTCAATACCTTTAATACCATAGTTTTCAAGACACACAAAATTTACGGCAAAAACAGCACTTTGCAACAATTTCCCAATTTATTACATTACAGTAGCATCACAGTAGCAGTCAATAATTCCAGTTTACACAAAAGTTTTTCAGTATTTCCATTATACATTCTGTTGACAGGAATTCATAAATTGGTAAAAGTCATTCTAAGAAAACTCAGCAAATAAAGCTTTGCATTGGAATTGGCATTTCTTTCTCTACTTTTCCTTCCCCCAGGTTCTTTGCTTTAAACTACAGTATTCATATGTTAAGATGTTTTAACTTATTTTAAAACATTAACATAGCAGTTACATTTTTGAATAGTTATATAATTTTAAAGTGACTCTGTAAGATAAAGTTTTAGAGAAGTATTATGGATAGGGCTGATTTACATTTTCACATTTTCTAAAAATCAGCTTTGGTTTTAGAACTGATTTTTTTTTTTTTTTTTTCATTTCTGGAAAACCTGTCAGGTTTAATCAGATACTTTAAAAATAATGACCATATATTGCAATCTTTAAATAGGTATTTTGATTCTTTACTTCCTACAGAAATTCAATTTTATTCAGTTGAACTCACATTTAAAAATTCTGTATTTCTGATGAACTCTAACCTTCTAATGTTGCCTTCTAAGCAGATTGAAAGCTGCCTTATACTGAATGAGGAAGAGAACAAATACTTGGCTGAATGAGGTATTGCAAAGATTGCATGCGCTTTGAAGACTTAAGTTATTGTCATAGGATTTCCATTCTTTCTAGCTTTTTCTGAAACATATGACAAAATACCTACACAAAGTGGTATTTCAGTTAATATAGTACATTTATTTTCCAGACTGACATTCAGCTTAAATATGCCAGTATGTGATTTAATCCATGACCACATTATTGTCAGATTGGTTACAGCTGCTAAACACTATCTGACGGTCATTCCTAGTCATTTATATTTATCAGTGTAAAAGTGAAGTGATTTGAACTATAAAAATTCCTTTAAATAATTTATCAATGTATTAGGTATGATACAATGTATTAGGTATGATACCAGTTTCAGAATGATAAAGAAAAACTGTTAGACCAAACAAGGTGGCTAATAACAGTGGCACGATTTCTAGCCCGAGGGTTTAAAATGGACTTAAAGTAACTGTCTTTCAAGTGAACTCAAATAATGCAAAAGTGGCAAGTTCACAAAATAGAAGGCAAGAACAGGACCTTAAGTCCATTTTAAACACTCAGGCTAGAAATCGTACTACTGTTAATTAGCCGCATTATTTGGTCTAACAGTTTTTCTTTATCATTCTGAAACTGAGTTTATCTAATACATTGATAAATTCATACAATTTGAAAGAGTCAGTTGAAGTCACAAGGACCCAATATTTGCACTCTTTCAGTGAATGTAGGCAAATCTGTTATTCCATCTGTAAAATCATATTATTGCTCGCCTATTAATGTCGTATTTATAAAAGTATCATGAGGATGTCAAATGCTAAAAATGGAGATGATCTAGTAACTAGAATTGCCCACCCCAGGGAGCGCACATGCATCTCTCCCTACATCCTAATACTGTGACGTATTTTCAAACATAGACATTAGAACTTCATGAAGTTTTAACTGTTGATTCTTTCCCAAGAATCATAAAGTTATGATTTAGGTAATGTATGACTGAAATAATTCATTCATCATGTATAGGCACATTAACATAAATGTGGCACAAAATATGCCTCTAACTGAAACCGAGAGGTATAAAAACATATTTCACTCTTTGTAAAGAACTTTGTGAGGAAATATAACTCTGTGATTGTATAGACACTTTTACTCATAATACTGTGACATTCACCAACAGTAGATTGTACTGCAGTTTGTAAACATTTTAAGTTGCATAAACTTCACCTTGATTTTCAAATGTAGTATAATACTGTCCACTAAAACTCCTTTTTGTTTCAACTAAGTACTGTCACATATATTGGTTTATAGTAATGGTTGTTATTATTTTTAAAGTGTTTTCCATTCAAGGAAAAGAAGTAAATTCCTATTTCAGAGTAACCAATGTGGTTGAAGTATAGGTATTAGCCAGAGAGGTCTAGATGGTAAAATCAATCTTCTAACCTCAAGGAAGCTCCATGAACATAGAAGAATGCCAGGTATCACTCAAATTCATTCTTGACCAGAGCCTGTATGCCTGTTCCAGGGATATTTAAACTCTGAAAGGATTTCTTATGATATTTACTAAATACATTAAGAAGAATGTCAACCAGTGCCCTTTTGTGTACTGGGACATGTAGTCATGTGATTAAAACGGGTAACATGAACTCTGACTTTAAAATGTATTATAGATATAAATGCTCTAAGCTAGAAAAGGTTTTCTGCATCCACAGTCAATGATGGGAGCCTTTCATTCCTTGGAAAGAATCTCTTTTTAGGTCATTGAGAAAGAGTCCAACTGCTGCAGCTCATGCTGCAATATCTTCATGAGCCCAGAGCACATACAAATCCTAAGGGAACTACCATAGTACAGTGCTCATTCCCCGCACCAGAACAAATGAAACACACTCTATCCTGCACAGACCTGCGAGAGCAGGCCACTTTCCTCTTCTGTGAGATTTAAAAAGCTCCCCAAAATGTTATTACTCCCATCCCCAATACACAGAAAATAGGGGAAAGGCTGTTTCCGGTTCTCGGCCTTTAAACAACTCTAAATGTCAGTACTCACAGTGGCATATTACAAAGTAAGAAACAGTGCGCGCTTGAGGGCAAACCACATATTGAGCTAATGAAGAGCTCACTGTGATTAGGATTTGATCAAACATCATAGCAGAACATAAGCAGATTTTATCTGAATTCTGTAATGAATATACAGGCTGCAATAACATTCAAAAAGCATGGCAGCCTATTCCAAACCAGTTAGGATAGTTTTGTACAGATAGTGGGTCTTTGTGTGTTTGAACTCCCACCATGTAAGCGCAAACTCGATATGTGAGCTAATGACCTACAATTATCAAATTAAAACCAAAAATGCTAAAGGATGCCAGAGTGAACTCAGGGAAAGACCCACTCTCCCTTAACTTTTCACAAAGAAATTTAAACTGTAAATTAGAAACATAAATAAACACGAGGGGCTCTAACATTCCAATGAAGTAGATGAATTGTGTAGGGGATTAACCCCATAACTTTTTTTTTTTTTTATTTCTTGACCAGCTCTTAGATGGTGATGATGTTTATATCCCTGTTCTTGGCTGCCCGGTAAAAGAATGGCACACAGGGTTTGGTGGCCAAGCCTGGGTGCTCCTGGGTGTCCTGCATTACAGGAAGCAGCTGCAGGATCTTCTGTGCAGTGGGGTTGTCACGGGGAGAACCCACCCTGGCCTCTCCTGGTGCAGGCTCCACGCTGTCGGCCAGGCTCTCCTCATAAAAATCTTCAGAGAGAGGGAGGCGGGGGTCTGAGCACAGTGTGAGCCTCCCCTGTCCCTACCTGTCCACCCCGCCTGAGGGCTTTACTCACCACCCTGCTCATGGGCAGCCCCAAGTTCCTGGGGGGCTGGGGCCCCTGGAGCGGGCTCATCAACAGGGTTCTGGGCAGCAGGGAGGAATTCGTCATGCCCCTCATGGTCACCCACAAGCGGCAACACCAGCTCCTGCAGCTTCTGCAGCTTCACCTGAAGGGAGGAGTGCTCAGCTCCCACATCAGAGCCTGTGCTCACACCCACCACCACCCCTGCAGAAATGTTTCATGCCCCATGTTCATCTCCTCCTCATTCTGGTCCAGACTGTTGACCTCCTCCTCCTGGTGCCGCCTGTTTGGCGCTGCCCCTTGGCTCCCATATATGGTGATGTACTCTCTTACAAGAGGACAGGGCTTAGACTCTGGGGCCCCTCCAACAGCCCTGCAGCTCCCCGTATCTATGCCGTGGCCTCCCGCTCACTCATGCCATCTGTTGCTCCACAGAGTTGGATAAATCCAAGCTCTAGGTTCTCCACCTGCTCCTTCCCATTCGCCTTCTCCTTTGGGAGGTCCATAAAGCTGCTCTGGAGTCAAAATAATGGGGTCACATCTCGGGAGTGACCTGTCCTGCCCCACCCCCACTTTTCTTGGCCCATGCCAGGACTCACTCACTTTCACCTTCTTCATGGCCTCCTTCAGGGCCCAGTGGCTCTCCCCCCACACACAAACTCACCCCCAGTCCCTGGGGCCGGGGCCTCTGCCTCTGGCTCCTTCCAGGCCGAGGCCACCAGATGAGCCAGGTGCAGGCAGCACAGCCTTCACACCTTCCATTGCCCACATAGCCGTGCCTGCTCCTCCTGGAAACTGGCTCCAGCAGAGTTGAAAAATGCCACTTGAAGGCAAGAGGTGAGTATTCTTGTAGGGGCATACACAGAACAAATGGGGCAGGGAGGTGGAACACAGCCCCTTCCCTTGGGGCCTCAGAGAGTGCACCTGTTGGTCACCAGTGAAATGATGTCTGACCACTGGCTCCTGGAAGGGGTGAAGGTCCAGAGAAATCAGAAGGTGGGGAAACCAAGAGCATAAGGGGGTCTGGGAGGGACCACAGAGGAAGGTGGCAAAGTGGGGGCAGGGAAAGTCAGTCTCACCATGGCCTCCTGGCTCTCCAGGTCCTCTGGGATGCTCGGCATGGACCGAGGCACCCCCTCCTCCTCAGTGTCCAGATGTCTTCCTCCATCTCCTGTGGGGAGGTGGCCAGAGGGGTCCTCAGACAACCCAACTAGGGAGGTACTGCGGGCCCACCTCTGTCCCCACCCTCACTGTGTGACCCTGAGACAGCCCCTCCCCAGAGGGGAATGAGCTGCTGTTCTTTATTTTTCCTTTTAAAAACCAAGATCTTGCCATATTGCCCAGGCACAGTCCTGCTACTTGTGGGTGTGGGAGTTTTGACCTGCTCCCTTTCTGATCTGGGCCAGTTCATTCATCCTTAGGCAACCCAGTGGCTCCCTGCTCCCAGGAGGTCATCATATTGATGCCAAACTTAGTGTAGACACCCCTTTGGCATAACAACCAGCTGTTCTAAAGGTCTCTTCCAACCCCTCAATTTTATGCTGACAGTCCCCCCTTCCTCCTGGGTCTCTCTCCTCTTCCTCTGAGTGGTCTCCTGTACCTTCTCCAGGGAGAGCCATGAGACTGAACTGGGTCTCTAGCTGTTGATTCTCCTGGATGGCAGCTTTTAGGTGCTCCTAAGGGGATGGAAAACAGAGTGAGAAGGCACGGAGGCTGCCAGGTCATTCCCGTCCTCAGCGACTCCCTCTCCTGGGTCTCCTGCAACTTTCGGCAGGCCATCTCAGCCACCGCTTTGCCCTGAGCTTCCTACTGCTGCAGCTGGTCCACGAGCTGGGTCTGCAGCAGTAACTGCCTGTGCGGCGCCTCCTTCTTCGGGGTCAGCTGCTGATAGGTGACCACGTACTGCTGCAGGTGACCCAGGTACTAGTCTCACTGCTGCTGCTGCAGACTCTGAGACTCTTGGCTCTTCAGCTGTATCTTCAGGAAGACCCTGGGCATGAGGGCATGTGGTGGTTGGCTTCAGATTCTGGGCCCATTAATAGGGTAGCAAGGGCACTGTGGGACTCTGTCACCTGCCGGGGACCCTGGCCCCTTGCTCCAGGCCTAAGAGACTTCCCCCCTTGCCTAGAACCCCATGTCCCCTTTCCCAGCCTCAAATCTCATGTCCTTTTTCCCACCATTTAAACTGTAGACCACAGACTGGTGG
>NC_045439.1:88817176-88892594 GCF_002776525.5 Piliocolobus tephrosceles | reverse complement strand
AAACCCTGTCTCTACTAAAAATACAAAAATTAGCCAAGTGTGGTGGCAGGTGCCTGTAGTCCCAGCTACTTAGGAAGCTAAGGCACAAGAATCACTTGACTCTGAGAGCTAGAGATTGCAGTGAGCTGAGATTGCACCACTGCACTCCAGCCTGGGTGACAGAGCAAGAGTTAAGTCTCAAAAAAAGAAAAGAAAAGAAAAGAAAAGAAAAAAGTCAAAGAGAAACCCTGGGTTAGAGGAAGGATTGTCCTCCAGTGAGTATGGCCTTAGGCTTTCAGCTCCTGTAAGAATGAGTTGTTCCTTGATTTTTTTCTCCATCTCTCATTGGCCCAGATGTGGGGGAGGGAGGAGTTAGACCAGGGTAGGATCCAAGCACTCCTGAACCTCTGAGCCAAATATGGTTCTCCAGATAGCACAATTTCCCTGAAAAATGCAGTCCAACATGGAGTGGGTGAGAAACATGCTTCATCTTCTACTACATTGGCTTTAAAAACGAATCTTAAAAACATGACAAGAGGCCGGGCACAGTGGCTCACGACTGTAATCCCAGCACTTTGGGAGGCCGAGGTGGGTGGATCACCTGCGGTCAGGAGTTCCAGAGCAGCCTGGCCAACATGGTGAAACCCCATCTCTACTAAAGATAAAAAATTAGCTGGGAGTGGTGGCACGCACCTGTAGTCCCAGCTACTCAGGAGGCTGAGGCAGGAGAATCGCTTGAACCCAGGAGGCGGAGGTTGCAGTGAGCTGAGATCGTGCCACTGCACTCCAGCCTGGGTGACAGAGCGAGACTCCATCTCAAAAACAAACAACAAAAAAATGAAAAGAACATTCACTGTAGAACTGTTCATAACTGAAAAAGATTTAAAAAAACCTAAATGTCTATTTATAATGACCAGATAAATAAATCATGATACATTCATGCAGTGGGATTATATGCAGTTGTGGAAAGAGTGAGATAGCTCTAGATATAATGATATGAAACAATCCACAAGACATATTATTAAGAATACTTAATGCGTGAGCCACCAGGCACCTGCAATCGCAGCACTTTGGGAAGCTCAGACAGAAAGATGGCTTGAGCTCAGGAGTTTGAAACCAGCCTGGGCAACAGTGAGACCACATCTCTACAAAAACAAAAAAATAGTCGGGTGTCATGGCACACGCTTGTGTTCTCAGCTACTTGGGAGGCTGAGGTGAGAGGATTGCTTGAGTAGGTGAGGTAGAGGCTGCAGTGAGATATTACTGTGTCACTACACTCCAGCCTTGTTGACAGAGCAAGACCCTGTCTCAAGAAAGAAAAAGGTTATCAGAAAGATGCAGGAACAATATGCCAGGTGTAGTAATACTTGTGTGAAAAGAAATTTTAAAATACTATTGAAACCTAGATGCTGAGTGTGCATAAAATCCTCTCAGAAAAGATACCCAAGAATGCAGTAACACTGGTTGTCTTTTGGGAGGGGAGCTGGGGCCTGCAGGGGGAAGGAACAGGAGATTCACTCTTCATTATAGGTCCTTTGCATCTTTTGAATTTTGTCCTCTATGCACGTATTATCTATTCAAAAACAAACACAGATGGTCCCCAGTTTATGATGTTGTATTTTTATATTTTTATCATAATTTTTTGAGACGAAGTTTTGCTCTTGTTGCTCAGGCTGGAGTAAATGGCACAATCTTGGCTCAATGCAATCTCTGCCTCCCAGGTTCAAGTGATTCTCCTGCCTCAGCCTGCCAAGTAGCTGGGATGTGCCACCACCCATGGCTAATTTTTTGTATTTAGTAGAGACGGGGTTTCACCACATTGGTCAGGCTAGTCTTGAACTCCTGACCTAGGTGACCCAACCTGCCTTGGCCTCCCAAAGTGCTGGGATTACAGGCGTGAGCCAACGTGCCTGGCCCCACAATGGTTTGAATTAATATTTTTTGACTTTACAATGGTGCAAAAGTGATACACATTCAACAGGAACCGTACTTCAAGTACCCATATAACCATTCTGATTTTCACTTTCAGTATTCAATAAATTACATGAGATAGTCAACATTTGATTATAAAATAGGCTTTGTGTTAGATGATATTGCCCAGTTGTAGGCTAATGTAAGTGTTCTGAGCATGTTTAACATGGGCTGGGCTAAGCTATGATGTTCAGTAAGTTGGGTGTATTAATTGCATTTGTGACTTACAATAATTTTCATTTACAGTGGGTTTATTGGATGTAACTCCATCGTAAATGGAGGAACATCTGGGAGTACACACAATGGGACATTATTCTGCCCTAAAAAGGAATAAAATTCTGATACATCTTACAACATGGATGAACCTGGAAAACATGCTAAATGGAATAAGAGACAAAAAGACAAATCTGTATGATTCCACTTATACAAGGTATCTAAAATAGGCAAATTCATAGAGACAAAAAGTAGAATAGTGACTATTAGGGGCTGGGGGAGAGGGAATGGGGAGTTACTGTTGAATGGGTGCAGCGTTTCTGTCTGGGATGATGAAAAAGTTCTGGAAATGGATAATGGTGATGGTTGTATAGCATTGTGAATGCACTTAATGGCAGTGAACTGTACATTTAAAAGTGGTTAAATGGTATGTTTTACATTACAAATATTTTACCGCAATAAAAACCAAATATATAACATAGTCTATTTTAAAATACATCTTTTACAATTTCAGTGTCTAACACCACTTAATGAAAATCCACCACCTCCAGTGGGAGTGTGTGACGTTTAAGAGCCTGAGCTTTGGAATCAAACTGAACTGAGTTGGACTCATGCCTCCACCATGACTAGTTTTGTCACCTTCTAAATTAACCTTCTAGAGTAGAGGTCAGTAAACTCTTCCTATAAAGGGTTAGACACTGAATATTTTAGGTTATGCAGGCCATATATGGTTTCTGCTGCAAGCAACTACTCAGTGTAAAAGCAGCAACCATAGACAACACATGAATGAATGAACGAGGCTGTGTTCCAGTAACAAGGGGCAGTGGCCGGATTTGGCCCACAGGCTATGGTTAGTCAATCTCTGCTCTCAGTTCCCACATTTGTAAGATAGGGACAATAATATAGCTACCTCATAGGGCTCTTGTGGGAATAAATGGGGCAATGTGTCAAATTCTTTGCTAAATGCTTTATGTATAAAAAGTAAGCCAATAAATGTTTATTTTTGTTGATGTGGTTGTTGAGGTAGATGCAGAGAATGCAGAAGAAAGAAACCATATTTATGGAGCACCTACTGTAAACACAGTAGGGCCAACTCTTAATGCGAAAGGATTTGTTATTTTTATTAGTCACTTAATCAAAACATCTCATGTTGGCATGGAGCTTTGTGCTTTGGGTCCATTCGCTCGTTTCATCTTCCTGATTACTCTCTGGGGTAAATGTTCTGAATCAGGAAGCCAGACCTCCGAGGTCACCCTGCTAGGGAAAGCAGAGACAAGGTTTGAAACCTCAGCTATCTTATTCCAAAGACTGGGTTCTCAACCAAGGGTGGTACTGCCCACTTCTACTCCACCCTGTTCTCTCCATCCTGGGAGATTTGGAAATGTCTGGGGCTTTTTTTTTTTTTTTTTTTTTTTTTTGTGGGGAGGAGGGTTTTATAAGAATGAGGAGGCACTGCTGGAGTTTAGTGGCCAGGGTCCAGGAATGCTAAATGCAGACTCATTGAAATGTCTGTAAAGCAAAAAATTATCCAGTCCCAAATGGACTCCCAAATATCAGTGGTGCTCCACATCATGCTGCCCAGATGTGACTCCATTACCACCCTGCCTTGAGCAGCTCACAGTCCTATGGGGAGACAGTGCACTGGAGCACAGATTCTTCCTGTTCCCTTTAAACCTGCATGAAAGGCAGTGTGGTGTAATAGAAAGGGCACTGAATTGTCAGAGACTAAAACCACCGACTTGATCACTGAACAGCTGTGCAAAGTAGGGCAACTGGCTTGACCTCTCTGGGCTTCAGTATCCTTGGAGTGAAAAGAGCATCCTGACACATGCCTGTCCCCTTTTAGGGATGTAACTAGGATCAGATGGAGCAGCAGAGTGAAGGTGCATACCTCTGTACGAAGACCTGGCGTGTTATTAAGTGAATTGTAAAGCAATTGTCAACACAGTAAAGCTCTTCCCCTTTAAATCTCGAGTGTGGCTTCCAAAGGCTGCGTGGAGGGTTTAGCTAACAGCCCAGGTGCAGATGATTGCCACCAGCTGCCCCTCCTGCCCCCAAAATTGAGATTTAGCTTTGATTGCTTCTCCAGCAAAAGCAGCCAAGGTGAAAAATGAGCTCAGGAGAGAGCGAATGTGCTTCCTGTTGGTCATGCCTCCTCAGGGTCATAAAGAAGCCATCCATTTCCAGCCAGAGACTAAGCCGGAAAAAGGCCGGAACAGCCTGATGGGGCCACTTGTGGGTCAGGCCCCACGAGCCGTTTTTCCCCCAGGACAGGAGGGAAAGGGTTAATAGCTCCTTTGGTCAAAATGCTAAGTTGGAATCAATCTACATAAATGTCAAGCCTGCTCTGTACGCAAAAAATAAGGAGGTGCATCATAGCAGGAAGTCTGTCTGCAGAACAAGG
The DNA here is from genome assembly GCF_002776525.5 of Piliocolobus tephrosceles. Classification (NCBI taxonomy): domain Eukaryota; kingdom Metazoa; phylum Chordata; class Mammalia; order Primates; family Cercopithecidae; genus Piliocolobus; species Piliocolobus tephrosceles. The sequence goes on along the minus strand of NC_045439.1, from coordinate 88,888,027 downwards.
TACAGGTGTCTTTTCTATAAGGCTCTGATTTCTCTTTTTCTACTCAGAGTCCAGATGGCAGTTGGGTCCCCTGTCTCTTCAGATCTAGCTAATTGTGGTCCTGCCTCTGCAATTCCACACCTCCTGAAGGCTTCCCCAAACTCTCTGCAAGGGCCTCGGGACTGGCATCATGCCACACATGGCCTGTGCCCCTGCATGCCCTTGTCAACCCAGCAATGAAACTTGATCCATTCTCTAGTTTCAAAAACAAAAACAGGAAAAACAATCCCAGGAGATTTGAGGAGAGAGAGAGAGAGAGAGAGAGAGAGAGAGAGAGAGAGAGAGAAGGAATCTGATGAAGTTTCCCATGCCAACACAGTAAGCAACTTTGTATTGCAGCAAACAGGTGTTGGAGTCGAACTTCTAGAACCCAAATCCTTTACTTATGTAATGGGGCGAACTCAGAAAGTCACTTCACCACCGGGTTTGATATTTTCATTTGTAAAATGAGGTTGTCAATCTCTACATTAAAAAGCTGTTGTGAGGACTCAATTAAATTTGTCATGTAAATGGCAGGCACATAATACATGCCCATTTCAGTTACAGCTCTTGGCTACAGATTGATTTATTTAAATCACTTCCTTTTATTTAAAAGGAACATGTAGGCTGGCCAAACTGTAGAGTCTGGCAACCTGCCATGTGTAGGCAGAATTGGATCCGGACTCTTCTCTCTTCTAATTGTTTCCTTTTCTGTCCTCCAGCCTTCCTCATAGTCATAAAATGACTGCAGCTGTGCCAGGTATCACATCTACCTTCTGCAGCATCTAGAAGAAGGAAGCTGTTTTTCCTCTGCCATGGGACAAAAGTCCTGGATTTTTCTCTGATCAGAACACTTAAGGTCAAGTTCCCACTTCGGAAGCCATCATTGAGGCTGGGGGCATACCATTCCATGATTGGCTTGGCATAGGTGATAAAGGGGTGGGATTACACTCTGTACCCTGAGGTACCCCAAAGTCTAGGCTCCTCCATGTACAATCCTGTCTTCACATCTGTGTCCCCAAAGCCTGACACAACATTTGACACACAAGAAGATGCTCAGTAAGAGCTTATTGGATGAATGATGCTCATCGAATGAGGATTATAAAAATCTAAGGAGAGAATAAGTGTGTGTGTGGTTAGAACATCTCATCATTCTCTCAATCAGTTGCTCAGTTAGTGGTAATTTCCCAGATATTCTTTTCAATGAAATCCCAGGTTGCAAATGTTGACCTTTGCCTTTTCTCAGACAGCAGCTTGCTTCTCCTGGTAACACCCGGGAAAGCCTAAATACATCCTCTTGCCAGGCCTCGTGAGCTGTCTGAAAGCTGCTGCTGCTGCCCCTGCTGCCTCTGCACAGCTCACTCAAGCCAGGAAGCATGAGTCAAAAATCCAATTCCATTTTTAATTACTGAGTCCAACAAGGGAGATTAAATTTATCTTTTTTTTTTTTTTTTTTTTGAGACAGAGTTTCGCTCTTGTCACCCAGGCTGGAGTGCAATGGCTCAATCTCGGCTCACTGCAACCTCCACCTTCTAGGTTCAAGTGATTCTCCTGCCTCAGCCTCTCGAGTAGCTGGGATTACAGGTGCCTGCCACTACGCCTGGCTAATTTTTTGTATTTTTAGTAGAGACAGGGTTTCACCATGTTTGCCAGGCTGGCCTCAAACTGCTGACCTCAGGTGATCCACCTGCCTCGGCCTCCCAAAGTGCTGGGATCACAGGTGTGAGCCACCATGCTGGGCCTTTTTTTTTTTTTTTTAATCAGAGTGTGTGGGGAGGCAATCCCCAGGTATCCATCCTGAGGGATGTTCTCTGCAGCTGACCTGGAGATCTCGACAAGGTGAAGCTACAAAATCTGGGGTAGTTGGCCAGGCGCAGTGTCTCCTGCCTGTAATCCTAGCACTTTGGGAGGCCAGGGAAGGCAGATCACTTGAGACCAGGAGTTTGAGACCAGCCTGGCCAACATGGCAAAACCCTGTCTCTACTAAAAATACAAAATTTAGCTGGATGTGCCTGCAATTCCAGCCACTTGGGAGGTAGAGACACGGGAATCCCTTGAACCTGGAAGGCGGAGGTCACAGAGAGCCGAGATCCCACCACTGCACTCCAGCCTGGGCAACAGTGAGACTGTCTCAAATAAAACCCAAAATCTAGGGGGAGCAGAGCCATGGTGCCCATGAAGAGGGACACAGACCCCTGGGGTGTGGCAGAGGAGGTGGAACAGCTGAGCCCCACACTTCAGAGAACCCCTGTCCTGGGCCCACTGGAGCACACAGCATGGGAGGTGAGGGAGGAATGAAGCCGGGTCACACAGCATTCAGCCGGGTCTGCCCAGAACCTCCACGGCCAACACGCAAGTATGGGATGCCCACTCAACATTGCTGCAATCTTGGGGAGCATAGGGAACCCCAAGCAAATAACTCTAACAGATCCCTGAGATTCAGTCCCACACAGTTGCTGGTAATGGCCTGGATGGCCTCCTCCAATTCACTACATCCAAACACAAACTCATCACCCAGCTCACGCCTGCTGCTCCCCTAATCTGACTCCAATCTCTGTAACAGCCCCTTCAGCCCCCAAGACTTCCTATCAAGCTGCTGCGCATCGTCCTAGACCCCCCACCCCCACCTGCATGGCCATTACTTACCAAGACCTGTTGAGTCCATCATCACAACACCCTAGGCCTCTCTTGACTCCCAGCCCTTCCCATCCCCACTCTCCTGAATTGGCCTTTCTGGCTCCAGTCTTGCCCCTCCAGTCTGTGCTTCCAATACACAGGTCATATCCTGCTATTCACCTCCTCAAAAATTTTCAGGACTCCCGATGGCCTACAAAATAAAGCCTATGTTTTCATGGAACACCCAAGACCCACCACTTGTCGTTCTATTCTCATTTCCAATGCATAAGGAGCCTTGTCTTCAGAACCAGGGGATGCTTTCCTGTCTTGGAGCCTTTGCTTGTGCCCCTCTGGACATGGGGCCTGCCTTCTCCCTTTCTCTTCCTTCTGAAGTCTTTCTTATTTTCCACACTCCTGTTTCAATGCCTCCTCCTGCAGGCACCTCCCTGGGTGTGTGCAGGTAAGTGACTGTTTTCTCCTTCCTGCCACTGCCCCTACGCTGGGGTCTCTATTTCAGCATGCTTTTCATTTGGCCCAGGGCAGTGAGGACAGTGGTCTGCTAGCTGTATTCAGCATTTATATTGTATCAAGCATGGCCAGGTTAATTTCCACCCATGATCTCATTGAATCCACACTGTTAGGAGAGGTGGTTTATCCTGTTTCACAGATAGGAATCTAAGGCTTAGAAAGCAGAAGTGATTTTCCCAAGCAAGTGACAGAGCAGGTTCCACTCTGCATATTCTCTATGTAGTCCGGGGAAGTTCCTCCTCCACCTCCCTGCACAAGGCAGCCCTGGGGTGGGGGAACCCTCAGGAAACCCATCTGCACTCTGCTTTATTTAAAGGGCCCTTGAGTTCCAAAGGGGGCTGGCGGAACACACTCCTGTGATCACTAATTCACATTGTGCTCCCTCCCCGGCCCCTGACTTCCCAAGGCCTATGATGAATCAGGGCCCCAGGCCCAGGACTGAGCAGGTCTGCATAATTTCCTGAATGTCACCAAACCCATCTGTCACTCCCTGAGCTTCCCAAATGCCATCCCAGGTGCACCCAGGGAGGCCCTGAGCCATATGGCCAGGGAGCCCCTCTGTGAAATCCCATTAGTGCTCTGAGCTAATTGGCTTTAAAGCATGCAGAGTAATTAGGAAGGGGACCATACATGTGTCCTTATGGGGGAATGGGAAGTACACCATCAGACAGCCTCTGAGAGCTCCCTCATCTTTCGCTCCCCTCTGTGAACTCATCTCTTCCTAAATGTCTTCCCTCTCTCCCGTGGCCTCACTGCTGTGGTAGGGCAGGAGGATGGCTCAAAGAAACATTTATATTCAGACACATAGGTCACTAGGATGGAAGCAAGTTTTGAGATATTAACAGGCTTTCTCCTCCCTGCCTTCCCCCTCATTCTAGCCAGCGGCAGCTCTAAACTTCACTGCTGCGGGGGAGGATATGGTAGAGCGGAGGGAGGAAGGGAGGGAGGCAGGAGGCAGGGGGACCCCTGACCCTCTTGCATAGCACTTCCTGCCACCCCCAGCAATAGTGTGGTGTGTCTGGGGTGACACTGGGCCTGTCACAGAACAGAAATGATGGAGAGAAAAATGGATGTCTCAGTGGTAACCAAGGTAGAAGGATGACAGAGGACAGGTATCTCTCTGCACACCAAGCCCCCCGACTTCACATAGGACCAGAGCGCCAAGGCATACCTGACTGCCCAGGAAAGGGACCTTGACTTCAGAAACTCAAGTGTTGCATTTAAGATCAAGAAATTTAAGATCAAATTTCTTGTGCACTGCATTCTGGACTGGAATTCAAGGTGCCATTGCGGAAGCACTGCCCAGTGCTGGGGTTTTGTGTTCAGCACTTTGCATCCATTCTCTTTGACTTCCCAGCAGCGCACTGAAGAAGACACTACTGCCCTCATTTCACAGATGGCTCAGAGGCCACAGGAAGGCCATGAGGAAGGAGGAGGTCTGAGTTTGACACCCACTTCCTCTCACTCTGAGGGTGATGTTGAGCAGCGCCCCAAGAGGCAGGGGCCAGAGCTGGAGGCGTAGACACAGTCACAGACCCTCCCGGGACTGCTGTGCCATTGTTGGAACTTCCTCTTTGGAGGAACTTTGTGTACCAACTATCTCTACCCTATAGCACTTTCCCTGGCTGGAATCCTGCAATTGTCACAGTGGTCCAAGATCCAGGAAGACAGGGCAGGAGCATCATGCCTGCTTTCCAGCAGGTGCAAAGGGAGGCTGGGGGCTGATGCACAAGTCCAGCCAGCAGGGAGCCCATGGGAGGGTGAGGGGCGGGAGGAGTGTGTGGAGAACCTCTGTTGACTGCTCACTGCCTTAGCTGGCAGGTCAGGACCCAATTGCAATTCCAGGTTACAATTAGAGAAGTATTTTGGATTTTAGATTTTTTTTTTTCAGATTATGAAATACAAAAATCTGAAATCCAAAATGCTCCAATGAGAATTTCCTTTGAACCTGGCCTTTGAGCATCATGTCGGCACTCAAACAGTTTGGGATTTTGAACCATTTCCAATTTTGGATTTTCAGATTAGAGATGCTGTATTATCTTCTGAATGAGGCCACTCATTCAAGAAACCCCAGAGCTTGGGGAGATGGAGCTGCAGGCCAAAGAGGTGATTTCTGAGGTGCCTCCCACTGTGGAAGGGCCTACAAAGTGGTTTTAGGCAACCCACAATATAGGAAACTCAATATTTAGCTAATGGAACATGAATAAAACCTGCTGAAGATGTCTAATTCAAATGGAGCCAAGCCAATGCATTATTAAAAAAAAAAAAAAAGAGAGAGAGAGAGATACCAATCTCTCTGCAAAAGCACTGAATTGTACCATAAATAGTCAGTGGTAGTTTTCTAGGGATACGAAGAAGGGGTTTTCACAACACATCGCACGATACACTATCTCCCAAATCTCCAAACATTTCTCTCCACAAGCCCTGTCCTTTAGTTATCTAAATCCCTCCCTCTCTTCTCTTGCTGTCTCCAAAACTCAGAACTGTGCTCTGATTTTCTACTTCCTGCCCTCCCTTCTTGGCCCCTCTGGAAAGCCCCCCACTTCCCCAGGGCGTCCCCTCCTCCCCTCGTGGGGTTCCCCCATCTTTCCTCAAGTGGACCAGTTTGGCCCCTCTTAGTTTCTTTAACTTTGCATCTCAACCTTTCTCCCTTCACTATGCAATAATGTCCAGGAGGCCAAGAGTCTACAAACAAGGGATCCTCCCTTTTCAGAAGGGAGAAGAGAGGTGACTACAAATATTTGGTTATAATTTTTTCCCTGCCACACCTGTTTCCATGGGCAGTGCCAAACCCCAGTCCTGGCAGATCTCAGAATCCAGGCTCTCATGAGCCGGGGAAAGTAGGGTCCAGGAAGCCTCTGGGTTGAGGACCTTGCATCCCACTCTGCAGCCACCCTGCCCTGACCTCTGCCCCTTTCCAGTCCCCCAGGCCTGCCCTGCCCTGTCCTGCCTCAGCCTGCCCAGGAAGGCCACTGCTTGAGGCCTCCAGGAGGCTCACCCCAGAGCAGGCATTATGATGGGGACTGGCACATCCCACCTGCAGACTCTACCTGCGGCTTTGGACCAGCCAGGAAGCTAATGTGGACAGGGCTGCCCCTGAGCCCAGTGGTGGGTGAGGCAGGCCAAGTCTGAGCCCTCACCAGTGTTCCCCCTATCCCCAGGCCTGGCTTCCTCCTGGCACCCAGTCACCCAGGTCCCACCCACCCTGTGCTCTGCCAGGTCAATGGACTTCTGCTATGGTACTGAAGGGTCAAAGGTGCAGAGGGCCCTGGAATTGATTAGCTGAGTCCACCTCCCATGCCTCAGAATGGGGATTGTTAAGGCCTAAAGACAATCAGGGACCCTCATCCATAAGAGATCACATAACTTTGGACAGAATGAGCTAGAACCCTGGTCTCTGAACCTCTAGGCTAGTGTTTTCCCCATAGTATGTAGGGATTACATCATTCCTAGCTGGGCTTATTGGTTCATGCCTGTAATCCAAACACTTTCAGAGGCTGAGGTGGGAGGATTGCTTGAGACCAGGAGCTTGAGACCAGCCTGGCAGCAATTGGAGACCCTGTCTCTATAAAAAATTTAAAAATAGCCAGGCACGGTGATGTGCATCTGTAGTCCCAGCTACTTGGGAGGCTGAGGCAGGAGGATTGTTTGAGCGCAGGACTTCAAGGCTGCAGTGAGCTGTGATTGAGCCACTGCACTCCAGTCTGGGTGACAGAGCAAGACCCTGTCTCTAAAATAATAATTTCTAAACTATGAAGGTGGGTGGAGGGTGGGTATTGTTGAAATTAATGGAATTGAAAGTGTAGATTATGGGTTCTCCCCTGGTTATTTGCATTGTAAGTGGAACACAAAGATCAAAACATCTCCTTGACACAGAGGCAAATCCACAGAGACAGAAAGCAGATGAGTGGCAACCAGCGCCTAGGGGAAGGGGCAGAATTGGAAGTGACTGCTTCATGGGTACGGGGTTCCTTCTGGAGTGATGAAAAGGTTCTGCAGTGATTAGTGACGATAGTTACACAGCACTGTGAGTGTACTTAATGCCGCCGAATCATACACTTGAAAATGGTTGAAGTGGTGTTTTGTTTCATGTATTTCCCCACAATTAAAAGAGAAATCTCCTTGACTCAAATACATAAGACCTGTATCGAGGAAAGGTCTCACCACTGGGAGTTTGTTTTGCTTCTTCCCTTCTCTCTTCTGCCGCTCTCTCAGCAGACCTCTGCTGAGAGCATTCCCAGTCTAAGAGGGGAGCGGCACACAGTGGAGAGAGTGACTGAGACTCCACTCAAGGACACCATACTGAGAAACAAGACAGAACCAAATGATAAAAGGAGTTGTTCCTGCAAAAACATCTAGGAATGGGGGAAGGTAGCAAAGATCAAGCCACAGGGGAAGGGATCTGTGACAGACACATGACTCCACTGGACACCACTGAATGCTTGGGTGGTTCCTGAGTGCACATTTTAAAATTAATTTTATTTTATTTTTTAGATGGAGTCTGTGGACCAGGCTGGAGTGCAATGGCACAATCTCCGCTCACTGCAACCTGTACCTCCTGGTTCAAGCGATTCTCCTTTCTTAGCCTCCAGAGTAGCTGGGATTACAGGTGTCCACCACCACACCCGGCTAATTTTTCTATTTTTCATAGAGATGGGACTTGCCCATGTTGGCCAGGCTGGTCTCAAACTCCTGACCTCAGGTGATCTGCCCACTTTGGTCTCCCAAAGTGCTGGGATTACAGGCCACTGGGCGAGGCCCTGAATACACTTATTTTTAGATTCCACATGTGAGTGAGATCAAGTGCTATTTGCCTGTCTGTGCCTGGCTTTTTTCACTTAACATGGTATCCTCCAGGTTCATCCATGTTGTTCCAAATGATAGGATTTTATTCTTTTTATGGCTGAATAGTACTCCATTGCATATAAGAAACGATACATGCATGAGGGGATGGTTGTGCTACCTCTCTGAGTTGATCATTATGGCACATATCTGTATTGACACATCAAATTGTACCCATAAATATGTACAATTACAATGTGCCCATTTCTAAAAAGCTGGCTCACTGTGGAGACCAAAAAAGCCTTTCTCAGCTCCAAGGGAGATCACAGACTGTGAAGCAGGCTGGGGGCTCCAGGGCCTGGGCCTCTTGCACTCACGACTGTACTTCCCAGCCACAACCCTCCCTGTCTTTAATGTCAGGCATTGCCCCTCCCCTCCCTGAAAGCCCTACTTCAAGCCTGCCTCCTCCTTCCTCACCCAAACCACTCGCTATATTTTCACACCTTATTAGAAAATTACTTAGGCTGTGAAGATTTGCATACATTTACCTGCTTTCTGTAAAGGTTTTCCTATCAGGCAGTTTCCCACAGGGTTGGAATCTCAATACATTGAAATGGTAAGTTATTTCTTCCTTAATCCTCTCACTGAACTCCAACAGGGCCTAACACCGTGTTCTGCACACAGTGAGTCCATCATCCGGCAGATGCTGATTCTTCACCTGGTGTTGCACTCGGAGCACTTGCCCCACAGTGCCGAGCTGGCAGCGCTCACTGGGGTGGGAGGGAGTTGATGCCCACTCTCCTCGGAGTGCTCTTGCAAGTGTGTGTTAGATCTGTGGTCTGAGGCATGTCAGGAGCCCAGAATGGTTTCCCAAGGGGAAGAAATAAAAGTCCCCACAAGAGAATAGAGCTTGCCCATCCACTGAGGAACAGTGCTCCGGGGTCCTTTTCTGACCCTGCTCAGCTGCAAACTTCTCCTCGCCCATCCCTCCTGTTTCTCTTCCTCCACCTCCTCCTTCCATAAGGGCCTGAGCACTGTGCTGGGCCCCTGCCTCTTGTGTTTGACTTTCCCCCTTGCATGGAGTGCTCAAGGAAGCCATCAAGTTGAACATCTTCCCACAGGGCGCAATCTAAATGGGCACCTAGGGCTGTCAGCCACAGACTGTTGCATGAATGTGCTCACCCCAACCCTTCAACTCACACATAGGGCAGCCTTATCCCAAGCATGTGCTTTGTAAACACAAACTTCTCAGGGGCAGACAGGGAATCTGGGCTCCCACATCAGCTTAGCTGCTGATCAAGGTATGACCTTAGTCCCTCCCCTCTCTGGGCCTCGGTATTCCCAGCTGTATGATGAGACCACTGGACTCCAATGCACTTGGCTTTCCTGTTGGTGTCAGTGTTCACCAAGTTGTCCTTGGTGTCCCTCAAGCAGCTGCTCCTGCCTCCCCCAGCCCCACCCACACACACACCTCATGGTTAGAGTGGGAATGAGGAGGTGTGGGTGGGTAGCCCCCTCAGAAACTTCTGGCCCTGCTGGTGTCACCACCGAGAGGCCCTGGACACAAAGTCCTCCAAGGACCCCCTTAGGCTTGCCTGGCAACACACAGGGGCCTGTTGCCCAGACACATGCTTCCTCATGGTGCCCCTCGGCTGACCACAGGGAAGCTTTAGAACTATCCCATAGAAAAGACTTCATTAGAGCTCATTCTCCTCAAGTCCATTAGAGGAGAGGGGGCCGTAGAGTAAGAGGGCTCATTTTCTCGTTGCATTAGCCATTAGCTCTGGAGGTCTGGGCCCTGAAGTCCTGGGCAGCGCAGGGAGAGGCAGGTGGGCATCTACTACACCCCAGAGGCTGCTCCTGGCCTTGCCAGGCCTGACCTCAGAGGAGTTGGGGGTGTTTTCTCCCCGAGACTCACGGAGACACGCCAAACGCCAGGAAGGGGGGTAGGTGAGGCCTACAGAGGGTAAGGAACTTGCTCAGGCCTCCACTGTGAAGGGGGTACCTCCAGTGCCTGCATCAGAAGGTCCTCAGGCCTGAGGCCCCTGTAGCACCAACACAGGGCAGTGTTGAACCACCAGCCCCCATCCCACCTCCATAAGGTGTGGCTAATGGGCCAACTGGCCTGGTCCAGGGATGTTTCTAGCCAGCAACATTTCGCTCTGAAGGTGGCTTTCCTGCAGCTGCTGTAACAAATTAAAACAAAATGGTTGGCTTAAAATCCCAGAAATTTGCTCACAGTTCTAGAGGCCAGAAGTCTGACATCAAGGTGCTGGCAGGGCCACGTTCCCTTGGAATGTGCTATGGCAGAGTCCCTCCTTGCCTCTTTCAGCTCCTGGAGAACCCAGACATTCTTTAACTCATGGCTGCATCACTCCAGCCTCTGCCTCTATCTTCCCATGGTCTTTTTTGTGCCTTTCCTTTTCTGTCTCCTATAAGGACACTTACTGGATTTAGGCCCTGCTCAGACGATCTCATCTTGAAATCCTTTACTATACCTACAAAGACCCTGTTTCCCAATAACGCCACATTCACAGGGTATGGGGGTTAGGAAATGGACATATCTTTTTGGGAGGCCACTGTTCAACTCATAACATACACCACTGGATTGCCCCGCTCCCCCAAACTGCCAGCCAGACTCTGCCATTTGTTCATGCTTTGTGGTAACAATAACAGCAACAACAATACTAACAGATAACATATATTCAGTGCTTACTAAGTGCCAGGCACCATGATAAGCCTTTAACATATTAACTCATTTAATTGTCATCGCAACCCTGTGAGGTGGTTACTATTCTCCCTAAACTACAGTCGAGGAGACGAGGGTCAGAGAGGAACATATTGTTGGTAACAGGTGAATACAGAACTCAACTCCTGGGATCCCAGAGTTCAGAGTGGACAGAGACCAAAGTAAGATACAGAGCTCTTGTCCCTGGAGTTGAAGGGGGTGAGGAGCTGAGGAAGGTGATGGAGGAACTCTGGCCAGCACCACTCTGCCCCTTCCAGCTGTGTTACCCTGAGCCAGGGTCTGGCTGTCTCTGAGCCTCTGTCAGGTGAAGTCTGGAGTGGACTCTTCTTGGCACAGGCCTGGGTTTATGACACTGGTTCTTAACCCTGGATGCATATCAGGATCCCCTGGGAGCTTTTCAAAATCCCAATGTCCAGGTCACTCCCGAGGCCAACTACAGCAGAGTCTCTCGGGGGTGGGATCCTGGCACATGGGTGGCTTTGACAGCTCCCAGGTGACTCCAATGTGTGGTCCAAGCCAAGAACCGCTGCTCAAGTCTGTCCATTCTCTCCCTGGCTCACCATGTCCAGTAGGGAAGCTGAGGCTCTGACTCTCAGTAGTTACTGGATAGCCAAGAGATGGGCCTGACTTGGCACAGATGAGGGACACCTGGGGCTGCAGCATGGGTTGGGGTGGGACAGAAAATGGGAAACAAGTCCCTGGCGGGAGTGGGAGTGGCTGGCCAGCCTGCCAGAGCCCCCTGATGTGAGTTCAGTCTCTAGCAGGCCCAGTCCAAGAGAGAAAAGGCCTGAAGGAATGACGCATGGTGAGTTTTGGGTGTCAGAAAATGGGACACAACAGGACACAGAAACTCCCACAGTGTGACTTCTGGGAAGAAGGGCTGGGCAGGAAATGATGGAGGATTCATGCCAATCAGAACACAGGGATGCTGTGCTGGCCTGGCCCTGACCTTTCCATCACAGCTCTGACAGCTGGGGTGGTCTAAGGCCCAGAAAGGGGCTGGTGTGAGGACTCTGTGTGAGGTTTGGGAAGATTTTTGGTATAGACTTGGCTGGGGCCAACTGACCAGATAGCTCAGGCTGCTGGGGCTGCCCCAAATCTGGGATTCTGTGTCCTGGTTGGAGAAAGCAACCAGGAGAAGCAGAGAGAAAAACCCTCCTTCTCCTCTTTTCCAAGAATGAGAATGCAGCCTTCTCTGACCATTTGGGAACTGGGTTTTTAAGACCAGGTTAGGAACTATTCTTAAGGAAAAGGAAAAAAAAAAAAGGTCCTGCCACCCCTACTTAGAACATTCATTTTGCAGTGAAACTTTGGCTTCAGTCTCTCTTCCTTTTTTTCTCTGCTCTCTAAGCCAACTGTATCTCTCTTTGTCTTGCTCTGTCTAGATGTCTCTCCCTCTCCCTGTTGTATCTTTTTCTGCCTCTCTCTGTGTATCTGACTCACTCTCTGCTTTTCTCTATCTCATTCTATCTTTATCTCCTATGATCTCTGTCAGATCCTGGGGTCTGGGTCCAGCCCATGCTGAAGTCCAAGGGGAGTGGGTGGATGAGCAGAAAGAACACTTCAGGGGCCATAGGCAGGGGACTATGGTTTATTCAGCAGCAGCTCTCTTACACAGCTTATTTAAATTGGTTTTCTCATCAACAGCTTACTCACACACTGTTCACCCTGTCTTGACTGCTTGAGCTGGCTGCCCCCATGCACAGCTGCGCAGCCCGCTCTCCCTTGCCTTCAGAGTCAGCAGCTTAACTCTTTCTCTCTCTGGACACAAGCAAGCCAAGTTGTGTCCTGGCTCCTCCTGTCCGTCTGCAAGACGGACAGCTTTGACTCTCTCTCTTTGGGTAACTGCATACCTGCCATGTCGAGCCATGTTGAGCCAAGCTGAGCCCCCAAGAACCAAGCCCCATGCACAACATCAGCAGGACAGTTACACCTTTTACAGACAATAGTAACTTAGAGCCAAGTATGAACTTACGCAAACGGGTTATATAACAAGTGGAGGTGTGCACTTGTGCACCAAACTCGCTGAGTCATGCCGGCCTGGATATCCACCTTGGCCTATTCCTAGACCAAAGCCCATCCATCTTTCTCACAATCTCTTTCTTTGTTTCAGCCTTTCTCTCTCCCATTCAGAGTTTTCTGACTCCTTCTTCTTTTTTTTTTTTTTTCTTTTTAAGACTATGGCAGCCCATAGAAGTAAGAATGTTAGTCCTGGAGAGAGAATGAGACTTACCTAAGTTCACTCCTGGAGCAAGCTGATACCTGTGTGAGGCCCACAGCCCTGGCCCCCAGTCCCCAGGCTGGGCTTTTTCCCTAGCACTAAACTGGTACCTATCACTGGTTATCAGAATTGTTAGTGCACAGCTGGCGAGGCCAGGTGCTAGGCACAGAACTCTGAGATGAGCCACAGGGTGGTCCCAGTGCCACATAAGATCTTGCCCTCCCAGCTGGAGTCACAGCTCTCCAGGCCCATAGCTCTGGCCTTCCAAGTCTTGTTTCTGGGAAGCCAGATTGAATTAGCTGCTGGGCCCATCTGGTCAGCCCTTGGCCTAATACTGTCTGGCAGCTCATGCCTCAATGCCAACCCCAGCCCCATGGCCTCACGGCCAGAAATCCAATTTACCGAAGCTTAATTGAGCCCCGGACTCCCTGGAGTATTGGCCCTCAGGCCCTCCTGCTCAGCTAGCAGCAGATTTCCCGGTGATTAGGAAAGGAGGAAAAAACGGCAGGAACCAAGTTAATTTCAATTACCCTCATTTTCTCCCTGGAGCAGCACACACCCCTTGCTAAGTGCGTCTTTATGTCAGCTGCAGTGGAAGTTGATGAGTATTAAATATTAGAGCTCTGGGTGCCCCAGACACCTTGCATTTTATCTGCTGACTCCAGAGAGCAGACTGTACCCCCCAACTGCTGGTCCTCAGCATTTAGTCCTATTTTACGGAGCCCAGAGAAGCAAGCTCAGATATAGTAAATGCCCATGTGGGAAAAGGGAAGAATATTTTAACAGTCTTTTCAGAAAATTGTGGATAATTTTCTTAAATACTACACCAAAACTCAACAAGTGGTACTTCTTAAAGGTTAATTGCAATGTGGATTTGGAAACCATATCGATGAAATTTCAGTACTTTGTGACTCTAAAATCCATTGATCTATCTCGCACTTCAGATGGATTTTTTACCTATGCATGATTTTATAACATTACGCATTGGTCATCTGGAAAATATTGGTTTTCTGAGTTACGCAGATCTTTCAGATGTTGATGCATTTTATCATATAGTATTTTAAAAAATCATATTATTATTACCACAATCTCATTAGAAAAGTCTGTAAGTGGCCGGGCACAGTGGCTCATGCCTGTAATCCCAGCACTTTGGGAGGCTGAGGCAGGAGGATCACAAGGTCAGGAGTTCGAGATCAGCCTGGCCAACATGGTGAAACCCCATCTCTAGTAAAGATACAAAAATTAGACAAGCGTGGTAGCAGGTGGCTGTAATCCCAGCTACTCGGGAGGCTGAGGCAGGAGAATCACTTGAACCCAAAAGACAGAGGTTGCAGTGAGCCGTGATTGTGCCACTGCACTCCAGCCTGGGCAACAAGAGCAAAACAAGAAAAAGAAAGAAAGAAAGAAAGAAGGAAGGAAGGAAGGAAGGAAGGAAAGAAAGGAAGGAAGGAAGGAAGGAAGGGAAAGAAAGAGAAAGAGAGGAAAGAGAGGAAAGAAAGGAAAGAAAGGAAAGGAAAGAAGGAAGGAAGGAAAGGAGAAAAGTCTGTAAGTATTGGGAAGATGTTAAGCTTGTGGTAACAAATACAAGATTTCCAAAATTCTCATCTTCGCTTGAAAGCTCAAATGTTATCATTGCCTATAAGTACTGTCAGTTTTCCCTGAAGTGGCAAGCTTACTTTGTTCATTTTCTAGACAACATCCATCTCTGAATAACTGGTTTGTCCACCATCCTTTCAAGCAAAAATGGTGTTTCCTGAAAAATGCAACTAGTTCAACTTGCAACTCAAAGACTGCACAAATGTTTTTCATCTAGACATTTATATTTTGCTATAAAACACAAGTGCTTTATGTCTACCTCTCATTTGTTCACACAAATGATTTAAAAGATGTGAACTCAGAGGTTGAGATTTAACAAAATTAATACATACATATTTGCTTTATCCAGGGCAGTCAGGAATGAAATGCCAAGTTCCACCTGCTGTAAGTGTGTGATGGTGAAGAAAACTATGACCACCAGAATAGTTTGGTGCCACTGCCTTGATGTGGGTTAGGGCACTGGCAGTTTTACTCCCCATTGCTTTTGCATGATCAATGCAAAAGGCTAACATCATAATCTATTATGAAAATAACTTTGACCTTGTAGATCCTCTAAAAAGACTTTGGGGACCTCCAGAATTTCACGGGCCACACTTTGAAAACCACTGCCCTAAAGCAGGGATCATCCAACCCCAGGATACATAAAAGTCACCTGGAAGGCTGATTAATACGCCAATTCTTAGGCCCTAGCCCCAGAATTCTGAATCAGTAGTTCTGGGATGGGATCTATGATTCTGCATTTCTAACAAGCTTGCAGGTCATGCTGATGCTGCAGGCCCAGCAAACAAATTTTTTGTTTTGCATTTATATTTTTTATTTTTTATAGAGAGGGGGTTTCACCATGTTGCCCAGGCTGGTCTTGAACTCCTGGGCTCAAGTGATCCATCCACCTCAATCTCCCAAAGTGCCAGGATTATAGGCCTGAGCCGCTGTGCCTGGCTGGGAACCAAATTTTGAGTAGAAAGATCCTAAAGTACACAACACTTCTTAAAATATTTTCATAGAATGTTAGCAAATTTAAAAACATTTGGGAAGAACTGGATTAATCAAAATTATACAAGCTTATTTACTGTGGGACTTCTCAGAGCCTTTAATATGCCAGTGTAAAATGGGACTCCCCAGGAGAGGCATTGGGTGCTCTGGGTTCCCAAACCTATTTGGTTTAGAATGCTTTTTCAGGGCTGGTAGCAGGGGCTTATAAGTTAATGTTCCTCAGAGCATGCTTTCTGAGCCACTTCTGTAACAGTTTATGAATCAACTACCTAAGGGAACAGAGCAGACTATCCCCATCTCCTCCTCCTCCCCTCTTCCTCCCAGACCAGCTCTGCTCCCCTTCATACCTCATCTACATCTCTGGGGAGGGGGAAGTGGGGACCACCCAATTTAACTATAGGACTGCATTGTACCATACTTGGCACACTGAGTTTTGTTTCACTTTAAATTTATCAGTCTGTGGTAGACTTATTTCAAACATGGATCACCAAAATCAGGGGCATGCTGTTCAATATGCCTCTTGGTATCTTTTTCTTTTTTTTCTTTTTTTTTAAGAGATGGAGTCTCGCTCTGTTGCCCAGGCTGGAGTGCAGTGGCACAATCTCGGCTTACTGCAAGCTCCGCCTCTCGGATTCACGCCATTCTCCTGCCTCAGCCTCCCAAGTAGCTGGGACTACAGGTGCCCGCCACCATGCCCAGCTAATTTTTCTAAAAAGCAGAGATGGGGTTTCACCATTAGCCAGGATGGTCTCAATCTCCTGACCTCATGATCTGCCCACCTCGGCCTCCCAAAGTGCTGGGATTACAGGTGTGAGCCACCGCGCCGGGCCACCTCTTGGTGTATTTTTTAGGTCCTTTTCTTCTTTTCTTTTTTTGAGATGGCGTCTTGCTCTGTCACCCAGACTAGAGTGCAGGGGCACAATCTCAGCTCACTGCAACCTCCACTTCCCGGGTTCAGGTGATTCTCCTGCCTCAGCCTCGCAAATAGCTGGGACTACAGGCGCCCACTGCCATGCCTGGCTAATTTTTGTATTTTTAGTAGAGACGGGGTTTCGCCATGTTGACCAGGCTGGTCTCGAACTCCTGTGATCCACCCATCTTGGCCTCCCAGAGTGCCAGGATTACAGGCATGAGCCACTGTGCCCAGCCCGGTTCTTTTCTTCTTAAGCTTCTATACAAATGAGTTCTGCACACCTTTCTATCAGGCATGTGTACACCTCCAGAGCTCACAGACAAGGTCACAAAAACCATTCTCTAAAAAACACATGTAGTTGGAGGGTGAACTCAAAAGGAGCTTCAGGACCCATATTGCACAATTCACTTGGCTTCTAGGGCAGGGTCAGTTATGGGGAATCAGGGAGCCCCCTCCCATGGTGATATGACTCTATAGGCATCTGGACTGGGGACAAAAGCTAACCTGAGAGGGAGGCTGCTATGAAGGAATCCTGGTAACCAAAATAAGTAGAGGAGGGAGGGAGTAAGCCAAGAGGATGCAGAACTTAGCTCCTGCCTGGTGACAGGCACTGCTGCCTCCATGCTGAATGGCATGGGAGCAGCTTGGCCAGAGGGGCTTAGGTTCCTGGTGTGCCCAGAGACGTGGATGTGGACTATGCAGACAGGAGCCACCAAACATGAGCTTGTTCTGCTCTGCCTCTCTTCAGGCCCTGGCCATTATTAGTCGGAGACTCTAAAGGATAGAAGAGGAACCTACACCAGACTGGACAATCACACAGGGCTGCCTGGAGGAGGCAATACTGGAGCTCCTGCAGGGAGGTGGGTGGTATGGAAATGGGAGTCCACGAGAGTTACCCTGATGATTTCCCTCTACATGGAAGGAAAAAACAAGAGTGGGGGCATAAGTAATCCTTCCCCCAGCAGATGGATTCAAGCCATCTAAGAACAGAAGGGGGAAAGAAGTATTCCAGGCCAGGAGCCAGCATGAGCTAACATCAGGAGGCATCTAAGAGCACGGCTCACTAAGAAACTACAAAGAGATGAGGCTAGAGATACAGGCAGAGTCCAGCTCACAAAAGGCCTTGAATGTCATGGCAGATTTGATCCTGCTGACTCTAAAGGTCAACTGAGGAGTTCAAACAGGGATCTATGCTCAGATTCCTGCTTTTGGAAGGTCACCCTGGCTGTGGTAGCATGTGCTGGGGATGAAGGGGCTAAAGGTGGCACAGCCACAATGATCCCGGGCAGGAAAATGAGGCTGAGTTAGGGCAGCAGCTGTGGGAATGAAGGGGATTCAAGATGGTGACTGAGAAGGCACATTTATATCCTCTCCTTCCCTTCAACTGATGGACCAGTGTTTTGAACAGGCTAAGCTACAACAACAAACATGACAGGTTGAATGCGGTGGCTCACACCTGTAATCCCAGCACTTTGGGAGGCCTAGGTGAGCAAATCACCTGAGGTCAGGAGTTTGAGACCAGCCTGACCAACATGGCGAAACCCCATCTCTACTAAAAATACAAGAATTAGCTGGGCATGGTGGTGTGCGCCTGTAATCCCATCTACTCTGGAGGCTGAGACAGGAGAATTGCTTGAACCTGGGAGGCAGAGGTTACAGTGAGCAGAGATTGCACCACTGCACTCCAGCCTGGGTGACACAGCGAGACTCTGCCTAAAAAAAAAAAAAAAAAGAAAGAAAGAAAGAAACAAAGAGGATGGATGTCGTTAGTCATTAGCAGACAAGTGATTTCATCTGGAAGATGAAAAGGAGTTAGAGACCTGTGGGGTAAATTAGAGGGGCTGGAGCACAGCAGGGCTGAGCCATCTGCCTGTGAGAACCTGAGGGAGCCTCTAGGCTCCAATGCAGGTATCACAGAGAGCAAAGTGAAAATGGGGCTAGAACAGGCAGAATAAATGAAGATCCAGGTATGGACAGTTAATGCCCCTTCCCCCAAGTCAAGAGTTCAACCAAGCACTTACCCCAAGGTAAAAAATCAGACTCGGCTGGATGTGGCGGCTCATGCCTGTAATCCCAGCACTTTGGGAGGCTGAGGAGGGTGGATCACAAGGTCAGGAGATCCACCTTTTCACATGGTGAAATCCCGTTGCTACTAAAACTACAAAAAAATTAGCTCGGCACGGTGGCGGGCACCTGTAGTCCCAGCTACTCAGGAGGCTGAGGCAGGAGAATGGCGTTAAGTAAACCCAGGAGGCAGAGCTTGCAGTGAGCCGAGATCACGCCACTGCACTCCAGCCTGGGCGACACAGCGAGATTTCCTCTCAAAATATAAATAAATAAATAAATAATAAATAAATAAACAAATGAGAACTGTGTACACCGCCTGGTGAGATAGGTGCTGCTAGCATAGGGGTCGGCACCCTTGAGGAAGCCCTCCTTACTATGGCATTTAGGGGTCCATAAGTGTAATGACTGGTTCCCACTCTAAGCTCTGCCCACAGACACATAACCCCCTTTGGCCTGTGCACAAAATTCCTTTAGATATGGAAGGACACCAGGTAGCCCCATATATTTTAGAAAAGCTTCCAAAGTGAAGGAAAAAGAGCCAAAGAAGTCCTTAGAGAACCTTCAGAGAATAAAAATATTAAAAAGAAATAAATAAAATGTGTATTCTCAGGGACGCTCAAGGAAATACAACTTTAAAAACACACACACAAGATGTTAAGAAAAAAAGGAACAATTAGAGAAACAATTATCTTTTTAAAGATTGTGGCAAATACATAATATAAAATTCACCATTTTAACCATTTTTAAATGAACAATTCAGTGACTATATTAGTCTGTTTTCACACTGCTACAGAGATACTACCCGAGACTAGGTAATTTGCAAAGGAAAGAGGTTTAATTGACTCACAGTTCCACATGGCTGGGGAGGCCTCAAGAAACTTACAATCGTGGCGGAAGGCGAAGGGGAAGCAAGAACCTTCTTCACATGACAGCAGGAGACAGTATGCATCAGTGCAGGAAAAACTACCAGTTATAAAACCATCAGATCAGGTGAGAAGTCATTCACTATTACGAGAACAGCATGGGGAAAACTGCCCCCATACTCCAATCACTTCCCACCAGGTCTTTTCCTAAACACCTGGGGATTACAATTCAAGATGAGATTAGGTGGGGACACAAAGTCTAACCACATCAGTGGCATTAAGGATATTCACATTGTTCTAAAACTGTCATCAACAACCATCTCCACTCTTTTTATCTTGCAAAACTGAAACTCTGTACCCATGAAACAATAACTCCCCATCCTCAGCTGGCCCTGATCCTGGCAACCACCATTCTACTTTCTGTCTCCATGAATTTGACTACTCTAAGTATCTCATATGAGTGAAATCATACAATAATTGTCCTTTGTTACTGGCTTACTTCACATGCATAATATCTTCAAGTTTCACTAATGTAGCATGTGTCAGAATTACCTTCCTTTTTAAAGCTGAATAATAGTCCATTTGGTATGGATATACCAAATTTTGTTTATCCCTTCGTCTGTCTGTGGACACTTGAGTTGTTTCCACGTTTTGGCTATTGTGAATAATACTGCTGTGAACATGTGTGTGCAAACATAAAACAAGTAATTTTTTGGCCGGGCACAGTGGCTCATGCCTCTAATCCCAGCACTTTGGGAGACCGAGGCAAGCAGATCCCCTGAGGTCAGGAGTTCGAGACCAGCCTGGCGAACATGGTGAAACCCTGTCTCTGCTAAAAATGCAAAAATTAGCCAGATGCAGTGGCGCATGCCTATAACCCCAGCTACATGGGAGGCTGAGGCACAAGAATCGCTTGGACCTGGGAGGTGGAGGTTGCAGTGAGCCAAGATCACGCCACTGCACTCCAGCCTGGGTGACAGAGTGAGACTCCATCTCAAAAAATAAGTAACTTTTTACAATTGAAAATATGGTTAACAAAATAAAACTTGCTAGATGGCTTGGAAAATAAAATTGATGGAATGTCTGGAATGCAGACAAAACATCAAAAAGACAAAAAAATACAAGACGAGAAATAAAATACGTCAAGGACTTATTCAAGTTCGACATTCAACCAGTTGACACTCCAGAAAGAGAACAGAGACAACAAAGGGCAAGGGGTTACTGAAGAAATAATAAAAGAAAATTTCCTAGAGCCATGAGTTAACCGTGTTGAAGCCCAGCCATGTGTCATGTACCTTGTGGATACTGGAGCTACATACAACTGCCACACGTTCCTGCCACATGGTACTGAGAATCTTGGGAGAGAGAGACAGAAACCAAACAGTTGCATAAATTAATGTAAAATTGCAGCTAGAATGCAGAGTGCAAAGGAACCTATAAAAACTTAGGCCAAGGCAGAGCCTCCTGAGACAGGGACGTTCAAGCTCAGAAGCAACCAGGCAGGAGAGAATGGGAGGAGTTTTTGGCAAAGGGAACAGCATGTGTAAAGACTGTGTGGCCAGAGAGGGCATGATGAGTTCAAAGAGTTAAAAGAACACCTGCATGGCTGGAGCTAAGAAGAGGCTTCCTAGGTGATGAGCAGTGGAGGAGGTAAGGAGTAGATCCAACCATGTCAGACTTTGAGGGCCCAAGAGTGGTAAGAAGCCAAGTTTTAGAGACAAAAACAGGTCCCTAGGGAGATAGAAAATGCTTTCTATTCCTTCTGGACACCAAGAAACAAAGCACAAGTTAAATCCTCAGTGGCTACTTACTTCTCTAGTGCTGGATGGGACTTCCTACTCCATTGTGAAGAGCTCAGTCTGGCCCTGTCCTGTGCAGCACAAGGAGGGCAAAGCTCCTTAGACTAAATCATGGTGCTTTGGTTTTTAAAACTTGACTGAAGGACTTGGGTGACTGATGGGTGAGCAAGAGGAAAGTTGTTTGGATTCATGGGTGTACATTTAAGCAGTTTCAATATTCCATGTTTGAGTGGACTGTGATGCATATTGATACATTTATTTTGCACATCTGATTATTTCTTTAGGATCTATTTCTAGAAATAAAATTTCTGGTATAAACAGATGGGGCATTTTTAGGGCTTTGGCCCTACAGAGCAGTTGTTCCAGTTTACAGCCCCAGCAGTGGATGAGTGTCTGTTTACTCAAACTCTCCCCTGCCCAGCTGTCATTATTACTATATCTTTCTAATCTCCGCCTATTCAGCAGGAAAAAAGAGGTATCTTGTGGTTTTAGTCCTCCTTCTCTTCCTCCTCTTCTTCCTCTTCCTCCTCCCTTTTTAAGACAGGGTCTCGCTTGGTCACCCAGGCTGGAATGCAGTGTCTCAATCATAGCTCACTGAAGCCTGGACTCAGGCAATCTTTCTGCCTCAGTCTCCGGAGTAGCTGGAACCACAGATGTGCACCACCATGACCAGCTAATTAAAAAAAAAAACTTATAGAGGGCTGGTTGTGGTGGTGGCTCATGCCTGTAATCCAAGCCCTTTGAAAGGCTGAGGCAGACAGCCTGCTTAAGTCCAGAACTTTAAGACCAGCATGAACAACATAGTGAATACACAAAACACAAAAATCCGCTGGTTGTGTGGTGGTGTGCACCTGTAGTCCCTGCTACTTGGGAGGCTGAGGCAGGAGGATCGTTTGAGCCTGGGAGGCAGAGGCTTCAGTGAGCCATGATCACAGCACTAGACTCCAGCCCGGGTGACAGAATGAAACTGTCTCATTTTGTGGGTATGGGGTTTCACTTTGCCGCCCAAGCTGGTGTTGGACTGCTAGCTTCAAGCAATCCTCATACCTCGGTCTCCCAAAGTGCTGGGATTGCAGGCGTGAGTCACTGCGTTTGGCCACTTTTTTTTTTATTATTCTCATGGTTACAGTTGTTTCATATATTTACGGGTCATTTCTACTTTTTTATTTTTTGAGATGGAGTATTGCTCTGTCACCCAGGCTGGAGTGCAGTGGCATGATCTCAGCTCACTGCAACCTCCGCCTCCCAGGTTCAAGAGATTGTCCTGCCCCAGCCTCCCAGGTAGCTGGGACTACAGGTGCCTGCCACCATGCCTAGCTAATTTTTGTATTTTTAGTAGAGATAGGTTTTCACCATGTTGGCCAGGCTGGCCTTGAACTCCTGACCTCAAGTGATCCACCCACTTCAGCCTCCCAAAGTGCTGGGATTACAGGCATGAGCCACTGCGCCCAGCCATATCTACTTATTTTTAAACTATATAACCATGCCCTGTGCCCATTCCTATTGGGAATATGTCTTTTTCCTATTGATTTGTACCGATATTAACTCCCTGTGTGATATACATTTAATGATCCCAATTTATCATTTGCATATTAATTTTATGATTTTTTGTATCATAAACAAATCTTTTTGCAGTCACGTTTCCAATCTTTCCTTTATGGTTTCTATTTCCATGTTAAACTTAGGATGGCCTCCCTCACACTGACATTACATAAATGTTTTCCTCTATTTCATTCTATTATTTGTTTGGTATCCTTGTTTACATTTAACTCTATCCCATTTGGAATTTATGTTAGCATGTGGTTTGAAGAAAGATCAAATCCTTAATTTTTTCAGCCATATTTATTTCCTCTCCATTTTGAAATGCCAAATGTGTCATTTTCTAAACATTTAAAGTATACTTGGGACTTCTGGGCTTTCTACTACATTACATTGGTGTATCTTTTATAACTGTTATAGCCCCCTACATTCTTTTTTTCTTTATTTACTTGATTTTTCTCTCCCATTTACAAGTGATTTTAAAATGAATTTATCAAGTTCACTACCACCCTCCCTCCAAACAATTCCTTTAGGACCTTGACTGGAATTTATAAATTAACTTTAAGATAACTTCCCTTGCAATGATAATTCTCGCATCTCTTGGCTTCAACGCCCCACATTAGAGCATGTTTACAATGAGCCAAGGTCAAATCGGTGCATCCAGCAGGTTCCTGTCCCTGCTGGGAAGCACAAGTTCCTCCCTGTCCCCTGCCCACCCTGCTGGCTCTGGCAGGCCCTGAAAGGCCCATTAGGAAGAGGCCACTCCTCCATCTTCATTAACACCTGTGCCCTGGGGACCAGACCAGAAGTTCTAGGAAGAGGAAAGTCCTCTTCTCACCTCTCCCCACATGCCATGCACTTCCCCCAACAATGTGAGGAGCAGCTGCAGATTCACCATGCCCTGCCCCCACCCTAACATAAGCACTTAGAGTTGGAGTCACTGAGGCTTCAGGGAGAGGGAGGGACTTGCCTGCCACATCCTGGGGTCCTGACTGGGTGGGTTTCCCTGGGAGACCAAGAACACAGATGTTCTGATGTTCTTTATCATATTGATGGGGGAGGAGGGTGGGTGTTGAGGTTTACTAATGACAATTTACAGGAGTCAATTACAAGTGAGGATGAGCACAGCTGTCCCAACTGCAGCCTCCTGTTTCCCTCCTCTGCCTACCCCACCCCACTCCCACCTCCACGGCCCTCTATAAACTGTGGCAGATGGACCTTGGTAACACCACCACCCGGGGCTTGTTAGAAATTAGAAATGTGGCTTTCCGGACCTGGCCAAGCAGGAGGCGCCATCATGGGAGTTGACATCAGCCCCAACAAGGACCAACAAGGTTCTGCGCAAGGAGCCCAGGAGCCAGGATATCTACCTTAGGCTGTTGGTCAAGCTGTACGGGTTTCTGGCCAGACAAATCAACTCCATATTCAACCAGGTTGTACTGAAGAGGTTGTTTATGAGTCACACCAACCGGTCACTCTGTTGCCCCGATGATCCGGAAGATGAAGCTTCCTGGCCGGGAAAACAAAATGGCTGTGGTCGTGGGGGCCATAATGGATGACGCCCGGGTTCAGGAGGTACTCAAACTGAAGGTGTGGGTGCTGTGCCTGACCAGCCGGGCTGCCGCCACATCCTCAGGGCTAGGCAGGGGACAAAATCATCACTTTTGACCAGCTGGCCCTGGACTCCCCCAAGGGCAGCGGCACCATCGTGCTCTCTGGTTCTCTCAAGAGCCAAGAGGTGTACCGGCTTCGGTAAGGCTCCGGGAACCCCGCACAGCCACCCCAAACCTTACGTCCGCTCCAAGGGCCGGAAGTTCGAGCGCACCAGAGGCCAACGGGCCAGCCGAGACCACAAAAACTAACCCTGGAGCCTACCCTCTTATTAAAAAGATTTTGGATGAAGAGAGAAAGAGAAAAGGAAAGAAAGAAAAGGAGGAAAGAAATGTGGACCCCACCCTTGTCCTGCTGGGTCAGAAACTGCGTTTCAGTCAAATCCCCAGGCAATTGTGTGCACGTGAAAATTTCAGAAGCTAGGATCCCGAGACTCACCTGAGCTGAATGGAGCTCACAGCAACCGCTGAGATAATCACCCGCCCTGGCCCCGCCTCTCTTGGGACAAGCCTGACCTCAGGAGTAGGGCCTGGGCAAAGCTGAAAAGTGAAAGAACCAAAGCTTCTCTCAGACACCAGGTGCATCAGAAACCAGCCTATTTCCTGCATCGAGGGCTGTGTGGAGTGATGGTCAAGCATGAGGTCAGTGTGACACACACTTGGGTTCCAGTTGTTGCACTGACCCTTACAGGGGTTGTGACATGGGGCCCTCTATGAGCCTCAGCCGACTTACCTGTCCAGTGGCAAGAACTATACCACCTCACAGACCTGATGGGAAAACAGAGGTAAGTTTATCAAATGTCCAGGAGAGTGCCACATCATAGTGGGTGTTTACTACAAAGGATAATATTGATGCAGGGCAGGTGAACCCCATAATTGAGACTTAGCCTGGAGGGTTTTTGGCTTCTCTCAGGAAATAATTTAAGGGTGAGCCAGTGGTGTTAGACAGGAACTTTTACTGAAGCTGCAGTGTATGCAACAGCAGAGTGACTGCTCCTTGTGGGACAGGGCTACCCCACAGGCAGTGTGCCAAGAATAGCAGTTCACAGGCAGTTTTGTAGTCATATTTATATCCACTTTTTTTTTTTTTTTTTTTTTTGAGATGGAGTCTTGCTCTGTTGCCCAGGCTGAAGTGCAGCCTTAACTCACTGCAGCTTCTGCCTCCCAGGTTCAAGCAATTTTCTGCCTTAGCCTCCTGAGTAGCTGGGATTGCAGGTGCATGCCACCACGCCCGGCTAATATTTTTATTTTTAGTGGAGACGGGGTTTCACCATTTTGGCCAGGCTGGTCTTGAACTCCTGGCCTCAGGTGATCCACCTGCCTCGGCCTCCCAAAGTGCTGAGATTACAGGCATGAGCCACCGCACCCACCATCATCTCTAGCTTGGACTTCTGTGAGCCTCCTCACTGGTTCCCTGCTCTCACATTGAACCCCTAGACTCTTGTCTTCATCCAGCAGCTAAAACAAGCCAATTAAAGCAATCATGTCACATCACTCCCTGCTTAAGACTCTCCAGAAGAAAGTCTAAACCCTAAATCCTAATTTGAAGACCTTAAATGATGATTCCTACCTTACTATCTCTGTCTAACCATATTTTAGGCTAGTCTTCTCCTTGTTCACACTATATTAGCCTCACATGCCGAGCCCGTCCCTCTGTAACTTTGCCATCTCCTACTCTGTCTGCCTATAATCTTCTCCCAGAGTAGGGTTGGTTCCTTCTGGTAATTCAGGTCTCAACTCAAATGTCACCTCCTCAGAGAGCTAGGGTACCCCTTCTCTGTCACCCTGCGTCACATCACTCTGTTGTGTATTCTCTGGAGCCCTCACCACAACAAGCAGTGGTTATCCTGTATGTTTATTTCTTTTTCTTTCTTTTTGAGACAGGGTCTTGCTCTGTTGCCCAGGCCGGAGTGCAGTGGCGTGACCTCAGCTCACCTCTGTCTCCCAGGCTCAAGTGATCCTCCCACCTCAGCCTTCTGAGTAGCTGGGACTACAGGCATGAACCATCATACCCGGCTAACTTTTGTTTGTTTGTTTGTTTGTTTTAGTAGAGATGGGGTTTAACCATGTTGCCCAGGCTGGTCTCAAACTCCTGGGCTGAAATGACCCACCTGCCTCAGGCTCCCAAAGTGCTGGGACTCCAGGCATGAGCCACCCGCACCTGGCCCTATTTATTTGGTCATTGTCTCCCCATCTCATGCCCCCACCATCCATAGAATGAGGGATAATAAGGATTTTGTTTTGTCCACTACTGTATATCTAGGACTTAGAATGGTGACTGGGACATATTACGTGCTCAGTTAACGTATGTGACTAAAGTAATAAAGATG
The DNA here is from genome assembly GCF_002776525.5 of Piliocolobus tephrosceles. Classification (NCBI taxonomy): domain Eukaryota; kingdom Metazoa; phylum Chordata; class Mammalia; order Primates; family Cercopithecidae; genus Piliocolobus; species Piliocolobus tephrosceles. The sequence continues at coordinate 88,861,403 of NC_045439.1, read as the reverse complement.
TTTACTCTTCACCCTCCTTTCTGCTACCTTCCTGCTGAACTGTGTGCAGTGGCTGGCTATATACCACATCAGCCCAGAGCAGTGTTTATAATGGCGGTTTTCAGGCATCTCCTCTCCTTCAGATGCATGAATTAGAATTTCTGGGGGAGTGTCCTGGGAATTTTTATTTGGAGGCCACTGCTTTAGATAACCAAGAATTGGTTCAGGTCAGGGCCTAACAGAAAGCCTTTTTTTTCCCCCTCTTCAAAATATTATGACTGACTGTGCTTTCAAGAGGACATTGATAGCTTCATCCTGGTATGCAGGAAACACTTAAGAACTATTAGTTGGAAAGAAGATGAAATGAAATCTGTACTTAGTTATTACAACTTTCTTTTTTCTCTTTTTCCCAAGATACCAAGGGCAAGTAATTACAACTTTCTTGATGCAGTAGAGGAATCGCTGATCTGGGAACCGAGAGGACTGGGTTTGTCCCCCAGTTGTTGCTGCTTCCTAGGGAGGGCAGCCTCTGAGCCCTTCTTATCTATAAAAAGGGACAAGTAGTACTTAGACAATGGAGTTGTTTCATTCATTCATTCATTCAAACATTTATTATCTCTGCATACTAGGACTGAGCCAAGGCCCAGGTGATATAGAAATAAGAGGCTAGGCATGGTGGCTCACACTTGTAATCCCATCACTTGGGGAGGCCGAGGTGAGTGGATCACCTGAGGTCAGGAGTTCAAGACCAGCCTGGCCAACATGGTGAAACCCCATCTCTACTAAAAATACAAAAATTAGCTGGGCATGGTAGCAGGCACCTGTAATCTCAGCTACTTGGGAGGCCGAGGCAGGAAAATCTCCTGAACCCAGGAGGCGGAGATTGCAGTGAGCCGAGATCACACCACTGCACTCCAGTCTGGGCAACAGTGAGACTCCATCTCAAAAAAAAAAAAAAAAAGACAGTCATTGTGAGGAATAATGATATATGTGTCCCCAGAATCAAAAGTGCCCCACCCTCTCCCTGTTTGTAGCTGTGGTCTCAGTGAGGCCCCAGAGCAACACAGGAGAAAGGACCTGCTCTGATACAGAGTCTGATGGAACTTTATTTAAATCATGATGCCTCTAGCATTATGGGAACAGGCATGAGACATCCCAAGCCAGCTCAAAGGAGTTAACTTTCTTCAAAACTTATATAGAATAAATTCACTTTCTATGCTACCAATCTTCATTCACTCATCCATACAACAAATATTTACTGGATATTCATTACTATTCCTATTGGATGTTGTGCAGCTGGTGGAGGAGGTTGCCATCTGCAGTAAAGGAAACATTGGCTAAGAAACAGGTATGAGGCTGGCCGCAGTGCCTCACGCCTGTAATTCCAGCACTTTGGGAGGCCAAGGGAGTCAGATCACTTGAAGTCAGGACTTTGAGACCAGCCTGACCAACATGGTCTCCACTAAAAATACAAAAATTAGCCAGTCGTGGGGGCATGTGCCTGTAATCCCAGCTACTCAGGAGGCTGAGGCAGGAGAATCGCTTGAACCTGGAAGGTGTAGGTTACAGTGAGCCAAGGTCATACCACTGCCTGGGTGACAGAAACTGTCTCAAAAAAAAAAAAAAGAAAAAGAAAAAAAATTTGAGGGAATATTGTGAGTTTCATTCTAGAGAAGCTGCGTTTAAGGGCCTATGAGAGATACATGCCTGGAACTTAGGGAAGATGCCTGGCCTCCAATGTACAGAAGATATTGTAAACTATGCGTGCAGGTGTGCTAGGGAGAGAATGTAGAATAACAGGGCCCAGGACCCTCGATCTTTCCACTGCAGGATCCCCCCAACTCTCACCACCAGAACAACCCACACCCCATAGTGGAAAGTAAGTGGTATAATTAAGGGAATCAGAAGAAGGGAGGTTGTTATGCCCTTCTCTGGAGTCTTATTAGTCATTTTGCTCTTCTACTTTCAGCCTTTTGATATCTTCTACAGCATTTGCCAATGAGTGCTGCAGGAATTCCTCGTATATCTGGGTGCTCCCAACATCCCTGTTGTGAAAGGAAGGAGAGTCCATCATAAAAGTTTTTAGCAGCAAATATATATATATATTTTTTGCTTAGTGTTACTTTATTCTACAAGTGATTTTTATTTTTATTTGCACAAATTTATGGGGCATGTGTGAAATTTTGTTACATGTATATAATGCATAGTGATCAAGTCAGTATTTAGGCTGTCCATCTCACGAGTGCAGTACATTTTTGTTTAACCCTAGTCACCCTACTATGCAGTCAGTCACTGAATTTATTCTTTCTTTTTTTGTTTGCTTTTTTGTTTCATTTTGAGACAGGCTTACTGTCTTGCCCAGGCTGGAGTGCAGTGGTGCGATCTCAGCTCACTGCAACCTCAGCTCACTGCAACCTCCACCTCCCAGGTTCAAGCAATTCTCCTGCCTCAGCCTCCCAAGTAGCTGGGACTACAGGTACCTGCCACCATGCCCAGATAATTTTGTATTTTTAGTAGAGATGGTGTTTCACTATGTTGGCCGGGCTGGGCTCGAACTGCTGACCTCAGGTGATCTGCCTGCCTCAGCCTCCCAAAGTGCTGGGATTACAGGTGTGAGTTATCACACCCAGCCTTGAATTTATTCCTTCTAATTGTATGTCGGAGCAAACAATTTGAAGGTGAAATTTTGAAACTCTCATTTAGAGTGGTACCAAAAATTGTATAAAATACCTAAAAATAAATCTATCAAACCTCCACACTGAACACCATAAAACATTGTGAAATTGAAGAGGAACTAAATTAATGGAGAGATATGCCGGGTTTTGGATTGGGAGATACAAAATTCCCCAATATAATTCTTTCCCAATTTATCTATATACTCAATGTAATGCCAATCAAAATTTTCAGCAGGCATTGTCATTTTGTTTTTCTCGGAATTTGAACAGTTGGTTTTAAAATGCATATGGAAATGTAGAGGACCTAGAGTAACTAAAACAATTTTTGTTTTGTTTTTGAAACAGGATCTCGCTCTGTTGCTCAAGCTGGAGTGCGGTAGCACCATCATGGCTCACTACAGCCTTGACGTCCCCTGGATCAAGCAGTCCTCCTACCTCAGCCTCCCAAGTAGCTGGGACCAACAGGTATGTGCCACCACACCTGGCTAATTTTTTTCTATTTTATATACGTATGTAATTATATGTGAGATATATATAAATATAGATATAGATATAGATATGTAATGTATATATACACTAAATTAGCCAGGTGTGGTGGTGTGCAGCTGCAGTCCCAGCTACTAGGATAGGGAGGCTGAGGTGGGAGGATCGCTTGAGCCTGGGGGATTGAGGCTGCTGTGAGCCATGATCACGCCACTGCACTCCAGTCTAGGTGACAGAGCAAGTCTCATTCTCAAAAAAGATAAATGTATGCACTGTATAATTTTGTTCATACAAAATTCTAGAAACTGCGAACTAATCTATAGAGACAGCAGATCAGCAGTTGTCTGGGACAGGATTAGAGGGAGCGACAGATGACAAAGGGGCATGAGAAAACTTTGGGGGATTATGGAAATGTTTGCTGTCTGAATTTTGGCTTCATGAGTGAACACAAACATCAACACTAATCAAGTCATACATCTTAAAAATGTGCAGTTTATTGTACTCCAGTTATCCATCCATAAAGTTGGGGTAGGGGGGAACTCTGAAAACCAAGTGAAATGAATCTATACCATTAGAAATTAGAATAGTGGCTCCATTTGGGAGGGTGGGGACCTGGAGGAAGTACAGGGGGTCTTTTGGGGTGCTTGTAATGTGTCTTGAGCTGGATGCTGGTTACACAGGTGTGTTCAGTTTGTGAAAATTCATTGAGTCGAACGTTTATTTGTGAACTTTTCTATACACATATTATATCTCAATTAAAAGTTTCTTTAGAAAAGCTCTTTCACCAGGCCTTAGATGAGTGCTGTAGTTACAGTATCGGGATGATCTGGACTCCGGAATCTGCCTGTCTGGATTTCACATTGCCTATTTTTCACCGTATTTTTCATGTAAGGAAGATGCTCTTGATCTCCCTACTTAACAGATGAAAAACATGAGGTGTTAAAGAGTTTGCCCAGGGTTACACAAGTAGGAAGCTGCAGATTGCAAGCCCAGGACACGTGATGCTATGACTCACCTCTGCAGTCTCTCCTAATCTAGGCTTTACCTGATACACTTAGCACAGTGCCCAGCAGATGGGAAAGCACTGAATGCATGTTCTTTGCTGTCATTGTTATTGTTTAAGGTGTCGCCATTGAAAATGCTTCCAACAAAGGAAACAGAAGGAAATCAGGCCCCATCAGGGCAGACTTAAAAATTATCATCTGCCCTTAAGTGGAGCACCCAGCAATGTTACCTCAATTCCCTTTGAGTATTAGGCTTTCCCAGCAATGTGCCAAAACCCTGGTACAGAGCATTAGTCTTCTTGTCTCCCCTGTAAGTTCATCGAGAGCAGGGATCCTGGCTTCATCCATCCCTAAAGCACATGGCCTGGCACAGATCTGGGTCTTTATGCTATGTGAACAAGTGAAAGGGGGAATTGGAATAGACAGGTTCTCAGGTCTCTTTTTAGCCCCTGAGGGTCTGGAGTCCTTGAAGCCGTTGAGCTTCCTCTGCACAGCCTTTCATCCTGGAGCCCACTGCAGCCCATGCCTTCCATGGGGCTGGAGATGGTAAGTGCTCTGGACAGCAGATGCTGAGATGTAGTAAAGAATGAAAGAGTGTTCAGTGGGGACCAGTAATTACTGTGAAAAATAGGGGGAGGTAGCTGGATTGGGCAGGGGAGGACTTCAGACTGCCATGCAGATCTAACAAAGTTTCAGCCCCTGCAACAGGAGGACTTGGAGTTTGAGTTGAGCAAAAATGGCAGGCCCTAGGACTCTCACTGTGCTCAGTAGTTTGTTTGGAGGCTACCCAGGAAAAGTGTGACCTCTACTCAAAAGCTGAGGTGGAGCCTGAAGATGCTAGCCACTGGAGGCAGGCAGCTAACTGCATTCTTGCAGGTGGGAGATTTGAACATCTCTGCAGTGGTCACAGTCACAAAAGGGAAGGAAAACACCCAGCAGGTTTTCCGCCAGCACTGCCAACCTTTGCCTGGCTGTTAACAGACAGCTGGGGAGCCAGGTGAGGCAAGCTATGGAGAATCAAATATGGAGTAAGGAGGTCCTTCAATGAGGAGACCATAAAGATTGGAAGGAATCAGGGCCGGCCTTTCCAAGATGAGTCCTGAAAGCCCAGATGCTTCTGATCAGCAGGAAGGAGGGAGGAGGTGATTCAGGACAAGGTAGAGTGAACCCTTTAGATTTAAAGCCAGCATTTGAAACAGCTTAATGTCCTGCATCCCTTAGAACTTTCAGATGGAAGTACACATCATTAGTTATGACTGATTGAGGAAGCAACAGGCAGGGTTACATTGTAAAAGGATCATGCAACTATTAAGCACCAACTGAATTCCCATCTGTTATAAAGGAGACAGGAGAAAGGAGAAGGAAGGGGTGGTATGCTATCTGCTGAGGCTTTCATGTTCATCATCCCATTTAAGCCTCAGACCAACCCTATGAGCGGGGTGACAAATTATCACCCTCTTTTTACAGATGGAAAAACCAAGCCTAAAAATGTGAGATAACTTGCCCACCACAGCTGCTAAGTGACCAAACGGATTTGAGGCCAAGTCAATCCAACCATAAGTTTTTGTAATTTCTCCCCTTCCACCACTACCCCTAGTGCCGCCATCGTTTCTGAGCACTTGTTGAGTACCAAATCACTGTGCGACATGCTCTACCCACGTTACCTTGTTGAAACATCAGGACAGCCCTTATAGATGAGGAAAAGGAGAAAGTAGCTAGTCCAGGGTCTTGGAGCTCCAAAATGGCAGAACCAGAATGGGTACACTTGTCTGTTGACCTCACTACCTTCATTACCATCTACAAATGAAAAGTCGTGGAGTCAACAGGTTGGAAGGGCCGTGGAGGAAACTCATTCCAATCTGCTGCATGATGAGAGGATTCTCTGAGACTGAGCAAGGTTTCAGGCCAGCAGCAGGCACTGAGATGCCACCAGCCCAGATGATGAGGCCTCAGATGGTGCTGCCCAGAGGGGTGGGAACCAGCTGTTCCTTGTCTCAAGGCCTTCGGGTTGAGTGACTACACTCCACAAGGCCTCACGTCTGAGTCAGCCCTGACCCATATCTTCAGGCTGCACTGGCAGAGCCACCAGTGCTACTGGCTCTGTGGCCTCAGCTGCTGTGTGCCCCAGACACTGAGGCACATAGGTGGAAAAGGAGAAGAGCAGAGAGCAGCAGGGCCCGGGAGACTATGGCCTCATGACGCAGCAGAAGCCAGATACAGTCAGGAATTGCTGCTCTACCTCCTGCCGCAGCTGTGGGCAAGTTACAAGTGAAGGACCTGTGGGCTTTGCTGCTTGGTAATCGTAGGTTCAAACTCCAGCTTCACCAGACTCCTTCCCTATCAGCTTTCTCACTGGAATATGGGGCAGTAGCTTCTTGTGAGGATAAAATGATGAAGTATCTAGCACCAAGTAGCTACCAGGCATATTGTGGCTTCCTCATCACCTGTCCTAAGAGATGAGGATCCAAGACCCTGCCCTGTCCCTGCAGCCCTTTTGGGCTAGTGTGGGGCAGATGTGACCCTTTTCAAAAACAAGTTCTGTTAAGGGGCTGAAGGAAGCAGGCCTCCCTCTGGAGCTACCAAGAAAGGATGACTACCCAGGGTGGGGGCGTCCTGCTTCACTTGTGTTCCCAGTGCTCAGAGAGCGCTTGCTGCTTAAACCCTCCTTGATGGAAGTGTCAGGATTCAGTCAGGGAAGAAGCAGAACCATGTGAGTTATGGGCTAAGAGATTTATTGCACAATTAGACCTTACATGATTGTGGAGGGGCTGGGAAGTAGAGGTGTGGGGAGGGATCTGGAGAGTCAGAGAAGGGGTCCACCAATTGGTCAATCTGAGAAGCTGAAACATGTCCAGCTTCTGGTGGAACCACCCAGGGCAAGGCCCTGGAGAGGTCTCTGGGCAGCTGTGCCTTGCAGAGCTCCCACATCTGTGGGTCTGCACAAAGTACCTGTGGTGGGCTTAGGGTCAGTGCAGGTCATATGGTCAGCAGTCGGGGAGAAGAGGTGGACTCAGGGCAGACTGAGGATAAGCTGGCACCTGCCAGCACCACTACATCCATCACTACTGAAACTGAGGGGTAAATTTGATCAGGTCTGCCCGCCGCCCTGCTTGCTTTTGGCCGCTTGCTTTTTGTTTTGTTTTTGTTTTTTCCATGAACCCTGAGGCCATGGTCCACTGAAGGCTGCACCTCAACCTTCACTGGCTGCTTTATAGATCACAGTCATAGGTTGCCATGGTCATGGTTGCTTCAGCTGTTTTTCAGGAACTTGGGCCAGCTCTTGTCCAGTTCAAACCAGTTGAGACCACTGACCCTTCAACTGGACCTGTGCTAATGCCCAAGAAAAGGTCCATTTTGATGTCAGAGGGCCAAATACTCCACCTTCAGATCATGCTAATGCCATCATTTTCTGCACTTACGTCCTGTGAAATGCTGCAAAGCCCGACTACACTTGCACGAAACAAACCTATGACTTCATTTTTCCCTGCTGCCAATCACCTCTCTTCACATCTTAGACCATCACACTTCCCTAGCCCATGAGCAGCCCTAAGCCTTATCTCTGCGGAGGTGGATTTGAGAGCTGTTCTCCCCCTTCTTGTTTGGTGGCCTTGTGCATAAATCAAGACCTGTGTCACAGTGATTGATTTGCTGTGCACAGGTAGAATGGACCTAGACCTGGCCAGTGACACCGCTTATGGCCACCTTCAGACAGCAATGGCTGCCTCTTTCCTTCTGCCTTACAAATCACACAAAAATGCCCCTTTTGGCCGACTCTTCCTCTGGAAGGCTCCTCCTCAAGGGGCACCAGCACTGATGGGGAAGCCAGAGAAAGGCAGTTCAGGCTGGGGAGTGAAAAGCCAGGAATGTGAAGACCAACTTCTGCTTGGCCCTTACTCCCTTAATTAGAGAGACCGGAGCCCAGGGCATCAGCCACAGGTCTCAGGACAAACCCTGGGCCCAGGAAAACAGAGCTGGATGAATCCTTGGACACTATGAGATCCACCATCTCACTCCACAGATGGGGAAGTTGGGCTTTGACTCCTGCTGTCATTTGTGGCAGGTCCCAGGCTGCTAACTCTGTCTTCTCTGGCCAGCACCACTGCAGCCTGGGCCTCAGCTGGTGGAGCCAACTAGGCTCACCCACTGCCAAGGCAACTGTAAGAAGGGCATGCGACAGTCATGGGCAGAGCCCTGGTCCAGAACATCAGTCTCTTTGGCCTGTGAACAATTGCTCAGCCTGCAGCTGGGGCCTGGCTAGACCAGACAAGGGGCCGGGTATACAGCAGGAAGGGCGCCTGCCCATGTCCACAGCCGTCCTCCTCCTGGGCACACTCACCAAAAAGCATTCCTTTAAAAAAACAAAATTTATTAAACATTTCAAACATACATAAATCTATAAGAACCCATATAACAAACACTGGGAACCATTATCCGGGGTTGTTAGAATATACTCATATATAGTCATATTTGCTTCAGACCTTCTTTTCTCATTTTATGAACTAAAGCAAATTTATTTATGAAATAAAACCCCCAGAACCTCCCCCCACACTTATTTTTCTTCCCGTCCCCAGAGGTAACCACTTTTCTGAACTTAGAGTTTATCACTCGTGTGAAATTTTATAGTTCTGCTACTTACGTGGATATCTTTAAATATGTTTTTAAATGTTAGCTAATGTGTATATGTGCATGTATGTTATGTGTGATTTGTACATATTCAAAACTTTAACATTTTTTAAAGATTTATTTTTGTTAATACATGTGACTCTAGATCAAGGGTCAGCAAACTTTTTGTGTAAAATGCCAGATAGCAACGTATTTTAGGCTTTGCAGACAACATATGTCTCCGTTGCAGTCTTTGCTTTGCATTCATTGTTGTGTTGTTTTGTTTTTATAATGCTTTAATATTATAAAAACCATTCTTCTTAGCTCCAAATTTGGCAGATGGGCAGTAGTTTGCTGGCCCCTGCTCCAGATCATATTATATTGTGTGAGTATCCCACTGTTCATTCCTCCATGTTCTTGTTAATGGACATCTAAGGGGTTTCCAATTTTCACTATACAAGGGTGACTATGAACATTATCATATAAATGTGTGAGTCTCTCTGGTGTGCACACCAAGAAGTGGAAGGGCTAGGCATTGGACACAAGCATCTTTGACTTTACAATACATTATCAATTTCTCTCCAAACTGGCAGACCCAGTTTACATCCCCAGCAGCAGTTGACGAGTGCTCCTGCTGTTCCACATCCTTACTGGCACTTGCTGTTATAGGGCTTTCAAAATAATATGAACTGCCAGGAGTGGTAGCTCACACTTGTAATCCCAGCACTTTGGGAAGCTGAGGCAAGAGGACTGCTTGAGCCCTCCAGTTTGAGACCAGCCTGGGCAACATAGTGGGACCCGGTCTCTACAAAAAAAAAAAATTAGTCAGCTGTAGTGGCATGGCTGTGGTCCCAGCTACTTGGCAGGCTGAGGTGGGAGAATCACTTGAGCCCAGGAGGTTGATGCTGCAGTCATCAGTGATCATACCACTGTATTCCAAGTAGGCAACAGAGTGAGATCCTGTCTCAAAATAACAATAAGAATATATTCTTTTTTTTTCTTTTCTTTTTTTTTTTTTTTTGAGATGGAGTCTCACTCTGTTGCCCAGGCTGGAGTGTAGTGGCATGATCTCAGCTCACTGCAACCTCCGCCCCCTGGGTTCAAGCAATTCTCCTGCCTCAGCCTCCTGAGTAGCTTGGATTACAGGCATCCACCACAACACCTGGCTAATTTTTGTATTTTTAGTAGAGACGGAGTTTCACCATGTTGGCCAGGCTGGTCTCAAACTCCTGACCTTGTGATCCACCCGCCTCGGCCTCCCAAGTAGCTGGGACTACAGGTGCCTGCCACCATGCCTGGCTAATTTTTCTTTTTTCTTTTTCTTTTCTTTTCTTTTTTTTTTTTTTTTTTGTATTTTTAGTAGAGATGGGATTTTACTGTGCTAGCCAGGATGGTCTCGATCTCCTGACCTTATGATCCACCCACCTTGGCCTTCCAAAGTGCTGGGATTACGGGCGTGAGCCACTGCGCCTGGCCAAATCTCTTTTTCTAATACATTTTCTAACCTGTTATTATTGATATATAGGAATGCTAGTATCTCATGGTCATCTCTGTGTCCATTCCCCTCATTTCCATCCATGTTAAACCTCTTCCTATGTTTGCAGGTCATTCAAGTTTTCTTTTCTATGAATTACATGTTCATATTGTTTGTCCACTTTTCTTTTGGTTGGTCGACTTTTAAAAATATTGATATTTATAGGAATTCCTTAAATATTCTAGATATATATCCTTTGTTGATTATGTGAATTGCAAATATCTTGTAATCTACGGTTTCTCTTTAAACTTCGCTTGTGGTATGTTTGGTTGAATTGAAGTTTAAATACTTTAGTGAAGTCAAGTCTATTACCATTTTTCTTTTTAGCTTATGCTTTTAATATTTCTTTCTCCTGAGACAGTCCCACTTTGCTGCCCAGGCAGGAGTGCAGTGGCTCAATCACAACTCACTGCAGCCTCAAACTCCTGGGTTCCAGTAATCCTCCCGCCTCAGTCTCCTAAGTAGCCAGGACTACAGGCATGTACCAGCACACTCAGCTAATTTTTTATACATAGAGAGGAGACGGGATCTTGTTATATCACCCAGGCTGGTCTGGAACTCCTGGGCTCAAGCAATCCTCCTGCTTCAGCCTCCCAAAATGCTGGTATTACAGGTATGAACCACCATACCCAGCCACTTTTAGTATTTTGTTTAGGAAATTACTTTCTTCTTGTTGTGGATTGAATGTTTGTGTCCCCTCTAAATTTATATGTTGAAATTCTGGCCTCCAATATAATGGTGTTAAGAGGTGGGATCTTTAAAAAGTAATTAGGTCAGGAGGGTGGAGCTCTCATGATGGGATCAGCACCTTTAAAAGAAGAGATGCAGGAGAGTTGCTTCCTGTCTGTCTTGCTCTCTGCCATGTGAGGATACAAGACGATGACCCTCTGTGAACCAGGAGGTGGGCCCTCACCAAGAGCCAACCATGCTGGCACCCTGATCTTGGACATCTAGCCTCCAGAACTGGGAGAAATCAATGTTTGTTGATTTCTCAAACCCAGTCTATGGCATTTTGTTAGAGCAGCCCACACTAAGACACTACTCCAGTCATAATAATATCCCCCTATATTTGCTTCTAAATGCTTTCAAAGTTCACTTTTCAAACTAGATCTTTAATGAACCTGGATTTTATTTTTGGTATGGTGTGAACTAGGGATCTAGTTGTATTTACTTTCCATATGGATAATCAATTGTGCCAACATCATTTTTAGAATATTCCATCCTTTCCCCAATGATCTACAAGGCAACTTCTGTCTTATTTCAAGTTTCTACGTGTCATGGATCTTTTGCTGGGTTCCTGTTCTCTTCCAGTGGTCAATTTGTACATCCCCCTCGACAACATTTAACTGTCCTGATTCCTATGACATTATTATATGTACACAAATCTTAAGCCTTCCATTACCCACTGACCTCTATGTCATTCATTTTTTGTTTGTTTGTTTGAGACAGTCTCACTCTGTCACCCAGGCTGGAGTGCAGTGGCGTCATCTTAGCTCACTGCAATCTCTACCTCCCAGGTTCAAGTGATTCTCCTGCCCCAGCCTCCCAAGTAGCTGGGACTACAGGTACGTGCCACCATGCCCAGCTAATTTGTTTGTATTTTTAGTAAAGAAAGGGTTTTACCATGTTGGCCAGCATGGTCTTGATCTCTTGACCTCATTATCCACCTGCCCCGGCCTCCCAAAGTGCTGGGATTACCACCGCACCCAGCCTATGTCATTCTTATTCTTTAAAAATGTATTCATTTGGGTTCTGCTTGAAGGAGAGCCTGAGTCAAGGATTTGGGTGCAAGCATGTTTTTAGAAGATGATTCCAGGAAGCAAGGTAAGAGGGTGAGAAGTGACATAGGGAAGAGAAGAAGGCCAATAGATGGTGCATGAATGAGCAGGTTGCCACAAAAGGTAACTGGGATTCAATCTCACTGGGCCCTTCAGTTATTCCAACTGAGGGGTGGGGAAGCTGTGGTATTTATCCACCAACACCCTTTCCTCATGGCTGTTTTAAAATGCACTCAAGATTTTCATCAGACATGGCAAGACACACAGATATGGAAATGACTGTTTTGAAAGAGTTTTTTATATTCAGAGGTCCCTAGAAACAAGAGACATGGCATACCAGGCAGGGATACATGGGGAAGCACCAGGGTTGGTGAATAAGTAAAGGGAGCTGGGGGGAAACGTAGGCAAGAGCTTTATTTGTGGCATCCAAGAGAAAGGCAAGTCAAGCCAGGGTAAGCAGGCACAGGATTAGCTATTAATAGTTTAAATAATTTCACTTGACTCTGGGGCATAGGGCTGTCCCTAGTTGTCTGGTTCATGGCCCTGGAATGATGAGGGCAGATGGACAGTGGCCCAGTGTAAGAGTCTGATGAAGGGGGTGGTTGGGGGTATGGGCTATGGATTAGCTGGTTTGCATATGGAAGGTGCATTTGCAGGTGAGTCCCTTACTGTCTCGGGGAATTGGCTAGCCCTGGGAGGAGCAGTCTCTCCAGAATCAGCAAGGCCTCAGCTGTCAAAACATCAGGAAATACAGGAAATGAAAAGGCACGATGAATACACTGAGGGTACTCTTAAAAGCATCAGCTCCCTGGCATGTATGCGGTTGGCAATGCCAAGGGGTATGGAGAGGGTACCAGCAGTGTACGGACACTGTTCTTGACCCCTCAATTACTACATGAATTTTAGAATCAGCCTGTCAAGTTCCACAAAAAAAAAAATCTATTGGGATTTGGGAATTGCTTGAATTTATAGATTAATTGGTGAGAAGTAATATGTTTATAGCATTGAGTTCTCCCATTCATAATATATATGGTCTATATTTCAATTTAGTTCTTCCTGAGTAATTTTTGTATTTGTCTTTGTAGTACTATAACAAAATACCTAAGATTGGGTAATTTACAGACAGCAGAAGTTTATTTTCTCAGCTCTGGAGGTTGGGAAGTCCAAGATCAAGGCACTAGCAGGTACTGTGACTAGTGAGGGCCTGGTCTCTGCTTCCAAGATGGTGCCTTGAATGCTGGCTTCTCTGGAGGGGACAAATGCTATGTTCTCATGCAGCAGAAGGAACAGATAAACCTCCCACACAAGCTCTTTTATAAGACACTAATCTCATCCATGAGGACTTGCCATTATGACTTAATCACTCCTTAAAGGCCCTACCTCTTAATATTATCTTGGCAATTAAGTTTTAACAAATATGTTTGAGAGACACATTCAGACCACAGCAATACTCTTCATGAAAGGCCTTACGTATATTTTGCTAGATATATTCTCAGGTTTTTGTTGCTATTGTGAATGGAATCTCTTTTTCTTTTCTTTTTTTTTTTTTCTTTTTTTTGGGGGGGAGACGGAGTTTTGGTCTGTCACCCAGACTGGAGTGCAGTGGCATGATCTGCAAGCTCCATCTCCTGGGTTCACACCATTCTCCTGCCTCAGCCTCTGGAGTAGCTGGGACTACAGGTGCCCGCCACCACGCCTGGCTAATTTTTTTGTTTGTTTTTTTTTTTTTTTTTTGTATTTTTAGTAGAGATGGGATTTCACCATGTTAACCAGGATGGTCTCGATCTCCTGACCTCGTGATCCACCTGCCTCGGCCTCCCAAAGTGCTGGGATTACAGGCGTGAGCCACCGCGCCCGGCCTAGAATCTCTTTTTCTATTAATATTTTCTAATTTGTTATTACTGATGTCTAGGAATTGTAATAGGTTTTTTTAAAGATGATCTTGAATTCAACAACCTTGCTTAACTCTCTTACTAGTCTTAATAATTTATCTGTATATTCTTTTGGATTTTCTGCATAGACAATCATAACTGTCTGCAAATACAGGTAGTTCTTTTTCTTTCCAATTGTAAAACTTTATTTCCTTCATTTCTATTATAGGTTGAATCACATACATTTCTGATGTTGGGCATCTCATAATCTTTAAAAAAATGGCATTTTCATATGTATTAACCTAACACATTGCCTAGGACCTCCAGTGCCATGTTCAACAGAAACAGTGATAGAACACACCCTTGTCTACATCCTAACTTTGATGGAAATTGCTTCTAAAGTTTTACCATTAAGTATGATAATTGCTACACATTAAGAAAGATAGGGCCAGGCATGGTGTTGCATGCCTGTAATCCCAGCACTTTGGAAGGCTGAGATGGGAAGATCGCTTGGGCCTGGGAGGTGGAGGTTGCAGTGAGCCAAAATCCCACCACTCCACTCAGGCCCGGGCAACAGTGAAACCCTGTCTGAAAACAAAGAAGCCAGCTTGCTAATAGTGAATTATCTGATGTTGACTCTGCCCTTGCGTTATTGTAATAAAACCTAATTCATCATGATGCATTGTTTGTGTGTGTGTACGTTGCTATATTCAACTTGGTATTATTTAAAATTTTGGAATCCATGTTCATAAAAGTTAATAGTAGCTAATATTTATTTGGTTTTCTAGGTTCTGGGTATTAAGTTACTTTCCATGAATTATTTCATTTTATCCTAGAAGGCTTATTATGAAGGTTATTTTCCCCCTTTATATATGAGGAAGTTAAGGCACAGTGAAGGCAAATCATTTTCCCTAAGGTCACAGAGAAGATAAGTAATGGCACCAGAATACAAATCCGGATGCCTGGCTCCAGAAACGATGCACTGGTCACTGCTCTGTGCTGTCTCTCTGTGACAAAGACCCATAATTCAGATTGTTCTATGATGTACTTTCCTTGTACATCCTTGTTCTAGTTTTGTACCAAGATTATATTATTCTCAATAGATAATTAGACAGCTGCTCTTTTTATTTAAAGAAAACACATGTCAAACTTCTATAAAAACCTATTTCATCCTATCCCCTTTGCTAGCCTAACTTTTATAGTTTTGCAATGGCCTCCAGGTTTTATGTCCTTTCCAAGCTCTTGTCCTGGGTATATTGGGGATGTACACATCCTATAAAGCCAGGGATACAGACCACAGATCAGCAGCAGGTCCCCTGCTCCCAGCATCCTTTCAAGTCCTGGCATACACCCAAGCTCCCAGCTTCTAGCCAAGAGTCTTTTGGACCCCATCTATCCCAAAGGACCTGCCACTGTCTTTGGTTTCCAAAGCCCAACAGGCTCCAGGCTCTTCAGCCTCCAACTGCTTTGCATTTCTTTTCTGGTTTTGGTTCATGGAGATGAGTATCTTATTTTCCAGCCTTGCCATGTCTTTTTTATTTACTTTATATATCTCACTTATTACTGCTGCAGTTTGGAGAAGAGAGGATGCCCTCAATCCTAACTTCTCCAAAGCATCCCAAAGGGGAAATCTGCTCCACTTCAATAGTGTTGTTTTTGAAGACTATATGTCAACATGTCAGATTATAGCAAAATGATGTGGGGGGGGGAGCAATATGAAAGCAAGACTGAGAGTCCTGGAGATAAGGTGGCAAAGCTGCCTTTTTACAGGTGTCACTCCCTCAGACCCTGTCCTTTCCTGCCTTGTTCCTCTAGTTGTCAGATTTACCTGTTAGGGCCCACACAGGGGAGCAGGTAGGAGGACTGGACTGAGAGGGAGATGGAAATGCTGCGAGAGGCCCTTCCGGATCCAGAATTGAGGCAGCAGTTCCAGCCAGGTCCTGCGGTGGCAGCTGTCCCACCACCCGCAAGAGAATGGTACTGATTCCAAAAATGCGTCAAGGAGAGGGCTAGGAGAGGGATGTGCTTGTTCCCTTGAATCACCTGAGTGGCCTCTGTTCAGCCCAGATTGGAAGGCCCATGGGGGAGGACGAGGCCAGCCCACTCCAGCCCCATCCCCTCCCTTTTAACTCTGCTCCTTCCCCAGCCCCCAAGCTGGGTGAGGGGCCCTGAGCTATTCACCCTCCCAGATTCCACTCACTTTTCCTAAATGCCCTCCCTGCAAACTCTGCAAAGAGCAGCGCTCCCTCGTGTCGGCTCACCCCGCAGTGTCGTTTCTTTCAGCAAACCCCATGCGAATGAACTTGAGATGACTCATTTGCCTAAAAGCCTCTTGGAGGTGAGGGAAGGCAAAGGCCAAGGACCTCCCCGCTCAAGCACATGCTCCTTCCCCAACAGTAGAGGGATCCTGCGCTAGTGTCTTCCGCCCTCGAGGGCTCACTCTCCCCAGCTGTACCAAGGGTGCCCGCACTGTCCTGCCTGCCTTCCTTGGGGGAAGGTTGCGAGGCCTGAGGAGATCGGGAAGCCAGGTGGCAGGTGGGGTCCAGACCACCCACGGCGTCGAACCGGAGCAGCTGGCCCAGTTCATCCCCAGAGTGGGCGGGACTCCCAGCTGCTGCCCACGCGGGGCTTGGCGGGGCTCTCCGCGGGGTCCTAGTGAGCGCCGCTGAGCCAGCAAACCTCTGGGGCCAGAACCGGCGCTCACTCGACCGCGCGGCTCACGGGTGCCCTGTGACCCCACAGCGGAGCTTGCAGCGGCTGCCACCCGGCCCCGCCAGCCATGAGGCACGCGCCTTCCCTGGTCCTTTTCCTCCTGGTAGCCCTTTGCGGGCGCGGTGAGTTCTTTTCGGGGAAGGAGGGAGGGGAGCCTGGGTTGGGCTGAACGGGGCTGGACTGGCCACAGGTGGGAGGGAAGGAAGGATGCCCTACGCCCGGGTGAGTGGCCCGAGGTTGTCCTGGCCAAATGGGGGCGTGGGCAGGGCTGAGCCCACTCGCCGAAGCAGCGGGGGCGGGCCTGCGTGGGTGGGTCTGCCAGGTTTGGAGTGGAGGCCGCCTCTTCTCGGAGCCCTTGCGAGGGCCAGGGCCACCCTCCCGAGTGAGTGTCTGTGGGCTGGGCAGCGGGGCTGGATGACACCGGCTTTGCAGGCACCGCGAGTCATCCCCAGTAGTCTGGGAGGCTGCAAGTGCACCGACTCCCACTCCCAACAGGGCCGAGGCTCCTTCCTTGCCTAAGAGGTGACTTTCTTGAAGCGTGAGCTCAGAGGAGACGGTATAGGCACTTGGGAGTGAATCTACTGCTCAGACTTAGAGAGAAGCCTCCTCCAACACAGCTGTGGTAGAGATGGGGAAACTGGGCCAAGAGGGAAGGGGGCTTGCCCAAATCACCGACCCTGGAATGTTTTGTGCTTTGCGGGTAGATCTCCCAGGAAACACATTTTATGGCACCACTGCCTCTGGTCACCCACCCAAGGTGTGCCGGGCATGGACAGGCAGCTTGACTGAGTGCCAGGCTGGTGAAGTCGGGCCTGCCACTCAGGAAGGAGACCCCAGCCCTTCTCCAGGTAGAGTGCAAATATGAGGACTGCCTTCTCAGGGTCTCAGTTTCCCCACCTGAATTCCAAGGGCCCTACTAGCTCCTACACTCACCCAGGCTTTTCCTCCAAGCCCCAGTCAGCCTAGAGGACCAGGGCTACCTCTTCCTTGGATAGAGACCCAGCATAGTGGTGGGAGGAGGTAAGAGTCAGGGAATATATAAGGGGCTAATAGTCTGAGAGGAAGCCATAGCTGGAATTCTAAACTGTGTGAGTGTGTGTCCAGTTTGGGAAAGCATATCCAATCTAAAAATTCATATTGAAAAATATGGAAAGATATCCCCATCATTTTGGAATACAAACTACAGAAAGTAAGTTTGTACTACTCCTATAAAAAGAGGAGCTCTCACCAAAGACGGTGTCTGCAGGCAGTCCGTGTATCATGGCTCTGCTACTACTTGCTGGGTGACCCTGTGCCATTTCTTTCACCATCCTGGACCTCAGTTTCTCCATCTGTTCTATGGAGATAATATGCCCTGCCTGCATATTTGGAGACTTGGATATGTGTGATGGCCAGTTGCAGTGTTTCTTAGGTGTGGTCCTGGGGTGGCCTGTATCACCCTGTACAGATTTCTGGGCCCCACCCTAGGCTCACAGGATCAGAATCTGTGGGAGTAAAGCCTAGGAATCCAGGTGATTAATTCACATGATTGAAGAAACACTAATAATAGGTTATAAGCTCTTTATAAAAGATAAATTCTCTACTTAAAAAAAAAAACATAGCTGCCTTTTAATAAATATAAATATCATGTTCCCTTCCTCAGTTAAGGACATACACCCCAGTTGAAAAATCACTCTGCCTTTCCAGATGCAGAATCTAATCTTTCCAATAAGATTCTGTTAACTGTTACTTTCTGTAGCTTGTATTCCAAAACAATGGGTATATCTTTCCACTTTTTCAATATAAATTTTTAGGTTGGATATACCTTTCCAAAGTGGACACACACTCACACAGTTTAGAAGTCCAGCTATGGCTTCCTCTCAGATTATTAGCCCCTTTCTGGGAGGGAACAATTTTTCCCAAGAAGGCCTGGAAGACAAAACCCTGGGCAGAGGCTGGGGGCGGGGGCCCACTCCTCATCAGAATCATTGAATCATGACTGACGCCTAGTGGTGGCTTCTCTGTTTAACTGTCAGCCCATGGGCTGGGATGTGACCCCTAACCGTGCTGCAGAAGCTTCCACCCATCCGGGGCCACCCCTGCCATCTGGGGGCAAAAGGCCTGTTGCTTGTCTTTTGAGCCCAGCAGGCCTCACAGGCATTCAGTACATTGGAAAGTTTAAGCATGTGCTGGGCTGGGCTCCCCTGCCCCCTTTTGGGGAGGCAAGTGGGGTGCATTCCAGCCCCCAGTATCCCTGCTGTTTATTCCCACCCTTCACCGACCCCCCCGCACCTGCCCATACACTCACAAGTACGAACACAGGCGCAGTCATGGGCACACACTGCCCGGGACAGCACCATTTCCAACCCCTGCAGGGCAGTCTCCTTACAGGGAAGCTAATGAGGCACTGAAGAAGGCTCAGGGGTCAGGGAATATCTCTGTTGGAAAGAGGCTCCTAGACCTGGTTCCTCCTCTGACTTGCTGGGGGCACTTGAGAAAGTTTCTTCCCCTCTTTGGTCTCAGTTTCCCCAGCTGAGAAACAGGGGGTTGGGCCAGATGGTCTAGGGTTCCGGGAACCTCTAACTCGAGCCCACAGCTGGTGGTCAAGATGGGGAGTCCCTCTGGGTCAGCTGAATGCCTGAGAGGCAGGGCAGGCCCAAAGGTGAGCCACCTGAGCACATCAGGTGGGCTGGGAGCTGGAGCATGAGCCCCACAGCCTACAGAGCAGCCCTGGACTTGGGAGCTCAGTCGGACCGGCCCAGTGGGACTTCAGAGATGTGGGCTCCAGCCTCCCCTAGTATTGCAGGGCTGGGGCATGGGAGCTGCAGATTCTGACCCTAGAGCTGCCTCAGACATGCCAGATGGGCTTGGGCAAGACACACCCCTCTTTATGAAATAAGTCGGTCCAAACAGACATGCTAAAGAAGGGCTGTGGGAGGGACCCAGCTCTAGCCTGGGGCTACAGACTGGCTTCCAGGGTACTCAAGCAGCTGGCCTCTGGGAAAGGGGTCCTGAGTATAAGAGGCAGGGCTCAGAATCTAGGCCAAGCATCCATAGGACCCCCGTCTGGAGAGCCCAGGGCAGCCTGGGGGAGGGGCAGCAGGCAGCAGGTGCACTAGGAGCATCTTTCACAAGGCACTAAATATTGCATCTGCTCCAGATAGGCAGCGAGTTGGAAAGTGGATGGAGTAGGCAGGGTGGCGGCTCTCCCCACAACCAGGAGTCCAGCCCAGCACCCACCCTTGAGTCCACCTCAGGCCTGCCTAATTGGGTTGGTCTGTGCTCTGGGCCCTCTGGCCCTACCCACAGAGGGAGGGGTTTGGTGCAACTAGGTGAACTGGCCCTTGTGGGAAGATGTAATTGACTCCTGAGCCTGGCGAGCCAGGCAGCCCCTCGCAGCATCCCCACCCCCACCTCTCCAGCCCGCCTTATTCCCTGATCCTCCCACCTGCTTCCCTGCCCCAGCACTGTTTCCTCTGCTCACTCTCATCTCTTTTCTTGCTCCCAGGCTTGCCTCCTCAGATGTCCTTGATTCTCCTGAGTCTCCCTTTTTCCAAGCCACCTCCTCTCTGTTTTACACATTCTCCCTGAGGACACCAGAGTACACAAGCTCAAGTCCCTGAACCTCACCTTTACTCCCAGACATGTGAGGGCGATGACATAAAGACCCAAACACCACTTTGCAAGAGATCGGGTGTGTGCAGAGGAGCAGATCTGAGGCTATGGAAGCTCAGGGGTGCTCCCTGCAGGAGGCGGCATTTAGGCTGGGTCTTGAATGTGGCTCTGAGCTAAGACCTCTCCTGGAAACTCCAGACGAGGAGCCAGCTGCCAGTTGGACCCCTCCGTTTGGTGTCTCAGAGGGACCTTACACTCTGTAGGTCTAAGTCTGAACCTGGAAAATCCCCCCCGCCCCGTCTCAGCTCTGTTTCTTCTTAGGGAAAGCACCACCTCGTACCCATTTCTGCACCCAAACTCACATGTGAGTAATGGGGCTGTCCCCCTGCACTGTAAGTGCTCTGGCGGCAGGAACCATTTCTGGCTTTTGCTTGCTATTATCCTCAAAATGTAGTAAAGTACCTGGCACAAGACAGACCCTCAGATAATTCATAACTGGTGGGCTGGGGGCAATCCTGGCAGAAGAAAGAGTGTGTTCAAAGAAGTGAGACAAGCTGGGTGTGGTGGTGCACACCTATAGTCCCAGCTACTAAGGAGGCTGAGGTGGGAGGATCCTTTGAATCCAGGAGGAATCACTTGAAACCAGCCTGGGCAACATAGCAAGACCCTGTCTCTAAAAGAAAGAAAAAAAAAGGAAGTGAGGCAGTGAAGGTCACAGGGGGAAAGGCAAACAGTAGGCTATGGCCAGAAGAGAGAGTATCTGAGTATCTGGGGTAGAGGTAGAGAGGTGGGAAAAAATCAGATTGAGAAAGATAAGCCAGTGTCAGCAGGGAAAGGGCCTTGAATGCTGAGCCAAAACATTTGATTTTTAAATCCACCTACAGCTCTGAGAGTTGTGGGTAGGGAAGTGCCCTAGACCAGTTTGCTGTAGCAAGACCACTCTGGCAATGTATGGTACATGGATAACAGGGGCAGACTGGGGGTGGAGAGACCAGAAGGAGGGCAGGGGTAGGGAGGTGGGGACATGCCTGTAGCATTAGAGATAAGGAGGACAGACTGAGGGACTTGGAAGGTAAAAGACAGGACTAGGGTTGGGCATGGCGGCTCACACCTGTAATTCCAGCACTTTGAGAAGCCAGGAGTTCTAGAGCAGCCTGGCCAACATGGTGAAACCCCGTCTCTACTAAAATACAAAACTTAGCCGGATGTGGTGGCATAGGCCTGTAATCCCAGCTACTCTGGAGGCTGAGACAGGAGAATTGCTTGAACTCAGGCAGCAGAGGTTGCAGTGAGCCAAGATCATACCACTACACTCCAGCCTGAGCGACAGAGTGAGACTCTGTCTCAAAAACAAAAAAAAAGGCAGGACTAAATGGCCACTTCGATGAACCAAGGGAGAGGTCAAGAAGAGACACCCAGTCTTTGTGCCGGATATGTAGAGTGTGGGATGCCATTCATTGCTGGAGGGAAGAGGAGGGGGAAGAGGTATGGCATGGGAGGAGACAGTGGAGCTCTGTGTTGAGTGTATTTAATTTGAAGTCCTCAAGGAGAGACAGGCCTGCCAGCACCTTCACTGCTTCAGCCAGCCCTAAGGGCACCTGTGTTCCCTCTCAGCTCTCCGCTTCGCTGCCATGGGCTGCAGTGGGGGTCAGGTGCACAAGGGCCCAGCAGGTCTGACTGTGTGTTTTCCCAGGGGACTGCCGCGTGGCCAATGCAGAGGAAAAGCTGATGGACGACCTTCTGAACAAAACCCGTTACAATAACCTGATCCGCCCAGCCACCAGCTCCTCACAGCTCATCTCCATCAAGCTGCAGCTCTCCCTGGCCCAGCTTATCAGCGTGGTAGGTGCAGAGGGCAGCTGTGGCTCAGGCTCAGGCGGAGAGGCTGCTCATGCCCAAGCCCCAGGCGATCATTGGCCAGAGGAATGAAACTACTATAGTTGACTTAGACTTACCAGTACACGTCAGGGAGGCTGCAGAGGGGTCCATGAAGTTCATAGGTGTCCAATATTTAATGAAGTCATGGTTTTGTTATAACAAAGAAGAAATGAGGGTAAGAACGGGGTGACATTGGGTAGGCAGCCAATGGGCCTGCCATAGACTCTGCTCAGCTGGGTCTCCAGCATGACCATAAGCTTCTGTTCCTTGTCCTCACAGCCCCACCCTATTCTCTCCCCTAGCCTGCTCAGATAACCTTATATGCTTCCTACTTGTTCGGAGAAATAAGAACCAGACTGGGGGAACTGATGGATACAGAGGCCTAGGTGTAGGGGCAGGACCAGAGGCAGTGCAGTACCTATAGAGCCAGGCCGGTGAGGGTCTGGACGGTGGGCGTGGCTGCTGCAGGCATGGAAAGGAGGAGTGGTACTGTTGTCAGATTCTCCATGTGTGGATGTGGGGCAGAGGCGGGGGTGCTGAGGGAGGAGGTGCCTGGGAATTTCTCTTCTCTCTGCTGCCTCTGAGTTGAAGATGTCAGAGGGAACCATGGCCTATTGTAAACCTTCCCATGTCCCCATCCACAGGGTTAGAACCCCGTCCCTGGAAGCAGATCTGGGGGAGCATTCACAAGGGGAGAGTGCAGGGTGCTGTGTCCAGCCAGAGGAAAGAGATCACTAAGGGGGCTGACCTTCCTCTGGCCAGGTGGCTGCCTTCTGAAATGCCAGACTCTCTCTCTAACACGGTTGGCCCACACACACCCAGCCTGTCAAACCTACAGCCCTCAGGAAGGTTTTGGCCAAATTAATGACTGGCTCCATCTCCTGGGAGGACACACAGCCCCAGGATGGGGAGGGCTGTAGAGCTGTGTACTCTCTGCCCCTCTCCCTCCATAGTCAGACTGGAAAGAAGGAGGGCTTTCAGCCAGGCTTGCTCAGGCTGGTGTCTGAGTGTTATTGTCCAGTCCAGTGTTTCTTGCTTAATGAGGTGAGCCCAGCTGCTGCTGTGCAGCTGCCGCCCTAGTGAGGGTGAACGAGCGGGAGGCTCTGCCGCATTTCCAGACTCAGGCTGCCTGGTCAGATCTGCTCTGCGGGCCTTATAGGGTGATAGAGGCTACCAGAAGGAGGAGGGGATGCAACCACCGGCCCCCAGGCATGCAAGTTATATTTCTGAAAGCTTATGTATACAGTAAATATTAGGTTGTGGGTTGCCAGGCCAGGAGGGGGTATTGTCCTCCTATTTTTCAGGGTTTATTTATTTATTTGAGGAGGAAGGGTTATAGGTACAACAAGTTTAAAGATGGAAATTTTTAGAGAGCATGTAGGGATTTAGTGCTGGGTAAGGCAAACAGGCTTGTCAAAGCACCTGTTTTATAATTGACTTCTGAGTCTGGTGAGCCAGGCACTCCCTCACCAGCATCCCCACCCTCACCTCTCCAGCCCTCCTTATTCCCTGACCCTTCCACCTGCTCCCCTGCCCCAGCACTGTTTCCTCTGCTCATTCTCATCTCTTTTCCTGCTCCTTGGCTTGCCTGTTTCGAGGTCCTTGACTCTCCTCTGAGTCTCCCTCTTTCCAAGCCATTTCCCCTGTACTTGACACATTCTCCTAGAAAACACCAGCGTACACAAGCTCAAGTCCCTGAACCTCACCTTTACTCCCAGACATGTGAGGGAAATGACATAAAGACCCAAATGCCACTTGGCAAGAGATCAGGGGTATGCAGGGGGGCAGATCTGAGGCTATGGAAGCTCAGGGGGTAAGTTTAAACCCAAATATATCAGTAACTACATTAAATGTAAATGGCCTAAATATTCTAATCAAAATGAGACAATTGCCATGCATTCTTCTTCTCCCTTCTCCTTCCCCACCAACAGCTTGGAATGTGGAATTTATAGTTGGAGCTCCAACAGTTATTTTGGTCCATTCTTATGAGGGCCACACTCTAGGTATGGTGGAGAAGAAAGTAGGAAAGAATCTGGATACCTATCAGAACTTTGTAGAGCAGAACTGCCATATATGCCTAAAGTGTTAACATGAGAGGGACATGAATTACTACTTTATTTAAGCCTCTGTTACTCTGGATCACTGTTACTGGCAGCCAAACCTTATCTTACTGGTAATCTTATATAGTTGTAGGTTCCTTGAGGAAATGTCTCCCAAAATGAGATCAGTATGCTGGAAGTTATCTTGATAAAGGAGAGGCAGCAAAAATAGTACAGACTGAGAACACAAGACTTATCCAAAGTACTAAAAAAGGCCAGGAGGCTGGAGTACAGAACAGAGGGACATAAAGAGGTGAAGTGTGGCTGGGAAACCTGGAAAGGCCCTGTAGACCCTGTGAAGGAGCAACATTTTTATTCTGTAAGTGAAGGAAGCCAAGGAAGTAATCTAAACAGGGATAAAATTGAGGGAGGAAATGACAGGAACTTTGGAAGATTTATTTTGGCTGCATAGGAAGAAGAGATATGTGTGTGTGTGTATGGTGGCAGTGTACAGAATGAACATAGACCAGTTAGGAGGGTCTTACATGGTCCAAGTGAGACGTGGATGATGATGGCCTGGCTTATCATGGTAGGATTCATGTATTTACTCAGAAAAGATTTATGGAGTGTCCAACATGTCACATACTCTTCTAGCTGCCTTATTTCCTCATAACCATTAGATTCTAGTGGGAGGTGGCAGACAATACATAGATAGATAGATAGATAGATAGATAGATAGATAGATAGATAGATGGTGTTTAGGTATGAGAAATGCTATGGAAAAAAAATAAGACGACTGGTGATGTGGCTTGCACCTGTAATGCCAGCACTTTGGAAGGCTGAGATGCGTGGATCACTTTAGCTCAGGAATTTGAGACCAGCCTGGGCATCATGATGAGTCCCCATCTCCACAAAAAATTTTTTTAAATTTAGCCAGGTATGGTGGCCTGTGCCTGTGGTCTGAGCTACTCAGGAGCCTGAGGTGGGAGGATCACTTGAGCCTGGGAGGTGGAGGTTGCAGTGAGCAAAGATCACGCCACTGTCCTCCAGCCTGGGTGACAGAGTGAGACCCTGTCTCAAGAAAAACACACACACACACAAAAGAAAGAAAAATAAGGCAGGGCAGGGACAGAGGTGCTACTTTATGTAGGTCAGGGAAGATTTCTCGGATAGGATGACATTTCTGAGAACAGAAGAAAGTGTGGAAGCATCCCGGTGGGTTTCCAGGAAAAGGGAACAGTGTGCGGGAGCAAAGAGGCAGTGCAGTGGAAATGAAATGAGCAAATGGCAGAGTGTTGAGATAAGAGGTCATAGAGCTAATGGGATGAGGGGTGGTGGGGAGGCAGATCATTAGCACCTTGTAGACTCTAAGCAGAACTTCGGTTTTTACTTTGAATGAGATGCAGCAGCAGAGCAATTAGTCAAAGGGATTGAGATTGTAAAGGGATCACCCTGGTTACCATGTAGAGAATAGACTAAAGGCAGGCCAGGGCAGAGCAGGAAGCCCAGTTAGGGGACTGCGGTAGTCTAAGTGACAGATGATGGAGAGAAGCAGTAGTCTAAGTGACAGATGATGGCGGTGGAGAGAAGCAGACAAATATGAGATGCTTTAGGAGATATAACTTACAAGACTTAAGTTTTTGTCTTAAGTGATGGATGGATCAGAGAGCAAAGTATCAGAGACAAGGTCCACACTTCTGGCTTGTGGAACTGAATGGCTAGGGGTGCCATTCACTGAGACAATGAAGCCAAAGGAGGATCAGGTTTTGGGGAAGATCATGAGCTTTGTGTCAAACATGCTGAGTGTGACATACCTTTGGGCCATCCAAGAGATGTTGGGGTGGCAGTTGGTCACATGGGCCTGGAGCTCACAGCCTTTTGCACAATAAAGTGAAATCCATTTGTGAGGCTCCTCCTTCCTGGTTAACTGATAGCCCTGTTTCCCTCCCCAGAATGAACGAGAGCAGATCATGACCACCAATGTCTGGCTGAAACAGGTAAGTGCCCTGAAGGGCCCCTAGCCCAAGAGATCTTTTCTTAAGGGCTGCCCTTTGGTGGCAGTGGACCTACAAGTGACAGGGCCTTGCCTATCTGTCCAGGAATGGACTGATTACCGCCTGACCTGGAACATCTCCCGCTACGAGGGTGTGAACATCCTGAGGATCCCCGCCAAGCGCATCTGGTTGCCTGACATCGTGCTTTACAACAAGTGAGTGGCAGGGTTGGTGGAGGCCTGGTGACAGCCAGGCCAGGGCAGCAGGCCCAGCCCTAAGAGTCATCCAGGCCTGAGTCCAACCCTAAGCCCCATCTCCGCTTTACCCAGCCTTCCAGGCCATCAAGCTAGAAGAGAAACAGAGGTGAGCAGAGCCAGAGCCCTCAGTTACAGATGGGGAGTTGGAGGCTGAGGGAGGGGAGGGGCCTTGTCTGATTCACTGAAGCACAGCTGGGACCAGAGCAGTGTCCTGACCTCAAGCCCAGTGCCCTTTCTATGCTCCATACTATCCTTTTGAGCCTCTGTTGCTTTGCCAGTGTTGGTGTTGGTACCGCTGACTTACTGTGCATAAATATCTTAGGCAGGTGGAGGAAGCCAGAGACTCTCCCTGAGTCATGATTATACTAGCAGTAGCATGTAATGGCTAAGAGTGTGTGGTCTGGGGTCAGACAGACCTGAGTTCCAATCTCAGCTGTCCTGCTTACAAGTTTTCTGACCTTGAAGAAGTCACTTAACCTCTCTGGGCCTTGGCTTTCCCATCTGTAGAATGGGGATAATAATAAAACCTGCCTCACTGGACTACTGAGAGGCTTAAATGAGCTATTCCATGGGAAGCCTTAAGAGTGCTTGACGGACCGGGCGTGGTGGCTCACGCCTGTAATCCCAGGACTTTGGGAGGCTGAAGCGGGTGGATCACCTGAGATCAGGAGTTTGAGACCAGCCTGATCAACATGGAGAAACCCCATCTCTACCAAAAATACAAAATTAGCCGGGCATGGTGGTGCATGCCTATAATCCCAGCTACTCGGGAGGCTGAGACAGGAGAATCGCTTGAACCCGGGAGGTGGAGGTTGCAGTGAGCCGATGTCACACCATTGCACTCCAGCCTGGGCAACAGAGTAAGAGTCCGTCTCAAAAACAAACAAACAAAAAAGAATGCTTTGGTGCTTTGATGGTAGGGCTCTCTCCATGACATAGTTGCCAAAAAAAGCAGGCCCCTTTCAGTGAGGGCCTGGGAGACTGGAAGGGTGGAAGGGTGACTAGTGGGAAATAATCCCAAAGGGCTCTTCAGTGAGTTCTGAGAACAGGCCAGGCCTTGTGTATGGGTTTCACGATGTTCTTCATGCCCTGACCCTGCCCAGCGCTGACGGGACCTATGAGGTGTCTGTCTACACCAACTTGATAGTCCGGTCCAACGGCAGCGTCCTGTGGCTGCCCCCTGCCATCTACAAGAGCGCCTGCAAGATTGAGGTGAAGTACTTTCCCTTCGACCAGCAGAACTGCACCCTCAAGTTCCGCTCCTGGACCTATGACCACACAGAGATAGACATGGTCCTCATGACACCCACAGCCAGCATGGATGACTTTACTCCCAGTGGTGAGTGGGACATAGTGGCCCTCCCAGGAAGAAGGACAGTGAACCCACAGGACCCCAGCTATGTGGACGTGACTTACGACTTCATCATCAAGCGCAAGCCTCTGTTCTACACCATCAACCTCATCATCCCCTGCGTGCTCATCACCTCGCTGGCCATCCTCGTCTTCTACCTGCCGTCCGACTGCGGCGAGAAGATGACGCTGTGCATCTCTGTGCTGCTGGCACTCACAGTCTTCCTGCTGCTCATCTCCAAGATCGTGCCGCCCACCTCCCTTGATGTGCCTCTCATCGGCAAGTACCTCATGTTCACCATGGTGCTGGTCACCTTCTCCATCGTCACCAGCGTCTGTGTGCTCAATGTGCACCACCGCTCACCCAGCACCCACACCATGGCACCCTGGGTCAAGCACTGCTTCCTGCACAAGCTGCCTACCTTCCTCTTCATGAAGCGCCCTGGCCCTGACAGCAGCCTGGCCAGAGCCTTCCCGTCCAGCAAGTCACATGTGACCAAGCCCAAGGCCACCATCACCTCCACCAGCCCCTCCAAACTCTATGGGAACTCCATGTGCTTTGTGAACCCTGCCTCTGCAGCTCCCAAGTCTCCAGCCGGCTCCAGGGATTTCCGGCTGCGGTCCTCCGGGAGGTTCCGACAGGATGTGCAGGAGGCATTAGAAGGTGTCAGCTTCATCGCCCAGCACATGAAGAATGACGATGAAGACCAGAGTGTAAGTTGCTAGCCAGCCCCTGCCCACTGCCCAACAGAAAAGGCTCAGATAGTAGCACCAGCTTCCCACTTCCTGCAGTTAATTCACAGGAGACAAGAACTCTCAAACTCTGAATAAGGAATCCAAAATTGAAATGAGTTTGTGGTCAATATTATAGCTTCATGCATCTGGGGAGGGGAAGGAAGTGCCAGTGATTTTGTTTGTTTGTTTGTTTGTTTTAGGTGTCCCAGAAGCAAACCCTAAGATGGGGACTTGGGTGCAGGTGGTTTACTTGGGATGTGATCCCGGGAAGCACAGTGAGGAAGGAGGGAAAGTGAGACAGGGAAAGGAGAATGAATAAGCAGGATACTGCCATGGGTGCCCAGGACTCAGTACCCTTGCAGACCCTCTGAGGACCCGTGGGAACAAGCCTCAGGATCACCGCCCTGGAAGGAGGCTGAGGTATTTACCCAACAGCCCCCATTCCCTAAAGGATGAGGGTAGCCCCAGGACATCAACTCCCCTGCACTTCCAGGTAATGCCAGCCTGCCAGAGAAAGCGCCCTTGGTGCTGGAGAAAGCCCTGAGGCAGAGGAGAGAGGAAATGCAGGCACCAGAAACGGAAGGCTGGGAAGTGACTCTGCAGGCTTTAGGGAACACAGGTGGGCTGGGGTACCAAGCGCATCTGCCCCATCCTCTTCAGACTTGCAAAGAAGCCATTCAAGCACTTTTATCTTTCAGGGCTTTAGGAACATCAGTAAATATACTATGATTACCACAGTAATGAATTAATCAATTGTGCTAACTAGAATTACAGATTTTTTATTTTATTTATTTATTTTTTTATTTGAGACAGAGTTTTGCTCTTGTCGCCCAGGCTGGAGTGCAGTGGCACAGTCTCGGCTCACTACAACCTCTGCCTCCCAGGTTCAAGTGCTTCTCCTGCCTCAGGCTCCCAAGTAGCTGGAATTACAGGTGCCGGCCATCACACCTGGTTAAGTTTTGTATTTTTAATAGAGACAGGGTTTCACCATATTGGCCAGGCTGGTCTTGAACTCCTGACTTCAGGTGATCCACCCACCTCAGCCTCCCAAAGTGCTGGGATTACAGGTATAATCCCACTGAGCCACTGAACCTGACCTAGAATTACAGATTTTTTAAAAAGAGGTTTAATTTACTTTCACAGGACAAAGCAATGAGTGCTGGAGTCTGAGTATTTCACATGACTCCTTTGAATAAATAACACTTCTAAGGACAATGTCATAGTAACAACACACAATGTGGTGGTGACAGAAATTTTCACACCCATCTCCATACCAGGAGGAAGAACAAGTTTCATGCTCTTGTGCATGTTCTCATATCAACACCTTCAGATCAGATTTTTTGGGCAGGTTTTTACTATACAACATGGTGTCTACCCCTGTGCAGCTGCATGGACAAAAATGCACGTCTCCTCATTCTTATCTTTTCAAGATTGCTTTCCACTCGCTGCATTCTCAAGGAGAAGCACCTGCATTCCATTAGTTAGCCCACAGAGACAAGAGCAGGAACAGCTCCAGAATCACACTGTGCCAAGAAAAGAAGAGAAATGCAAACAAACGGAATATAGGACATGAGATATTCTTCTGGTGTAGTTCTTGGACCAGCAGCACTGGCATCACCTGAGAGGTTATCAGAAATGCAGAGTCTCAGGCCCCAGTCCAGACCTGCTGGCTCCAAACCTGCATTTTAACCAGGTCCCCAGGAGATTCCCAGGCCATTGCAGTTTGAGAAGCACAGCTTTATAGGATTCTCAGATTTCACTTTCTAAAACATTAATTTGATCATGCTATTACTTAGGTTAAACCATTCTGTAGGTCAGCATCACCTAATTCATTGGTTCCCAAACATTAATATGCAGCCTGGGGCCCTGCTGGCTAAGTGAGAACCACGTGGGCTATGCTGTAGGACCACCCTTTCTTGACTGAACCAGGATCTCTCAGGGAGGCATATTGGAGCCTGCATTTTACCAATTCCTGGTGGTTCATGTGCACATTCTAGATTGAGAAGTACTGGTCTCCTGCATCCCTGGCTGAGCCGGCACCCACCCTGAACTCTCTTCTAAAGACCTCACCACCCCCTTGGCACTCACGTACCTTCTGCTCTTTCTAGCTCAATTAATTACAAGCCTCTTAAGGGAAGGAGCCAGGCAGGACACTGTTATTATAATCACCAGTGTTCATTAAGCTCCAACCACACATCAGGTGCTCTGCCAGGAGCTGACATACATTACTGCTAACCCTCCCTGGAATCCTGTGAAGTGGCTTTTAGTAGAACCCCCATTTTACAATAAGGAAGCTTTCAAAGCAAAGCTCAGAGAGGTTCACTGACTTGACCAGTGTCACACAGCTGGCCCAGGGCAGTGCCAGGCTCTGTACCCAGATCTGCCTGACATCCTTAAACTCTCTTGCCCTTCCTAGTTTCTTGCCCTGCACTGAGCACATGGCCGGCTTATTGGTTGATTGACTTCTTTATGGATAGTTGGAGAAAAGAGGCTTTCTTCCCTTCCAGAGCATGCCTGCCCCTAAACCAGCCCATGCTGCTTCTCATCTTCAGTACTTTCACCCACCCTGGTGATTAACTGGTCACTATAAATAGCACAAAAATATTAAAAGGGGGAAAAGCATGTATGCGCGCACACATACGCACACGGACACCGCTTGAAATTAGGGCTGTTAAAAAGAAACCCAGGAAAGCCAAGGAGTGCTCTGTGGAGAGAGCTGTGCTGTGCCTGCTGAGTCTTGGGGACAGGTGCCAGTCATGCTTGGTTGCGGGTGTCGGGGTTGGCTTGACACAGGATTATCCTGCACATTAGATACACCGTTGACAGGGCCCTGACAAATTGGGTCACTGACATCAGCATGCCCGTTGCTGCCCACATTTCCAACTCCAGAGCCTCTGCTGATTTCCCAAGCCTTCTGATCCAGCCTGTCTCTGCCAGGGAATGAATGCAGTGTGAGCCAGCCAGTCCAGGGGTGTGAAAGCAGGCATAGGGAAGGGAGGCCAGGATCCTGGGCACACGGGCGTTTCTCTGGGCTCTCCCCCAGTGCAAAGGAGACAGGGCCCATCTGTGGTGGCCCCTCTGGAGACCAGCCAGGTCTCTGCCAACCTCATACCCTGCAGCAGGGTCTAAGAAGACCACAGAGACCTGGATGATGCAGCAGGAGGAGGCTGGGTCTTAATTACAGGGAACAGACACTGCTGTGAACAGACTTGAACAAATTAAACAGCAGGATTTCCAGGTGTTCTGTAAGCCCCCGTTTCCCTGCTCCCACTGAACTAGGTGAGAGCCACCTAGTTCTTTCTTTAGCTAGAACCAGCTCAGGCAGTGAGTTTGGGGTGAAAGTGAGAAGATGGGGCTTCAAGATCCTCAGGCCCTATCTCCTATTTATAACCAGATTTTGTTTTCAAATCACAATATGCGGTATTAACAAGTCCTCACATTCCTAACTTTTCTGTACAGCCCAAGTTCCCAGTGGCCCTAAAGTGCTGTGGGGGACAGGCAGGGGTGGAGGTGGAGAACAGCCAGAGAGGCTCAGAGCTGCCCAGCTGATAGGCCAGTCTGGGACTCAGAACTTGCCCCCCTAGTATGCAGTTCCACGCCTGTGGCCTGTGGATTCCCTGGCCAGATAGTAAGGGCCTGACTTGGGGAAAGGAGGGACCCCAGTACTTGGCACCTGTGACCAGCCCTTCTCTCTGCCTACAGGTCATTGAGGACTGGAAGTACGTGGCTATGGTGGTAGACCGGCTGTTCCTGTGGGTGTTCGTGTTTGTGTGCATACTGGGCACTGTTGGGCTCTTTCTACCGCCCCTCTTTCAGACCCACACAGCTTCGGAAGGGCCCTACGCTGCCCAGCGTGACTGAGGGCCCCCTGGGTTGTGGGGTGAGAGGATGTGAGTGACCAGGTGAGCAGTTTGCTGCTTCCTTCTGGGTTGTGGCTGATGAGGCCCTAAATAAATTTGACCATTGGCCATCAACCCCATCGAACCAGCCACAGCCATGGAAGAGGCAAGGATGGGGGCCTGGACTGTCCTCTCTGAATGCCTTGGAGGGATCCCAGGAAGCCCCAGCAGGAGGGAGCTTCAGACAGTCCAATTCCGGCCTGTCTTCCTTCCCTGCACCGGGCAATGGGGATAAAGATGACATCATAGCAGCACCTACTATGCGCCAGCCATGGTGCCGGCCTGCCTCTCCATCGCCATCTCTCTCCACTTCCCCTTGTCCAGTCCCTCACATACTTCTAGTTTCTTCCCAGCTCAGAGGCTTGGCTCAGAGGCTTGGCATTTACAATATCATCTTTCTTTTTTTTTTTTTTTTTTAAATGGAGTCGTGCTCTATCGCCCAGGCTGGAGTGCAATGGCGCGATCTCGGCTCACTGCAACCTCCACCTCCCAGGTTCAAGTGATTCTCCTGCCTCAGCCTCCCAAGTAGCTGGGATTACAAAGAAGCTACCACCACGCCCAGCTAATTTTTGTATTTTTGTTGGCCAGGCTGGTTTCGAACTCCTGACCTCAAGTGATCCACCTGCCTTGGCCTCCCAAAGTGCTAGGATTACAAGTGTGAGCCACTATGCCTGGCCTTCCCTATCTTCTACTTGAACCTTCTTCCTCTTCCCCCAGGCTTCCCAAGCTCTTTCCACAGCCACATCAGTCAGGGCACGGCTCTAATCTATTCTTTGCTTCAATGTCACCTCCTCTGGGAGGCCTTCCCTAACCACCCAATCATTCTAAAGCAGCCTCCCTACGATCACGTTACCCTGCCTCCTTCCTTGAGCACTCCTTGGTACCTGCCGCTTTTATCTGGTGGCATATTTGTCATCCACAACTCACCCACTGGAGTGTGAGCTCCATGAGAACAGCGACCTGCTCCTTCACATTCATGGTGGTATCCCCAGGGCCTAGGACAGAGCTTGGCCCACAGCAGGTGCTCAATAAATGTTTGCTGAATGAATGAATGGCTCCTACCCCTTCTTCAGATCCAGATGCCCCTCCTCTGAGCAGCCATCCCTAGTTTCCCCATCTGAAAGGCATGGCTTGCTCCTCCATGACTCTACGGCACTGGTCATTTTGCAGTTCTCTATCATGGCTGGGTTCAGGTCTGTCTCCCACACCGATGCTCTGATTCACTCCTCACACATATTACCTTTTGCACAGTGCCTGGCATGTAGTAGGCACTCAAAATATTGGTGGAATGGAGGAGGACGTTCTAAAAATTTCTATTTTAAAAATTACTATACAATAAAATTGACGTTTAAATATATAGTTCTAGGAATTGTAACACATGTATAGATAACCACCATCACAATCAGGACACAGGAAAGATCTGTCATCCAAAACAACTCCCTTGCTGCTATTCCGCTATTCCTTTAGACTCCTGACTCCCTGCACTCCTAGCCCCTGGCAACCACATATCTCTTCTCCATCACTACAGTTGGGTCTTTTCAAGAATGCCATTTAAATGGAATCATACAGTAGTGACCTTTGGAGACTGGCTTCTTTCATTCAGCATAGCGCCTTCAAAATTCAATCAAGCTGGGTTTTTTTGTATTGCTGAGGAGTGTTCAGTTGTATGATGTTGACGCATGTTTAGGCTGTTTCCAGTTTTTGGCAATTATGAATAGAGCTGATATAAAGATTCACATATAGGATTGTGTATGAATAAAAGTTTTCATTTATTTAAACACTCAGGAGGGTGATTGCTAGGTTATATGGTAAGTGTATATTTAACTTTATATGAAACTGTTGAGGCCAGGCATGGTGGCTCACGCCTGTAATCCCAACACTTTGGGAGGCTGAGGTGGCGAATCACCTAAGGTCAGGAGTTCAAGACCAGGTTGGCCAACGTGGTAAAACCCTGTCTCTACTAAAAAGACAAAAATCAGCAAGGCATGGTGGTGTGTGTCTGTAATCCCAGCTACTTGGGAGGCTGAGGCAGGAGAATCGCTTGAACGTGGGAGGCAGAGGCTGCAGTGAGTCGAGATTGTGCCACTGCACTTCAGCCTGGGTGACAGAGCAAGACTCTGTCAAAAAATATATAATAATAATAATAATAATATGAATGAAAGAAAGAGAAACTGTCAAACTGTTTTCTGGAGTGGCTGTACCATTTTGCAATCCCACCAAAGTATGAGAGATCCAGTTTTTTAGCAACTGGATTCCACCCTGGTTATAATTTGCATGTCCCTGATGGCTAGTGATTTGAACATCTTCCATGTGCCTTTTCTTTTTTTTTTTTTTTTTTGTCTTCTGTATACCTCTTTGGTGAAGAGTCTGTTTACCTCTTGCTCATTTAAAAAATTAAATTGTTCACTTCCTTACCATTGAGACTTTTTTTGAGAAAACTTTATTGAGGTATAATTTACATACCATAAAATCCACCCATTTTAAGTTTACAATTCAATGAATTTTCGTATGTTTATCACCAGAATCCAGTTTTAGAACATCTACATCACCCCAGTAAGATCCCTCATATGCATCTATACTTACCATTGAGTTTTGAGCGTTCCTTATACATTCTGGATACAAGACCTTTGTTAGATATATGACTTACAGTATTGTCCCAATGGGGGACATTTGCCAAGAGATGAGAATGCGATAATTGGGGGCCTGAGAGGTGGGTCCCAGTTCTTACAAACATCTTCCATTCCACAAACTATCTCTTTTTTTTTTGGTTTTAATATGGGTAAGCGGCACATTCTGGAAACAATAAAAGCAACTCACCATCTGAATGCCAGGAGGAGAGTTTATGACAGAACTTCCTCCTGTGATAAAGGGATGTCAAAGAAGCCAACATCAAGGCGCCACCCCCATCCCTGGTGGGTGGTCAGAGAGGGCAGGAGGCTCCAGGGCACCCTGCCTGGCCAATCAGTGCACATTCTTGGGGTTGCAGATGGTGGTGGGGAAGGGGATAGAGGGGTTCTGTGGGGGACTAGGGTGGGAACCCCAATGCCCTCTCAGACTGCTCCATCAGAAGAGCAAATGAGGCCCGACACAGTGGCTCATGCCTGTAATCCCAGCACTTTGGGAGGCCAAGGCAGGAGAAGCACTGAGCCCAGGAGTTCCAGACCAGTTTGGGCAACCACAGGAAGAAGCCCCTCTCCACAAAAATAAAAAATTAACCAGACGCGGTGGTGCCTGCCTCTGGTCCCAGCTGCTTCAGAGGTTGAGGTGGGAGGGTCGCTTGAGTCGGGGATGTGGGGACTACAATGAGCCGAGATGGAGCCACCGCACTGCAGCCTTGGTGATAGGGTGAGACCTTGTCTCAGAAGAAGAAGAAAAAGAACAAATGAAACCTCATTTTAAATTCTGTCTTATCTTTCTTTAGTTTGTTGGGAGAAAAGCTGTGTTGGGAGAGAAGCTGAGGCAGGGCTTGGAACATGTCCTGGGTCCAGGGTAAAACCCCTCATGGCCTTTGAAACGTGTCTAGACTTGCCAGCTCCTTGCTTCTAGCACTCCCATTATCTCAAGTAGCCATATGTTTCAAAGAAGAATGCTAAACCGTCACAGTTGTAGTTCATTCGCTTCATACATCACTTTCTTTCAAACTCCACATCCTCACCACCTGTTTCTTTGATCATCAATAAATAGCATGGGCTCCCAGAGCTCAAGGCCTTCCCAGCCTCCATACTAGGGTTGGCCCCCTGGTCCCACTTTCTCTCTTGCCTTTTCTCATTCCTTTGACTTCGTTGCCCCCACGGCCTGGTGTTGGGTCCGACCACCCTAACAAATTTTCATTAAGGAACAAGCCAAACATAATCTAAAGTTAAGAGCAGTATAACCTCCAGGTACCATCACCTTGCCTCGACAATTATCAACTCATGGCCAATATTGTTTTAACTAATTTCTACCCACCCCTAAACTATAAGGACTTAAAAAAAATAGCAGTGTTACATCTAAAATACTTAACAATTACTTAATAGCATTAAATACATGAAGCCTCTTTCTGAGTGTGTTGGCGCCTCTCCTACAGCGCCCATCTAGCCCGGTGGTCCCAACCCCCTGCGGGAGCTACACACGCTCTGGAAGCCAGAGACAGAGATTGGGTCCCTCTCCTTCCTGGCGATGGTGACAGCACCTGTTCGGATCTGGTTGTGTGCCGCCGTCTGGAGCGCCCAGCCCGGCGCTGGGGACTCGGACGGGGGGAGCCCCTTCCCCTACCGCACGTACGCCCAGCCCCGCCCCACGCACGCCCTCGCCTGGCGCAGCTTCACTCCTGTCCTCCCGTAGGTCCGAGGGCGCCGGAAACTCAGCGGCGGCGAAGCAGAGAGGAGCTCTCCGCCCGTAGGGCTCGGGGTCTGGGGTCTGCGCTGGAGCCTCGCGGGCAGAGGCCGTCGCTGCGCCCGCCGCGCCCTCTCCCGACCGTCCGGGTCCGCGGCCAGCCCGGCCCCCAGCCATGGGCTCTCGCCCACTGTCGCCGCCGCGGCTGCTGCTGCTGCTGTCTCTGCTGCCAGGTACGCTCACGGGCGTTAGGGCTCCGGAGGAACGGGCGCCCGAGAGGAGGCGCGGGATCCGGAGGGTCTGCGGGTGAGAGCACTGCGCGGGCGAGCGGAGAAGGCTGGCGCCGTAGCCGGGGACTCGGAACCCGCGCAAACTCGCTCCAGCCCGGCGGCGACTTGGGTGGGGTGGCTTTTTCCCTTTCGGCTCGCCCCCTACCCCTAGCCACCACCAAACCTGGGAGTCACCGAGCGGGCGCTGGTAGGCGCGGGGTAATGGGGAGGTCGAGACTGAGCCCTTCGTCTTGGGCGCAGGAATTGGGGATTCGCGTCCCAGCACTGCCCGTCGCCCTGCCCCGCGCACTGGCTCCCAAACTGGCACGCCCAAGCCACCCGCTCCACCGTCTGCACCCCGCCCACCTCCTCATTTGACAGATAGATAGGGAAACTGTATCCAGAGGTGGCTAAAGACTTGGCCAAGGCCACCTGGGGGAAAGGAGAGTCGCTTCGGGACTGGGGCTGGAGCCGGGGCGCCAGCCTCTCCTCCAGTCCTAGCCCCCAGCGCTCCTGGCCGCGTCGCTGTGGGACCCTCCACCGGGAGCGTGCCTCCCGTCTTCCTCCCGCTCTCCAGAGGAGCCTGCTGGGGGAAGCTGGTCCTGGCCCGCCGCTGGGAGGCTCTTGGGTGCCTGGGAGGGCTGGTGGATAGCGAGGGTCGGGGACCGGGCAGGGCTGCAGGGAATTCCCGGCGGGCCCGGGCGGGAGGTCTGTTGTGCTACTGTGCGCTCAGAGCGCTTTCTGCCCTCTGTGCCGAGGCCTCTACTATTCAGAACGGCCAAACACTCTCAACCGACCTCCTGCCTGGGACCCTCCTTTCATTCTGGGGAAGGGGAGGGGGGAGCAGGAAAAATCCCATTTCAAGACCTGACGAAGTTGGATTCAACTTCCCAGAGGATTCCCCTCCCGCCTCCCCAAGCTGCCCCCGGATCTGTACTTGGGAATCAGAAAACAGCTGACCCCCGTATGCCTCACCTGTACTGGGGTGTGGCTTAGGAACAAAGAGGGGTGCCCAAGGGTTGCCGAGAGGTCAGAGTCTTTGATCAGGATGTGAAGACAGCATCAACAAGAGCTGGGGGTCACACGAGATCACGGGAGCGACATAGTGCCTTGGCTTCTAAAAGGGTTGGTAGCCAAACCCCTACAGGGTGGAATGCAGGAGAGGCCCAGACCTGGGTTGCCTTCTCCCAGAGGCTGGGAGACAGAAGACCTGGGCCTGGGTGACCGTGGGTGGCCCTGCCCCTGGGGGTGGACTGGCCATTTTTCCATAGTGGAAGCAGCAAGTGGCTGTATCTAGGCAGACAGCATTTGCACCACACCCCTGCTTTGCAGTAACAACCCAGGAAAGGATTGCGAATAGTTCTTGAGCTCTTAGCACAGCACCACGCTGTGCACTTCCTTCACAACAACCCTTTGAGGTGGATACGTTTATAATCCTTATTTTGACTGGTAAAGACACTGAGGTTCAGAGAGGTTAAGCCACTTGCCTAAGCTCACACAGCTCACAGGTGATTTGTCAGGATTTGCACCAGATCTGTCCAACTCCAGAACCCAGGCTTGCAACCACTGTGCTTCTCACTGAATGTGTGTGGCCTGGTAGAATCCTGCCCGTCTTGGGCCTCAGTTTCCCATTCTGTAACCCACTGGGTAAGACTAGCCTGAAAGTCTAGGGTTCCACAGAATCCCTCCACAGGTGGAGGGGACGCTGTAGATGGGTGATGTTTCTGGTGGGCTGGGTGGGGGAGGTTAAGTAATGATTTCCCCAGGACTGACAGGGCTGTTTCCCCCAGCGGCCAGGGCCTCAGAGGCCGAGCACCGTCTATTTGAGCGTCTGTTTGAAGATTACAATGAGATCATCCGGCCTGTGGCCAACGTGTCCGACCCAGTCATCATCCATTTCGAGGTGTCCATGTCTCAGCTGGTGAAGGTGGTGAGTGCTGGAGCCACGAGCCGTGGCCATGGGGACCGGGGCTTCTGAAGGAGCCTTTTCCAGAGTGAGCCTTGTTTATATAATTCTCCTGTCTACTTTAATCCCTCTTTGTAGGATGAAGTAAACCAGATCATGGAGACCAACCTGTGGCTCAAGCAAGTAAGTGACCAGACCCTAGGCACTGCTGCCCCCTGGTGGTAACTGCTTTATTTGCTTCAGGTGAAGCAAGAAGGGCCCAACGACCAGGCTTCATTTACTTCTGTAGAACCCAAATTGGACTGACTGGCAGATCTATCTCTTCTAAGGCTTGAGGTCACATGCATTGCCCAGCAGTCCTCCTGGAAGGACTGTATGGCCCAACCCCTCAAATCCTGGTTGGACAGGTTGCAGCCTGGTGAAAGACATTCTCCATGTTCAAACAACAGAACCGTATGAACCTGAGATTGAAGCCCTGTCCCCAAACCCTAGGGTGGTGCCTGAGACACCTCCTTCTCTCCTTGCTAAAAACTCAATTTTTTTTTCCAGACAGGATCTCGCTGTGTCACCCGGGCTGGAGTGCTGTGGTGCGATCTCAGCTCACTGCAATCTCCACCAGCAGGGTTCAAGCAATTCTCCTGCCTCAGCCTCCCAAGTAGCTGGGACCACAGGCATGCACCACCACGTCCGGCTAATTTTTGTATTTTTTATAGAGACAGGGTTTCGCCATGTTGCCCAGGCTGGTCTCGAATGCCTGAGCTCAAGCAATCCACCCACCTCGGCCTCCCAAAGTGCTGGGGTTACAGGCATGAGCCACTGCACCCAGCCCAGAAACTCATTCTGAAGTCAGAATCAGATGCTGCTGTTGTTGGTAGCGTGGGAGTAGATTTTTCTGTTCACATTGAGGCCAAGAAATTGGCTTCCACATGTCCTCCCCAGGGAGGCTTTGTCCAGACTTGCCAGGAGACATAATGGCCCATTGGCCTGCTGGTGACCCTTCTGCCAGCCTTGCCAGCTGAGCACTCAGCACACACAGCCTTTATCCCCAGGAGGCTGGAAAGCCAGATGGGCACAGTGCCCCACCCAGTACTTGATGTACACGTTCCCTCTGTGGCCGCAGCCTCACCCCTCTCTCCTCTGGTGCTCAGGACTCAGACCTCCCAGCCTCTGGACCCAGACACTTCCTGGGCCCTGCGGGGGTCATGGCTTCTTCCCCCAGAACCTTTCAGAGGCCAGCCTTGCTTAACCTTGGGGTGAAAGAGAGTCTGTATTGGAAAACACCCCTGGAGAACCATTCAGGGGCTGTAAACAGCAGGCACATGGACCTGGACATGGTGCAGGAAGTCCAGGAGGCTACGCCTGGCACTAGAAGTGACCAGAGAAAGCACCAGTGGATGCTGTTTGGTTGATGAGGGGCTGGGCTTGCTCACGGTTATGTGGGCAGTGGCTTCCGTAGTGCTAGGAGGTGGCCTGCAGATCCAGCCCTGTGCTCTCTCCCCGCTGCACCCACAGGAGAAGTTGTGATCATGGCATGGATGTGGCTCTGTCACATGCCCCAGGGGTGAAGACTCACCAAGATGGGTGGTGTAAAGAGAAGTAAAACCAGGCTGATTCTTTTACTGTCTCCTTCTCCCTCCCTGCTTCCTTCCCTGAGATCTGGAATGACTACAAGCTGAAGTGGAACCCCTCTGACTATGGTGGGGCAGAGTTCATGCGTGTCCCTGCACAGAAGATCTGGAAGCCAGACATTGTGCTGTATAACAAGTAAGGTGCTGGGGGGCCCATGCCCTCTCAGGGCTGTCAGCCTGGGCTCTGGGTTTTTGTCCCACTGTGCTTAAAACTTGGCCTTTTCCAAGAGGGCTTCATTCATCTGTTTATTCCACAGGTACATATTCAGCGACTGCTGTATACCAGGGACCAGAGATGTTGGAAAGCCGTGGATAGCGACAGTTTGCTGAATAGCTTCAAAACAGGCATGGGTGGGTGGAGGATGGCATCAGGGAAAGCTTCGGGGAAGAACTGGCATTTGAAGTGAGTCCTGAAGATTGTGCAGGATCTCAGGACATGGAACAGACGAGGGCCTGGGGAGGCAGGAGAGTATGTCATGGGCAGCCAAGGTGACCTCATTGGCTGGACTGTGGGACATAAGGATGGAAAGATTCATGGGCCAAGGACCAACCCGTGTGTGGAGGGGGAAGGCTCAGATGCCGGGGGCACCTGGAATGTAGCATCTGTTAGCAGCTCTGTACAAACAGACAGGAATGGAGTAAATGGTCCCTCCTCACCTTTTCCTTGAAAGAGAATGAGAGTGTTGGAGATGATAGCTGGGTGGGCCCCGCCTGGCTAATTTTTGTATTTTTTAGTAGAGATGGATTTTTGCCATATTGGCCAGGCTGGTCTTGAACTCCTGACCTCAAGCAGTCTGTCTGCCTTGGCCTCCCAAAGTGCTGGGATTACAGGCATGAGCCACCGTACCCAGCCCCAATGAGCTTTTTAAAAATACAGGTCTTGGCCAGCCATGGTGGCTCATGCCTATAATCCCAGCACTTTAGGAGGCTGAGGCAGGCAGATCATTGGAGGCCAGGAGTTCGAGACCAGCCTGGCCAACATATCAAAACCCCATCTCTACTAAAAATACAAAAAAAAAAAAAATTAGCCAGTCATGGTGGTGTGTGCCTGTAATCCCAGTTATTCCAGAGGCTGAAGCAGGAGAATCGCTTGAACCTGGGAGGTGGAGGCTGCAGTGAGCTGAGATCGCACCACTACAGCCTGGGTGACAGTGAGACTCCATCTCAAAACAAAACAAAAAAAAAAACACAGGTGCCTGCATTCAAAAAATTTTCTTCTTTGTTCTTCACTGTCTTTTCTAAAGTTAGTATGTATTACGTTATCAAAA
The DNA here is from genome assembly GCF_002776525.5 of Piliocolobus tephrosceles. Taxonomy (NCBI): domain Eukaryota; kingdom Metazoa; phylum Chordata; class Mammalia; order Primates; family Cercopithecidae; genus Piliocolobus; species Piliocolobus tephrosceles. Next base: position 88,819,634 of record NC_045439.1, on the reverse strand, counting down.
AAATCTCTATACCTGTCCCCAGGTCCTGCCCCACAGAAACACTGAGTCAGTGGCTCTGGGTAGGCCTAGGAATGGGTGTTTTCACGAAGCTGTTCTGGGGACTGTGTGACCAGCTTGTTTTGGGGATCCCTGATCTGGCCCATCCCTGACATTTCACAGATAAGGACTGAGGCCCAGAGTGGATGTGTGGCACAGCCAGGCCTGGGGTGGTCTCAGCCATCCACTGTGGCTTTGGGGCTGCTGTGGGCAGTGGATGCAGGAGGCCGATGCTGTGATCAGGGGCTGAGCTGGACACCCTAGCCTGTCTCTGCCTGTGTCCCCAAACCCCTTCTCTACTCTGTCAGCAGCAAACCTGCCATCAGACAGTTAGCCTGCTACACGGTATACCCTTCAGAACTCCTCCCACTGGGAAAAGGTCTGGGCCTTGGAGAAAGGATTGATGCTCCCCCAAGTACGTGAAGTGAGGTTCCCATGTACAGAGTAGCATGAGCTTTCTGGGCCCTGTGCTCCCAGCCCGTCTGGGTGGCTGCATCCAGGTCATAGTTGAGAAGGGTGAGTCTAGGACTAAAAAGACTTCCCTGGCTCCTGCCATACAGAGAAGCTGTTCTTGGGCCAGTCCTTCACAATGGGCTACTTCCAGTCTCCTCTGGATCCAGAATGTGCATCTTCCCGCCAGTTTTGGGAGGCCTTTCTTCTTTCTCTCTTGTAAAGGTTCTTCCTCTGCCGGACTGGTCCTGCTGATCATGGCACCTCCAAAACCCCTCTCTTTTCTCTAAGTCCACTCAAAACTGATACTTTTCACATTTAAGCTCTTTCACTGGACTGACATAAATTTTAGTTGATATTTTACAGCATGCTCGTACTGTAGGTATTGAAGAATATCATTTTTGTACCTGTGCTTTGGAGTTAAAATGTTTTCACAATTAAACATTTTACATTTACATTTAAACAATTTTCAGCAAAACACTTGACATAGAATTAGTCTATTCTGATTTTAATGCTAAAAATATGTGTAGGTTTTTATGCCATATTAGTACAAAATAATGTTTTCTTAGTAGTAGTGTTGATTTTACAGTTAGTGTCAGAAGTAGAGAAGCTAGGTTTTATACTGAATCACGCTTTCTGGACTCTGGCAAAAACAAAAGGGGGTCTTTACTCACTCCAAAGACAGTCCATGTTTTATTTACTATTTTCCCAAGGAAACACAGCACTTATAAATGTTTCTTCTATGTGATTTGTATTTGTAAACTGGTCATCAAAGAACTGGGACACAATATAAACTTAACAGGCTTGCAGATTTTTTTTTGTTGTTCACTGTGAGTTGTCACAGGAATCACATAGTTTAAATGCTCTTAAGGGAACTGGGCAGGGTGTAGAGAACTTTTGCTAAGCTGGAATTAAGAAAATGAGCAGGAAGTTTAATCTTTATGTTTTGGGTTTTATAACCATTTTCTTACTGGCAATCTTGAGTGAACAGCTGGAGTACTCTAGGATGTATGATTTTAGCAATAATGAGAGGCGTAGCAAAATGTTTCAAATTGGATGTGGAGAGGAGCAAATATCATAAGGAATTTCCTTGAAATCTGAAGCTGAAAATAACATTTAGAAAAAATCATCCAACTCATTTTCTCTCTCTTCTTCTAGTTAGAATTTCAATTGCTCAGGATTGACCCTCTGTTAAGGATATCTCTTCATTTTTTAACACAGTAGGAACATGTGTTTTCATATACCAAAATTTCTCCTATGATATTTTGTTTTCTAAAGTTCATTCCCTGATAGAATCCTCCAAGTGTTCATGGACACTGTATACTCTGTGTTCTGGCAAGTTCATAATTCATTGTAACCTTTTTAGAGAATACTTTTAGGTAACTTGGCTGGGTGTAAAATCATTGGCTCCTTTTTACCTTCCATGAAAATCTTTTTTTTTTTTTTTTTGAGACAGAGTCTCGCTATGTTGGACAGGCTGGAGTGCCTCGGCTCATTGTAATCTCTGCCTCCTGGGTTCCAGCTATTCTCCTGCCTCAGCCTCCTGAGTAGCTGGGATTACAGGTGTGTGCCACCATGCCCAGCTAATTTTTTGTATTTTTAGTAGAGACAGGGTTTCACCATGTTGGCCAGACTGGTCTCAAACTCCTGACTTCAAGTGATCTGCCCACCTCAGCCTCCCAGAGTGCTGGGGTTACATGTGTGAGCCACCATGCCTGGCCTCCTTGTTCTTATGTTTCTTCTGGTTTTACTTATTTATATTTTTTGAGACAGAGTCTCGCTCTGTCTCCCAGGCTGGAGTGCAGTGGCATGATCTCGGCTCACTGCAAGCTCCACCTCCCAGGTTCACACCATTCCCCTGCGTCAGCCTCCCAAGTAGCTGGGACTAGAGGCGCCTGCCACCACATCTGGCTAATTTGTGTGTGTGTGTGTCTGTGTGTATGTGTGTATATATATGTGTGTGTGTGTGTGT